>NC_138301.1:49507500-49957500 GCF_965601325.2 Salmo salar
CTTTGCTGCAGGAGGGACTGGTGCACTTCACAAAATAGATGGCATCATGAGGAGGAAAATGATGTGGATATATTGAAGCAACATCTCAAGACATCAGTCAGGAAGTTAAAGCTTAGTCACAAATGGGTCTTCCAAATGGACAATGACCCCAAGCATACTTCCAAAGTTGTGACAAAATGGCTTAAGGACAACAAAGTCAAGGCATTGGAGTGGCCATCACAAAGCCCTGATCTCAATCCTATAGAACATTTGTGGGCAGAACTGAAAAAAACGTGTGCCTGCAAGGAGGCCTACAAACCTGATTCAGTTACACCAGCTCTGTCAGGAGGAATGGGCCAAAATTCACCCAATTTATTGTGGGAAGCTTGTGGAGGCCTACCTGAAACATTTGACCCAAGTTAAACAATTTAAAGGCAATGCTGCCAAGTACTAATTGATTGTGTGTAAACTTCTGACCCACTGGGAATGTGATGAAAGAAATAAAAGCTATAATAAATCATTCTCTCTACTATTATTCTGACATTTCACATTCTGAAAATAAAGTGGTGATCCTAACTGACCTAAGACAGGACATTTTTACTAGGATTAAATGTCAGGCATTGTGTAAAACTGAGTTTTTAAATGTATTTGGCTAAGGTGTATGTAAACTTCCAACTTTAACTGTGTATTATAGGTACTTAGTTTTATTAGTTGTATTAGTATTAGTATTAGTCGTGAAGAGGAGCACGACAATCCTTTTCCCCCTCAGGAGACTGAAAAGATTTGGGATGGGTCCTCAGATCCTCAAAAGGTTCTACAGCTGTACCATCGAGAGCATCCTGACTGGTTGCATCACTTCCTGGTATGGCAACTGTTCGGCCTCCGACCGCAAGGCACTACAGAGGGTAGTGCGTACGGCCCAGTAGATCACTGGGGCCAAGCTTCCTGCCATCCAGGACCTCTATACCAGGCAATGTCAGAGGAAGACTCCAACCACCCTAGTCATAGACTGTTCTCTCTGCTACCGCATGGCAAGCGGTACCGGAGCACCAGGTCTAGGTCCAAGCGGCTTCTAAACAGCTTCTACCCCCAAGCCATAAGACTTCTGAACATCTAATCAAATGGCCACCCAGACTATTTGCATTGCCCCCCTGCCCCCCCCCCATTTTACACCTCTGCTACTCTGTGTTGTTGTCATCTATACATAGTCACTTTAATAACTCTACCTACATGTTCATATTACCTCAACTAACCGGTGCCCTGCACATTGACTCTGTTCCGTTATTGTTATTTTACTGTTGCTCTTTAATTACTTGTTACTTTTATTTCTTATTCTTATTCGTATTATTATATACTTTTTTTTAAACTGCATTGTTGGTTAGGGGCTCGTAAGTATGTTGTATTCGGCGCATGTGTCTAATACGATTTGATTTGATTAGTTATTGTCGCAGTAGTTTTATTAGTTGTATTAGTAGTTGTAGCAGTAGTTTTAGTTGTAGTTCTTGCAGTAGTTTTAGTTGTATTGGTAGTTGTAGCAGTAGTTTTAGTTGTATTAGTTATTGTCGCAGTAGTTTTATTAGTTGTATTAGTAGTTGTAGCAGTAGTTTTAGTTGTAGTTCTTGCAGTAGTTTTAGTTGTATTGGTAGTTGTAGCAGTAGTTTTAGTTGTATTAGTTATTGTCGCAGTAGTTTTATTAGTTGTATTAGTAGTTGTAGCAGTAGTTTTAGTTGTAGTTCTTGCAGTAGTTTTAGTTGTATTGGTAGTTGTAGCAGTAGTTTTAGTTGTATTAGTTATTGTCGCAGTAGTTTTATTAGTTGTATTAGTAGTTGTAGCAGTAGTTTTAGTTGTAGTTCTTGCAGTAGTTTTAGTTGTATTGGTAGTTGTAGCAGTAGTTTTAGTTGTATTAGTAGTTGTTGCAGTAGTTTTATTAGTTGTATTAGTAGTTGTAGCAGTAGTTGTAGCAGTAGTTTTAGTTGTATTAGTAGTTGTAGTTGTATTATGTCTTAGGTCTCTCTTTATGTAGTGTTGTGTTGTTTTTCTTGTTGAGGGGTGTGTTTTGTTCTATATTTTTATTTAATTTATTTTCATTTTTAATCCTAACCCTGGCACCATCCTTACGGTGAAGCATCGTGGTGGCAGCATCATGCTGTGAGGATGTTTTTTAGTGGCAGGGACTGGGAGATGAGTCAGGATCGAGGGAAAGATGAACGGAGCAAAGTACAGAGAGATCCTTGGTGAAAACCTGCTCCATAGCGTTCAGGACCTCAGACTGGGGCGAAGGTTCACCTTCCAACAGGACAACGACCCTAAGCCCACAGCCAAGACAACGCAGAAGTGGCTTCGGGACAAGTCTTTGAATGTCCTTGAGTGGCCCAGCCAGAGCCCGGACTTGAACCCGATCTAACATCCCAGACCTGAAAATAGCTGTGCAGTGACGCTCCCCATCCAACCTGACAGAGCTTGAGAGGATCTGCAGAGAACAATGGGAGAAACTCCCCAAATTCAGGCTGTAATCGCTGCCAAAGGTGCTTAAACAAAGTACTGAGTAAAGGGTCTGAATACTTATGTAAATGTGATATTTCATTTTTTTTAATTTTACTAATTCACAAACATTTCTGAAAAACAGTTTTTGCTTTGTCATTATGGGGTATTGTGTGTAGATTGATGAGGGGGAAAAAGTTTGAATACATTTTAGAATAAAGCTGTAACGTAGCAACATTTTGAAAAAGTCTGAATACTTTCCCGAATACAGTACCAGTCAACATTTTGGACACACCTACTCATTCAAGGGTTTTTCTTAATTTCTACTATTAAGAGTGTGCAAAGCTGTCATCAAGGCAAGGGATGGCTACCCTGAAGAATCTATAATCTAAAATCTATTTTGATTTGTTTAACAATTTTTGGGTTACTACATGATTCCATATGTGTTATTTCATAGTTTTGATGTCTTCACTATTATTCTACAGTGTAGAAAATAGTAAAATAAAGAAAACCCTTGAATGAGTAGGTGTGTCCAAACTTTTGACTGGTGCTGTGTATATGCCGCTATTTTAATTCTAAATGCCTACTGCTTACAAAACATAAAAATAATATCTCTTTGCAGGACAAGGATTGTCCTGACTTTCAGGTTATAGGTTGGTATGGTTTCTACTCCATATTATAGGAGGTTGGTGTGGTTTCTATTCCATATTATAGGAGGTTGGTGTGGTTTCTACTCCATATTATAGGAGGTTGGTGTGGTTTCTACTCCATGTTATAGGTTGGTGTGGTTTCTATTCCATATTATAGGAGGTTGGTGTGGTTTCTACTCCATATTATAGGAGGTTGGTGTGGTTTCTATTCTATATTATAGGAGGTTGGTGTGGTTTCTACTCCATATTATAGGTTGGTGTGGTTTCTTCTCCATATTATAGGAGGTTGGTGTGGTTTCTACTCCATATTATAGGTTGGTGTGGTTTCTACTCCATATTATAGGAGGTTGGTGTGGTTTCTATTCCATATTATAGGAGGTTGGTGTGGTTTCTACTCCATATTATAGGAGGTTGGTGTGGTTTCTATTCCATATTATAGGAGGTTGGTGTGGTTTCTACTCCATATTATAGGAGGTTGGTGTGGTTTCTATTCCATATAGAGCAGGGAGTTTGTCCAGTGTATCATTTCACTGCCATACAGACTCAGGCAAACTCATCACAATAAGCTATTTTTGGTGTGGTTTCTATTCCATATTATAGATTGGTGTGGTTTCTACTCCATATTATAGGAGGTTGGTGTGGTTTTTATTTTCATTTGCCTTTTCTTGGGCAAATTTTGTGGGCAGCTATGGTGGGTGTCTTTTAGGACCCATATTTCCTGTTGCAATGTTCAGTGGACACCCCCATAGGTGTCTTTAAGAGTCCCTGTGAAAACCCTGCATGTGTTGGTTCCTGTTAGTTCCCCCTTCTATTTGAACAACAATTTTTTGTTTCTTGTTGGGGAACTTAACAAAATGGGCAATATGTAGGGAGTAGAGTGCCGTATGGGATTCATGTCTCTGTGAATTGTGTAACTAAGTCCTAAACCCAGCTCCCTGCTGGGTGGTACAAATCTGCCCTGCTGGCCTCCATCCCTAGAGAGGAAATCTCATCAAGGTATGCAATGTTGAAGGGGCTTGTACTGACACATTATAGATGTTCTCTCTCTCTGTCCCTCTCTCTCTCTGTCCCTCTCTCTCTGTCCCTGTCTCACTGTCCCTCCCTCTCTCTTTCTCTCTCTCCCCATCTTCTCTCTCTCTGTCCCTGTCTCTCTCTCTCTCTCCATCTTCTCTCTCTCTTTCTCTCTCTCCATCTCCCTCTCTGTCTCCCCTCTCTCTCTCTCTCTCCCCCATCTTCTCTCTCCTTTCTTTCTCTCTCTTTCTCCCTCTCTGCCCCCCCTCTCTCTATCTCTCTCTTTCTCTCTTTCTCCCTCTCTGCCCCCCCTCTCTCTCTATCGCTTTCTTTCTTTCTCTCTCTTTCTCCCTCTCTGCCCCCCCCTCTCTCTATCTCTCTCTTTCTCTCTCTCTTGCTCTCTCCCTCCATCCCTTTTAATCTGTCTTCCTCCTTATCTCTTGGTGCCACTCTTCTCCTCTATAAAGTCCGTCCAGACCATCACACAGTAGGAAGCCCCTCTCAGCTCGCCATCGTTATTTCTCTGTCTTCCCCTCCTTCTGTGTGTGAGTTTTTTCTCTGCTGTTTAGCTGTTCCTGTGAGTTTTATCTCTGCTGTTTAGCTGTTCCTGTGAGTTTTATCTCTGCTGTTTAGCTGTTCCTGTGAGTTTTATCTCTGCTGTTTAGCTG
Source organism: Salmo salar (assembly GCF_965601325.2). Classification (NCBI taxonomy): domain Eukaryota; kingdom Metazoa; phylum Chordata; class Actinopteri; order Salmoniformes; family Salmonidae; genus Salmo; species Salmo salar. Next base: position 49,512,290 of record NC_138301.1, read on the forward strand.
TTCCTGTGAGTTTTATCTCTGCTGTTTAGCTGTTCCTGTGAGTTTTATCTCTGCTGTTTAGCTGTTCCTGTGAGTTTTATCTCTGCTGTTTAGCTGTTCCTGTGAGTTTTATCTCTGCTGTTTAGCTGTTCCTGTGAGTTTTATCTCTGCTGTTTAGCTGTTCCTGTGAGTTTTATCTCTGCTGTTTAGCTGTTCCTGTGAGTTTTATCTCTCCTGTTTAGCTGTTCCTGTGAGTGCAGTGTCTCTCTCTCTCTCTCTCTCTCTCTCTCTCTCTCTCTCTCTCTCTCTCTCTCTCTCTCTCTCTCTCTCTCCCTTTCCTTCTACCCACACATGAAAAACACTGTGTCTTCCACCATCACGGATTGGCTATTCTACATGTTCAATTGTCTGAGAAGAACATCTCCTTTCAGCCCACAACATTAGGAGGCCATGTAGCTTCCATCAGTGGGTGTTAGACATTAGGAGAACACATTAACAACATTCTCCATTCACTTTGATAGATTAACCAAGTAGCGACAGAAAAGGCATTTAAAATGGTGTTTTGTTTGAAATGGCTTTTTGGAAGTTCTTCTTCTCAGTGTCACCATGACGACGATGACTCATAGTGACAGAGGGTCAAGAAGCCAATGGATTAATAATGGTAGTGAACACCCTTCATCCTCTCTGTTGATGGACAGGACATTGTATTCTAAATCAGTGCTTTTACATTTCCTTTTGTTTCTGAATACAAATGACATTTTGCTACGTCTTGTGCAAGTGATTATTAGACTGAGGCTTCCCAAGTATCCCCTGTGGATAGGTCAGGGAATTCTGAGCTTGACTGACAGTAAGCCAGTTGTGTTGGTTCTATACATAGTAATAATAAGAACAAATCTCTGTTGGTAATATCCTCCTCATGGTGTGGTGTGATATCCTGTCTGTGTTCACCTGGGTTAAACCACAACACTTTGTCAGAACACCATAGAGATTTCACCCTCAGCTGCCCACTCTCAATGTCCTTTGGTTACTGAACCCCCAGCCTCCTTTTACTCTGCCTGGAGTACCCCCTCATACCGCCCAGAGGTTCTCATAGTCCAGGTTGAACCCCCTGTTGATAGGCCAGGTTGGACCCCCTGTACAGAGGTCAGGTTCCCCCAGGGGTTCTAATAGTCCAGGTTGGACCCACTGTTGATAGGTCAGGTTCCCCCAGGGGTTCTAATAGTCCAAGTTGGACCCCCTGTTGATAGGTCAGGTTCCCCGAGGGGTTCTAGTAGTCCAGGTTGGACCCCCTGTGCATAGGTCAGGTTCCCCCAGGGGTTCTAATAGTCCAGGTTGGACCCACTGTTGCATAGGTCAGGTTCCCCCAGGGATTCTAATAGTCCAGGTTGGACCCCCTGTTGATAGGTCAGGTTCCCCCAGGGGTTCTAATAGTCCAGGTTGGACCCCCTGTTGATAGGTCAGGTTCCCCCAGGGGTTCTAATAGTCCAGGTTGGACCCCCTGTTGATAGGCCAGGTTCCCCCAGGGGTTCTAATAGTCCAGGTTGAGAACCACTGATGTTTTCCAGCTCTGTTGATAATGTCATTCTCATCGTGTTGTATGACCTCCTGGGGTGTTGTGATAACTCCTCATCGTGTTGTATGACCTCCTGGGGTGTTGTGATAACTCCTCATCGTGTTGTATGACCTCCTGGGGTGTTGTGATAACTCCTCATCGTGTTGTATGACCTCCTGGGGTGTTGTGATAACTCCTCATCGTGTTGTATGACCTCCTGGGGTGTTGTGATAACTCCTCATCGTGTTGTATGACCTCCTGGGGTGTTGTGATAACTCCTCATTGTACTGTATGACCTCCTGGGGTGTTGTGATAACTCCTCATCGTGTTGTATGACCTCCTGGGGTGTTGTGATAACTCCTCATTGTGCTGTATGACCTCCTGAGGTGTTGTGATAACTCCTCATCGTGTTGTATGACCTCCTGGGGATGTTGTGATAACTCCTCATCGTGTGGTATGACCACCTGGGGTGTTGTGATAACTCCTCATCGTGTTGTATGACCTCCTGGGGTGTTGTGATAACCCCTCATTGTGCTGTATGACCTCCTGGGGTGTTGTGATAACTCCTCATCGTGTTGTATGACCTCCTGGGGTGTTGTGATAACTCCTCATTGTGCTGTATGACCTCCTGGGGTGTTGTGATAACTCCTCATCGTGTTGTATGACCTCCTGGGGTGTTGATAACTCCTCATCGTGTTGTATGACCTCCTGGGGTGTTGTGATAACTCCTCATCGTGTTGTATGACCTCCTGGGGTGTTGTGATAACTCCTCATTGTGCTGTATGACCTCCTGGGGTGTTGTGATAACTCCTCATTGTGCTGTATGACCTCCTGGGGTGTTGTGATAACTCCTCATCGTGTTGTATGACCTCCTGGGGTGTTGTGATAACTCCTCATTGTGCTGTATGACCTCCTGGGGTGTTGTGATAACTCCTCATTGTGCTGTATGACCTCCTGGGGTGTTGTGATAACTCCTCATTGTGCTATATGACCTCCTGGGGTGTTGATAATCTCCTCATTGTGCTGTATGACCTCCTGGGGTGTTGTGATAACTCCTCATCGTGTTGTATGACCTCCTGGAGTGTTGTGATAACTCCTCATCGTGTTGTATGACCTCCTGGGGTGTTGATAATCTCCTCATTGTGTTGTTTGACCTCCTGGTGACCTTACTTAGCCAGCCTACTTTGACCTCACAGGACCATATGAACATCACCCGTGGACCAGTTGCAATCCCAGCATGTGGTTCAAGGTCATGTCAATGGGGGCCACTTATTACCCACAATCCTTTGAGCAAAGTTGACCTCGGGTGGGGTCAGAAGAGTAAGACACATGTCCTTCTTGATTTCCTTCCTGAATGAGAGGATTAGACAGGCAGAGAAACAAGTGTTTACGTCCTCTTTACAAAACACGTTCTCTTTATTCCCTGCCGTCTTCCCCAGTAATCCCCCCCAGTGAAAGAGAAGAGGAGCAGAGAGAATAGAGGAGAGAGATGCATGTCTGAGAGGCAGTTACAGGGACTTTATTTAATTTACGCCGTGCAGCACTTCAGCAGCAACAAACACAGTTCCACTTGTCTTACAAGGTGATTAGTTGTACGTTAATTGGTTGAACAAATCACCGGCGGTAATGACTGTTGTGTTGTCTGAGGGAGGAGGGAGGGAGGAGGGAGAAGGAGAAAGGGAGGAAGGAGGAGGGAGAAGGGAGGGAAGAAGGGAGGGAGGAGGGGAGAAGGGAGGAGGGGAGGAGGGAGAAGGAGGAGGGAGAAGGGAGGGAAGAAGGGAGGGAGGGAGGAGGGGAGGAGGGAGGGAGGAGGGGTGGAAGGAGGAGGGGAAGAGGGAGGAGGAGGTTAATGAGGCCTAGCGTGCTGGTGTTCCACGTGACCAATCCCAACGCTCCCCATTAGCACTGTGCTCGTTAGCATAGTGGCTAAGCTAATACCTGTGGCTTATGCTAGACAGACACACACACACAAACGTTAGGTAAGTGATAGTGTGGGTATAACCCAGACAGTCTTTAGTCCTTCAGTATAACCCAGACAGTCTTTAGTCCTTATGCTAGACAGACACACACACAAACGTTAGGTAAGTGATAGTGTGGGTATAACCCAGACAGTCTTTAGTCCTTCAGTATAACCCAGACAGTCTTTAGTCCTTATGCTAGACAGACACACACACAAACGTTAGGTAAGTGATAGTGTGGGTATAACCCAGACAGTCTTTTGTCCTTCAGTATAACCCAGACAGTCTTTAGTCCTTATGCTAGACAGACACACACACACAAACGTTAGGTAAGTGATAGTGTGGGTATAACCCAGACAGTCTTTAGTCCTTCAGTGTGTTGTCCTGAGCCCATCCAGAAGCAGAATGGGTTTTATGATCAGCTATATCATTTATTACCCCACAAGGTGGAGTTATAACCAGAACTAAAGTTATACTGTCACTTATATTAGGAATATGATTCAGCTGGTCTGTGGAGAGAGGAGAGTGGATTTATGTGGAGAGTTATATAATTAGAGAGACAAAGAGACATTTTTATTTATTTTTATTATACCTTTATTTAACTTGGCAAGTCAGTTAAGAACAAATTCTTATTTACAATGACGGCCTACCAAAAGGCAGGGACGGGGGCCTGGGATTAAAAAATAACAATATAGGACAAAACACACAACAAGAGAGACACCACAACACAACATAAAGAGACACCTAAGACAACAACGTAGCATGGCAGCAACACCACATAACAACAACATGGTAGCAACACAACATGGTACAAACCTTATTGGGCACAGACAACAGCACAAAGGTAGAGACAACAATACATCACGCGAAGCAGCCACAACTGTCAGTAAGAGTGTCCATGATTGAGTCTTTGAATGAAGAGATGGAGATAAAACTGTCCAGTTTGAGTGTTTGTTGCAGCTCGTTCCAGTCGCTAGCTGCAGCGAACTGAAAAGAGGAGCGACCCAGGGATGTGTGTGCTTTGGGGACCTTTAACAGAATGTGACTGGCAGAACAGGTGTTGTATGTGGAGGAGGAGGGCTGCAGTAGATATCTCAGATAGGGGGGAGTGAGGCCTAAGAGGTTTTTATAAATAAGCATCAACCAGTGGGTCTTGTGTCGGGTATACAGAGATGACCAGTTTACAGAGGAGTATAGAGTGCAGTGACGTCTCCTGTAAGAAGCATTAGTGGCAAATCTGGTGGCCGAATGGTAAAGAACATCTAGCCGCTCGAGAGCACCCTTTCCTGCCGATCTATAGATTACGTCTCCGTAGTCTAGCATGGGTAGGATGGTCATCTGAATCAGGGTTCGTTTGGCAGCTGGGGTGAATACAACTCATATTTACGTTTATTCATTTCCCCTTTTGTTCTGTAACTATTGGCCATAATATGACATTTGTAATGTCTCTATTCCTTTGAAACTTTTGTGAGTGTAATGTTTACTGTTCATTTTTTATTGTTTATTTCACTTTTGTTCATTATCTATTTCACTTGCTTTCACTTGTAAACATGTGTTTCCCATGCCGATAAAGCCCCTTGAAATGAATTTAATTGAGGGAGACAGAGAGAGCAAGAGAGAGAGAAATAGAATGAGAGATAGAGACAGAGAGAGAAACCTAGACAGACAGAGACAGGGGCATAGACAGAGACAGACAGGGGCATAGACAGAGACAGACAGAGACAGAGAGAGAGACAGAGAGAGAGACTGAGAGAGAGAGAGAGACGAGAGGGAGAGAGAGAGAGAGAGAGAGAGAGAGGAGAGTGTATGTGTGTCTATAGAGACAGTGTATGTGTGTGTGTCTCTAGAGACAGTGTACATCATATTTTCTTGATGTTTGGGTTTTGTGCCAACTTGTTCTTGCTGTATACGTTGATGCTCTGTTGTCCTTGATGTGTTCAGTGGGAGCATTAGCAGTCACATCCAAGGCTACACACACACACACACATTAGCAGTCACATCCAAGGCTGAGCACACCTTCCTGCAGTCTCCTGGTGTTTAACCCCACACTTCATTTAAGCTCCTCAGTGATTACATCGATTGTCCTCACACACACACACACACACACACACACACACACACACACACACACACACACACACACACACACACACACACACACACACACACACACACACACACACACACACACACACACACACACACACACACACTGCTGACGAATGAACTCCTCAGCCCTGTCAAGTCCAATGAACCCCTACAGCAGCATCAACGTTGCTCTGTGTTTGCTGAGAATTAAGTCACAAAACTAACTTTTAATCAAGTTTCAGTGAAGCCCTTGAGAGTTAGTTTGATGTAGTCCACTGTTTGGGTTAGTGGTGTCCATCCACAGTGATTCTATCTGAGAGTTAGTTTGACGTAGTCCACTGTTTGGGTTAGTGGTGTCCATCCACAGTGATTCTATCTGAGAGTTAGTTTGATGTAGTCCACTGTTTGGGTTAGTGGTGTCCATCCACAGTGATTCTATCTGAGAGTTAGTTTGATGTAGTCCACTGTTCGGGTTAGTGCTGTTCAACCCTAATCAACAGGGTGCTGTTCAACCCTAATCAACAGGGTGCTGTTCAACCCTAATCAACAGGGTGCTGTTCAACCCTAATTAACAGGGTGCTGTACAACCCTAATCAACAGGGTGCTGTTCAACCCTAATCAACAGGGTGCTATTCAATCAAAGTCTGTATCTGAGCGTTTCCGGTGTGAAATTGGAATCCCCGTTGTGAACAGTCCTAGCATCAGCCCTATGAAACGAGAGTTAAGACAGAGTTCAGAGTTAGCTCATTAGAATAACTATATTTATCTCAGTCTGATTGAATACATCTTCAGTTTCTTCTGAGCATCTTTCTGTCAGCATCATACAAACATAACTGACATCTTACAATTAGTGTTTCTAGACATTGGTTAGTGTTTGTAGACATTGGTTAGTGTTTGTAGACATTGGTTAGTGTTTCTAGACATTGGTTAGTGTTTCTAGACATTGGTTAGTGTTTGTAGACATTGGTTAGTGTTTCTAGACATTGGTTAGTGTTTGTAGACATTGGTTAGTGTTTGTAGACATTGGTTAGTGTTTCTAGACATTGGTTAGTGTTTGTAGACATTGGTTACTGTTTCTAGACATTGGTTAGTGTTTGTAGACATTGGTTAGTGTTTGTAGACATTGGTTAGTGTTTGTAGACATTGGTTAGTTTTTCTAGACATTGGTTAGTGTTTTGTAGACATTGGTTAGTATTTTGTAGACATTGGTTAGTGTTTCTAGACATTTTTTAGTTTTTGTAGACATTGGTTAGTGTTTTGTAGACATTGGTTAGTGTTTCTAGACATTGGTTAGTGTTTGTAGACATTGGTTAGTGTTTGTAGACATTGGTTAGTGTTTGTAGACATTGGTTAGTGTTTTTAGACATTGGTTAGTGTTTTGTAGACATTGGTTAGTGTTTCTAGACATTGGTTAGTGTTTTGTAGACATTGGTTAGTGTTTCTAGACATTGCTTAGTGTTTGTAGACATTGGTTAGTGTTTTGTAGACATTGGTTAGTGTTTCTAGACATTGGTTAGTGTTTGTAGACATTGGTTAGTGTTTTGTAGACATTGGTTAGTGTTTTGTAGACATTGGTTAGTGTTTCTAGACATTGGTTAGTGTTTCTAGACATTGGTTAGTGTTTTGTAGACATTGGTTAGTGTTTCTAGACATTGGTTAGTGTTTGTAGACATTGGTTAGTGTTTTGTAGACATTGGTTAGTGTTTTGTAGACATTGGTTAGTGTTTCTAGACATTGGTTAGTGTTTCTAGACATTGGTTAGTGTTTTGTAGACATTGGTTAGTGTTTCTAGACATTGGTTAGTGTTTTGTAGACATTGTTTAGTGTTTCTAGACATTGGTTAGTGTTTCTAGACATTGGTTAGTGTTTTGTAGACATTGGTTAGTGTTTCTAGACATTGGTTAGTGTTTCTAGACATTGGTTAATGTTTCTAGACATTGGTTAGTGTTTGTAGACATTGGTTAGTGTTTCTAGACATTGGTTAGTGTTTTGTAGACATTGGTTAGTGTTTGTAGACATTGGTTAGTGTTTGTAGACATTGGTTAGTGTTTTTTAGACATTGGTTAGTGTTTTGTAGACATTGGTTAGTGTTTGTAGACATTGGTTAGTGTTTGTAGACATTGGTTAGTGTTTCTAGACATTGGTTAGTGTTTGTAGGTATTGGATAAATCCTTCTAAATATATCCATTCACATTAATACAACTGACTGGATGGGAATAAGCATATCAATATGGTGTCCACATCTCCTGAAGTTATGGGTAAGCATTTTCCTCTCCAACTCTTCCACTGTCTCTCCAGACATGCAATCATACCTTCCTTCTGAGGTAGCGAGAGAGAGTGAGAGAGTGAGAGAGGGATATATATATATATATATATATATATATATATATATATATATATATATATATAGAGAGAGAGAGAGAGAGAGAGAGAGAGAGAGAGAGAGAGTAGTTGATCAGAGCAATAGGGATAGAAAGGGAGAGGGGGAGAGAAAGAGAGAGAGAGAGAGAGAAGGTAGAGAGAGAAAGGTAGGGAAGTGCCTCCTCAACTCATTTGAAACTTCCTGATTACCTATTTCCCTCTTAATGACAACCAGGCTTCATGACAAATAACCCATTAAGACTTTAAAACAACTCTCTCTCTCTCTTTTATTCTCTCTCCTTCTTTGTCTTTCACTTTCTTCCTCCAGCCCTCCCTCCTTCCATCTCCATCCCTCCTTCTCTCTCTCCATCCCTCCCCCACTCTCTCTCCATCTCGATCTGTTTCTCTGCACCCTGATTAATTTCCAAGTGGCTTATTTATAGTCTTTCACTGCCTGTCAGATGGAGAGAGACGGACAAGAATTCCTCTCCTCTCTGCCTGGCCAATAACATTGCCTTCACCGTGACTTTGAACAATCTCCAGGAATAATTCATATAGAGTCCACTCCCTATCTGTCCTGTTTAAGTCTGCACTTAGGAGTCGTCTCTCTCTATCCCCCTCGCTCTCCAGGGACTTCATTCAGAGTCATTATAACTTCAGGGTTTCTTGACCTCTCTCTGAGGGGCTTGTTGGGAGGAGGGGACAGAGTGGAAGTCATAAAGAGATGATGTCATAAAGAGACTGAGGGGTGAGAGGAGGGCAGACACGAGGTGGGACTGTAATACATGCATTTCCATGAAAATGGACAAAAGAGTATAATATCGTATCATAATCTTTCTCAGGTACCGAGGATTCCTTTCTTCTGCAGTGACCTTGTGGGGAGGAATTCTCAGTACCTGAGAATTATGACAATACTGTAACCTCTGGTTACATGGACCAGACTTCTCTGTAGATGTAGGATCTTCATTTGAGCCAGGAGAATAATCCTGCGGCAATAGGACATAATAATAACAATGGACATTTTTGTAAGGGGTTGATATTCTCATCAACAAAATAAGTGATCAAATTAAGATCCTACATCTGTATGTGTTCTCAGCCCCTTCATATAACCCAGAGTGTAGTACTAACCCAGGATGCTGGACCAGACTTCTTCATGTGTTCTCAGCCCCTTCATATAACCCAGAGTGTAGTACTAACCCAGGATGCTGGACCAGACTTCTCCATGTGTTCTCAGCCCCTTCATATAACCCAGAGTGTAGTACTAACCCAGGATGCCGGACCAGACTTCTCCATGTGTTCTCAGCCCCTTCATATAACCCCAGAGTGTAGTACTAACCCAGGATGCTGGACCAGACTTCTCCATGTGTTCTCAGCCCCTTCATATAACCCCAGAGTGTAGTACTAACCCAGGATGCTGGACCAGACTTCTCCATGTGTTCTCAGCCCCTTCATATAACCCCAGAGTGTAGTACTAACCCAGGATGCTGGACCAGACTTCTCCATGTGTTCTCAGCCCCTTCATATAACCCCAGAGTATAGTACTAACCCAGGATGCTGGACCAGACTTCTCCATGTGTTCTCAGCCCCTTCATATAACCCCAGATTGTAGTACTAACCCAGGATGCTGGACAACATGTCCTATAGTCTTCTGCTTAGAAGTGTTTATATTGCATAGACATTGCCTGTCTGAGTTCTCAGCAGTTAGATATTTGTTTTATATATGCATCCAGGTCATGTTTATGGCATCATGTGGCAGTGGTGTGATGAAGTTTAACTTCACTCTTGACTCAAAATGGACCTATAGGCTCCTCTCCTCTCCATACAAAATGGACCTATAGGCTCTTCTTCTCTCCATACAAAATGGACCTATAGGCTCTTCTCCTCTCCATACAAAATTGACCTATAGGCTCCTCTCCTCTCCATACAAAATGGACCTATAGGCTCCTCTCCTCTCCATACAAAATGGACCTATAGGCTCCTCTCCTCTCCATACAAAATGGACCTATAGGCTCTTCTCCTCTCCATACAAAATTGACCTATAGGCTCTTCTCCTCTCCATACACACAGCCTCCTCCATATAACTCTCTGTGTTGCAGTGGGAGAAGAGGACTGGAGCCCAGGACATCCAGCTGACCCCTGACCCCTGACGAAACGGACTGAGAGGCTTCTAAAGGATCCTCTCTATACACTCAGTAGTGCTAATAAACACGGAGTGGACAAAACATTAAGAACACCGTTCCACGTCATAGACTGACCAGGTGAATCCAGGTGAAAGCTATGATCCCTTATTGATGCCACCTAAATCAACTGGGGAGGAGACAGGTTAAGGAAGGATGTTTCAGCCTTGAAGCAATTGAGACATGGATTGTGTATGTGTGCCATTCAGAGGGTGAATGGGCAAGACAAAACATTCATGTGCCTTTAAACAGGTTATGGTAGTAGGTGCCAGGCACACCGGTTTGTGTCAAGACCTGCAACGCTGCTGGGTTTTTCACGATTAACAATTTCCCGTGTATATCAAGAATGGTCCACCAATCAATGGACATCCAGCCAACTTGACACAACTGTGGGAAGCATTGGAGTTAACATGGGCCAGCATCCCTATGGAACACTTTCAACACCTTGTAGAGTCCCTGCCCCGATGAATTGAGGCTGTTCTGAGGGCAAAAGGGGTGCAACTCTATATTAGGAAGGTGTTCTTAATGTTTTTTCCACTCAGTGTATAATATAATATTTTATTTATTTATTTCACCTTTATTTAAACAGGTAGGCAAGCTGAGAACAAGTTCTTATTTACAATTGCGACCTGGCCAAGATAAAGCAAAGCAGTTCGACAACATACAGCAACACAGAGTTACACATGGAGTAAAACAAATATACAGTCAATAATACAGTAGAAAAATAAGTCTATGTACAATGTGAGCAAATGAGGTGAGATAAGGGAGGTAAAGGCAAAAAAGTCCATGGTGGCAAATTAAATACAATATAGCAAGTAAAACACTGGAATGGTAGATTTGTAGTAGAAGAAAGTGCAAAGTAGAAATAGAGATAATGGGGTGCAAAGGAGCAAAATAAAATAAATAAATACAGTAGGGGAAGAGGTAGTTGTTTGGGCTAAATTATAGATGGGCTATGTACAGGTGCAGTGATCTGTGAGCTGCTCTGACAGCTGGTGCTTAAAGCTAGTGAGGGAGATAAGTGTTTCCAGTTTCAGAGATTTTTGTAGTTCGTTCCAGTCATTGGCAGCAGAGAACTGGAAAGAGAGACGGCCAAAGGAGGAATTGGCTTTGGGGGTGACCAGAGAGATATACCTGCTGGAGCGTGTGCTACAGGTGGGTGCTGCTATGGTGACCAGTGAGTGGAGATAAGGGGGGACTTTACCTAGCAGGGTCTTGTAGATGACCTGGAGCCAGTGGGTTTGGCGACGATTATGAAGCGAAGGCCAGCCAACGAGAGAGTACAGGTCGCAGTGGTAGGTAGTATATGGGGCTTTGGTGACAAAACGGATGGCACTGTGATAGACTGCATCCAATTTGTTGAGTAGAGTGTTGGAGGCTATTTTGTAAATGACATCGCCAAAGTCGAGGATCAGTAGGATGGTCAGTTTTACGAGGGTATGTTTGGCAACATGAGTGAAGGATGCTTTGTTGCGAAATAGGAAGCCAATTCTTGATTTAACTTTGGATTGGAGATGTTTGATGTGAGTCTGGAAGGAGAGTTTACAGTCTAACCAGATACCTAGGTATTTGTAGTTGTCCACATATTCTAAGTCGAAACCGTCCAGAGTAGTGATGCTGGACGGGCGGGCAGGTGCAGGCAGCGATCGGTTGAAGAGCATGCATTTAGTTTTACTTGTATTTAGGAGCAGTTGGAGGCCAATATCATTATATAATTGTTCTTATTCTTATAATAATACTTATAATATGTATTATTATTTATTATTCATTATTAATAATAATGATAATAATAATTATTGTTATTAAATGGACCTATAGGCTTCTAGAAGTGTCTCTCCATACAGTCCGTAGTTTCTAGTTGTGTTATAACTCTGTTTAGCGTAGTGGGAGGAGAGGACAGTCCAAGACATCCACCTGTCAGGAATCATAAACAACAACCAAGATTTATACCCTCATTTCCATAAGAGGAGATCATTAAAAGACAATTACTGTACTGTGATACTGCTCTGCTCAACGAGGTGGGGAGCGCCTGAGAGTCACACACACACACACACACACACACACGCACACACACACACACACACACACACACACACACACACACACACACACACACACACACACGCACACACACAGACAGAATTACAGCTCAGTTGAAAGAGGGGGAGAAACGGCTGAGATGCAGACTCACACACTCACGCATCACACGCACACACACACACACACACACCACACACACACACACACACACACACACACACACACACACACACACCACACACCACACACACACACAAACACTTACTGCTCAAAGTGGTGAGGAATGGCTGAGTGGTTGAGAGCTGAGCTAACGTTGAGGTGTTGCCAAATCTCATGCGTCGTTCCACAACAAAGGTGTTTATGAAGCTCTAATGACAGCAATGATTCAGTCTTCAGAAAACAAGCTTAAAATAAGTAAATGGAGCAAAGCCCACTAGAATAGGGAAATTATCTCTCTTGACTCCATAGATTTGACTTTTTAGCAGGAAGTCTCTACCAAAGTTAAAATAAATGTTACTGACCTACCCGACCTGCTGTATGAGCTTCTTTTTAGCAGGAAGTCTCTACCAAAGTTAAAATAAATGTTACTGACGTACCCGACCCGCTGTATGAGCTTCTGTCAATAAAGTAGAACAGGCTATAAGGAGGCACAGTCAATTCATTACGTTCATTAATCCATTCAGTCAGTCAGTCAGTCAGTCAGTTACTTAGTTAGTCAGTCAGTCAGTTAGTTAGTTAGTCAGTTAATCAGCCAGCCAGCCAGTCAGTTAGTCAGCTAGTTAGTCAGTTAGTCAGTTAGTTAATCAGCCAGTCAGTTAGTCAGTTAGTCAGTTAGTTAGTTAATCAGTCAGTCAGTCAGTCAGTTAGTCAGTTAGTCAGTTAGTCAGTTAGTTAGTTAGTTAGTTAGTCAGTTAGTTAGTCAGTTAGTCAGTTAGTCAGTTAGTTAGTTAGTTAGTTAGTTAGTTAGTTAGTTAGTTAGTTAGTTAGTTAGTTAGTTAGTTAGTTAGTTAATCAGCCAGTCAGTTAGTCAGTCAGCCAGCCAGTCAGTCAGTCATTTAGTCAGTCAGTCAGTCAGTCAGCCAGTCAGCCAGCCAGCCAGTCAGCCAGCCAGCCAGCCAGTCAGTCAGTCAGTTAGTTAGTTAGTTAGTCAGTCAGTGAGTTAGTCAGTCAGTCAGTCAGTCAGTTAGTTAGTCAGCCAGTCAGTCAGTCAGCCAGTCAGCCAGCCAGCCAGTCAGTCAGCCAGCCAGTCAGTCAGTCAGCCAGTCAGTTAGTTAGTTAGTCAGTCAGTCAGTCAGTCAGTTAGTCAGCCAGTCAGTTAGTCAGCCAGTCAGTTAGTGAGTTAGTTAGTCAGTCAGCCAGTCAGTTAATCAGCCAGCCAGTCAGTTACTCAGCCAGCCAGTCAGTTAGTCAGCCAGTCAGCCAGCCTGCCAGCCAGCCTGCCAGCCAGCCAGCCAGCCAGCCAGCCAGTCAGCCAGCCAGTCAGCCAGCCAGTCAGTCAGTCAGTCAGTTAGTCAGTCAGTCAGTCAGCCAGTCAGCCAGTCAGCCAGCCAGTCAGCCAGTCAGTCAGCCAGTCAGCCAGCCAGCCAGTCAGCCAGCCAGCCAGCCAGCCAGTCAGTCAGCCAGTCAGTCAGTTAGTTAGTTAGTCAGCCAGTCAGTCAGTTAGTTAGTTAGTTAGTCAGTCAGTCAGTTAGTCAGTCAGTCAGCCAGCCAGTCAGTCAGTCAGTCAGTCAGTCAGTCAGTCAGTTAGTCAGCCAGTCAGTTAGTCAGTCAGTCAGTCAGTTAGTGAGTCAGTTAGTCAGTCAGCCAGCCAGCCAGTCAGTTAATCAGCCAGCCAGTTAGTTAGCTAGCCAGCCAGTCAGTTAATCAGCCAGCCAGTCAGTTACTCAGCCAGCCAGTCAGTTAGTCAGCCAGTCAGTCAGCCAGCCAGCCAGCCAGTCAGCCAGCCAGCCAGCCAGTGCTACAACCCAGCTAGTCAGTTCAGTTTGACAGTTGGTCTCCTGAACTACTGTTCCACAACAAGACCTCCATTCATCCCCAGCCCTTCCATCCCTACTGCACCAAAACAGTGAACTGTCACTACTATACCTTCCATCCCTACTGCACCCTAACAGTGAACTGTCACTACTATACCTTCCATCCCTACTGCACCCTAACAGTGAACTGTCACTACTATACCTTCCATCCCTACTGCACCCTAACAGTGAACTGTCACTACTATACCTTCCATCCCTACTGCACCCTAACAGTGAACTGTCACTACTATACCTTCCATCCCTACTGCACCCTAACAGTGAACTGTCACTACTATACCCACGAGCAGTAAACTATGTCACCCATCAGGGGTTAGGGTTAACAGCTTCAACATTCACCCCATCTCTCCTTCCCTCCAACCCTCCATCGACCCACTTCAGTCCCTCCCTGAAATATGCCCCCTTCTAATTACAATTATTAATTGAAAATAGGAAATCAATGTCTGTGAATTAGGCCCACTATGTCGCGTGTCGTGTTTGTGCATTTGTGTGTGTGTGCGTGCTGTACTGAGGAAGTCATTCGTCAGCAGTGTGTGTGTGTGTGTGTGTGTGTGCGCGCGTGCGCGCGTGTGCGTGTGTGTGTGTGTGTGTGTGTGTGTGTGTGTGTGTGTGTGTGTGTGTGTGTGTGTGTGTGTGTGTGTGTGTGTGTGTGTGTGTGTGTGTGTGTGTGTGTGTGTGCGCTTGCCGTACTGAGGAGTTCATTTGTCAGCAGTGTGTGTGTGTGTATGTGTGTGTGTGTGTGTGAGAGAGCGTGCCTATCTGGGTTGCCTGGTTTCTGATTAGCTAGAGGATCTTTGTTGATCCTTGTTGAACCTGGCTGTGATTGGTTGTGTTTCCTCTCGGTGGGGAACTCTCACACATTGCTTGTGAGTGATTACTGTGTTCTCATTTTGTCTGTGTTTCTGATGTAATGCGATATGGATTTCAATAGAACTGTATCGAGTCAAGTCAGTCATCATTCATTACCTTATTCTGCTGAACTTCACATATGAAACAGTATTTATTGTTTTACTGTGTTCTATTGACTTAGTTTCTGTTTTCTCTCTCTGTTGCTGTTGAGAGAGTACAGTATGTTACTAGCAGGGGTGGAAAAGTATCCAATTGTCATACTTGAGTAAAAGTAAAGATAACTTAATAGAAAATGACTCAAGTAAAAGTGAAAGTCACCCGGTAAAATACTACTTGAGTAAAAGTTTAAAAGTATTTGTTTTTAAATATACTTAAGTGTCAAAAAGTGAATGTATAAATCATTTCAAAGTGCTTATATTAAGCAAACCAGACATCACCTTTTTTTTGGGGGGGGGGGGGCTACAGATAGCCAGGGACACTCCAACACTCAGACATCATTTACAAACAAAGCATTTGTGTTTAGTGAGTCTGCCAGATCAGAGGCAGTAGGGACAACCAGGGATGTTCTCTTGATAAGTGTGTGAATTGGACCATTTTCCTGTCCTGTTAAACATTGAAAATGTAACTAGTACATTTGGGTGTCAGGGGAAAATGTATGGAGTAAAAAGTACATTATTTTCTTTAGGAATTTAGTGAAGTTAAAGTAAAAGCTGTCAAAAATGTAATTTTAAAGTAAAGTACAGATACCACAGAAAAACGACTGAAGTAGTACTTTCAAGTATTTTCCCTTAAGTACTTTACACCGCTGGTTAATAGACTGTAGAAGAGACACACAGACTGCTTACTCCATCAGGAGAGAGGAAGTAGACTGTCTGACAGTCTGCTGACTGGAGAAGACTCTTCTGCTCAGCCACTCTGGGGTTTGGTGAATCAGAAACGGGTTGACTGCAGTGTTCAATACTTCAAAAATGTCTCTTCCCTCCACCCTTCCTTCGTCGTTCCTCATGGATTGTGATTGATTCAGTGTGCAAACAAAACTCCTGTGTATTTAACCTAGGTGTGTTGTTTTCATTGGTTTGTTTGACTGTGATGACTGTAATAACGGGAGATGAACACTGAGCTGGGGGGGCTGGTGTCTGGCCTCACTGAGCTGGGGGGCTGGTGTCTGGCCTCACTGAGCTGGAGGGGCTGGTGTCTGGCCTCACTGAGCTGGAGGGGCTGGTGTCTGGCCTCACTGAGCTGGGGGGCTGGTGTCTGGCCTCACTGAGCTGGAGGGGCTGGTGTCTGGCCTCACTGAGCTGGGGGGCTGGTGTCTGGCCTCACTGAGCTGGGGGGCTGGTGTCTGGCCTCACTGAGCTGGAGGGGCTGGTGTCTGGCCTCACTGAGCTGGGGGGGCTGGTTTCTGGCCTCACTGAGTTGGAGGGGCTGGTGTCTGGCCTCACTAAGCTGGGGGGGCTGGTGTCTGGCATCACTGAGCTGGAGGGGCTGGTGTCTGGCATCACTGAGCTGGAGGGGCTGGTGTCTGGCCTCACTGAGCTGGGGGGCTGGTGTCTGGCCTCACTGAGCTGGAGGTGCTGGTGTCTGGCCTCACTGAGCTGGAGGGACTGGTGTCTGGCATCACTGAGCTGGAGGGGCTGGTGTCTGGCATCACTGAGCTGGGGGGCTGGTGTCTGGCATCACTGAGCTGGAGGGGCTGGTGTCTGGCCTCACTGAGCTGGAGGGGCTGGTGTCTGGCATCACTGAGCTGGGGGGGCTGGTGTCTGGCCTCACTGAGCTGGAGGGGCCGGTGTCTGGCATCACTGAGCTGGAGGGGCTGGTATCTGGGCTCACTGAGCTGGGGGGCTGGTGTCTGGCCTCACTGAGCTGGAGGGGCTGGTGTCTGGCCTCACTGAGCTGGGGGGGCTGGTTTCTGGCCTCACTGAGTTGGAGGGGCTGGTGTCTGGCCTCACTAAGCTGGGGGGGCTGGTGTCTGGCATCACTGAGCTGGAGGGGCTGGTGTCTGGCATCACTGAGCTGGAGGGGCTGGTGTCTGGCATCACTGAGCTGGGGGGGCTGGTGTCTGGCATCACTGAGCTGGAGGGGCTGGTGTCTGGCCTCACTGAGCTGGGGGGGCTGGTGACTGCCCTCACTGAGCTGGGGGGGGGCTGGTGTCTGGCCTCACTGAGTTGGGTATACTGATGAGGAACCACACATCCATCCTAGTCTCTCTGATGAGGAACCACACATCCATCCTAGTCTCTCTGATGTGGAACCACACATCCATCCTAGTCTCTCTGATGTGGAACCACACATCCATCCTAGTCTCTCTGATGTGGAACCACACATCCATCCTAGTCTCTCTGATGAGGAACCACACATCCATCCTCGTCTCTCTGATGAGGAACCACACATCCATCCTAGTCTCTCTGATGAGGAACCACACATCCATCCTAGTCTCTCCTTTCCTCTCTATCTGTCTCTCTCTCTCTCTCTCTCTCTCTCTCTCTCTCTCTCTCTCTCTCTCTCTCTCTTTCTCTTCAATAACATCTGGAAGGAGAGACAGACCACACAACCTTCAGTACTTTATAATAATGAATTAATGGTTGGAAAGAGAGAGACTTAAGGACACTACTTTAACTTGGTAAATAGGATTTCAATCCAAAAGAGAAAAGGTTTGCCAGTGTAGATGTCTGTATCAGTGTGGTTTACAGTAGATGTCTGTATCAGTGTGGTCTACGGTAGATGTCTGTATCAGTGTGGTTTACAGTAGATGTCTGTATCAGTGGGGTTTACAGTAGATGTCTGTATCAGTGTGGTTTACAGTAGATGTCTGTATCAGTGTGGTTTACAGTAGATGTCTGTATCAGTGGGGTTTACAGTAGATGTCTGTATCAGTGTGGTTTACAGTAGATGTCTGTATCAGTGTGGTCTACGGTAGATGTCTGTATCAGTGTGGTTTACAGTAGATGTCTGTATCAGTGTGGTTTACAGTATATGTATGTATCAGTGTGGTTTACAGTAGATGTCTGTATCAGTGTGGTTTACAGTAGATGTCTGTATCAGTGTGGTCTACGGTAGATGTCTGTATCAGTGTGGTTTACAGTAGATGTCTGTATCAGTGTGGTTTACAGTAGACGTCTGTATCAATGTGGTTTACAGTAGATGTCTGTATCAGTGTGGTTTACAGTAGACGTCTGTATCAATGTGGTTTACAGTAGATGTCTGTATCAGTGTGGTCTACGGTAGATGCTTACCCCACTACATTAGTTTATTCATCACGTACACAGTTTATAGCAGGTATAAACAGTACAGTGAAATGCTTACTTGGTTACTTTCTCCATGCTAGCAGTCAGGCTGTGAGCAGTGGGGCTTAGTCAAGATCTGAGGTCCAACTCTGTGTTCATCAGATGTGTACTGGGTATGCTACCGTGTTTTACACCACTCAGCATTAATATTTACACACACACATACACACACACACACACGCACACGCACACACACACACACACACACACACACACACACACACACACACACACACACACACACACACACACACACACACACACACACACACACACAGTCCAATTGGCAGGGCTTCTCTCTGAGTCCTGTTCCATCAAACTGATCATCCGTCAACATCTCACTGTAACACCTGGAGGTTTCTTACCTGGAAAACAACATCTCACTGTAACACCTGGAGGCTTCTTACCTGGAAAACAACATCTCACTGTAACACCTGGAGGCTTCTTACCTGGAAAACAACATCAGACTGTAACACCTGGAGGCTTCTTACCTGGAAAACAACATCAGACTGTAACACCTGGAGGCTTCTTACCTGGAAAACAACATCTGACTGTAACACCTGGAGGTTTCTTACCTGGAAAACAACATCTCACTGTACATTAAGGATCCCCAGAAGTTCCTGCTAATGCAGCAGCTACTCTTCCTGGGGTCCAGCAACATTAAGGCTGGTTTTCTGTTCTACTGGAGTCCAGCAACATTAAGGCTGGTTTTCTGTTCTACTGGGGTCCAGCAACATTAAGGCTGGTTTTCTGTTCTACTGGAGTCCAGCAACATTAAGGCTGGTTTTCTGTTCTACTGGAGTCCAGCAACATTAAGGCTGGTTTTCTGTTCTACTGGGGTCCAGCAACATTAAGGCTGGTTTTCTGTTCTACTGGAGTCCAGCAACATTAAGGCTGGTTTTCTGTTCTACTGGGGTCCAGCAACATTAAGGCTGGTTTTCTGTTCTACTGGAGTCCAGCAACATTAAGGCTGGTTTTCTGTTCTACTGTGGTCCAGCAACATTTAGGCTGGTTTTCTGTTCTACTGTATATAGGGTTATATTATATATATATATATCATATATATTTATTTCTTATTTCCAACTCTGTATAGGATGCTGATTAATATGTTACCCATACAGTCTGTCTAAGAGACTGATTAATATGTTACCCATACAGTCTGTCTAAGAGACTGATTAATATGTTACCCATACAGTCTGTCTAATAGACTGATTAATATGTTACCCATACAGTCTGTCTAATAGACTGATTAATATGTTACCCATACAGTCTGTCTAATAGACTGATTAATATGTTACCCATACAGTCTGTCTAAGAGACTGATTAATATGTTACCCATACAGTCTGTCTAATAGACTGATTAATATGTTACCCATACAGTCTGTCTAATAGACTGATTAATATGTTACCCATACAGTCTGTCTAATAGACTGATTAATATGTTACCCATACAGTCTGTCTAATAGACTGATTAATATGTTACCCATACTGTAACGGGCGTCGTAAGGATTGGACCAAGGTGCAGCGGGAACGTGTATACTCATCCTCTTTATTTTTATTAAAAGAAGGAAAAACAAAAGAAACACGTATACAAAACAACAAACGACACTAAACAGTCCTGTCAGGTGCACAGACACAAAACAGGAGACAACTACCCACAAACCCCCATAGCACAAACACCCCTATACATAGGACCTTCAATCAGAGGCAACGAGGAACAGCTGCCTCCAACTGAAGGTCAATCAACAAACCCTAAACATAGAAGTAGAAAACTAGACTGAACATAGAAAAAAAACAAAAAAAAACAGGAACACTCTAAACAAACACCCCTCTTACATAATACCATAGCCCAACAAACCCCGAACCACATAAAACAAACACCCCCTGCCACGTCCTGACCAAACTACAATAACAAATAACCCCTTTACTGGTCAGGACGTGACAGTACCCCCCCAAAGGTGCAGACCCCGGATGCACCTAAAACAACAAAACAAAACCTAATCCAATAACTCTAAACACAAAAAAAAATTATCCCCAACTAAAGGGAGGGAAGGGAGGGTGGCCACCGTCACCGACGGTTCTTGTGCTACACCCACCCCTCCCCAACCCACCTACTATGGAGGTGGATCAAGCTCCGGCCTTACTCCCCAAACTAACATGTCCACCCCCGCTAAATACTTATTCAACTTTACCCCTCCCGAAGTCTCTGGGCTATGGCGCATCGCTGAAGACCTCGAGCTGATGCGCGTCGCTGGAGACCTCGGGCTGAAGGACGACTCTGGCTGCGCCGATTCCGGACTGTATGGCGACTCTGGCTGTGCCGATTCCGGACTGTAGGGCGACTCTCGCTGCACCGATTCCGGACTGTAGGGCGACTCTCGCTGCGCCGATTCCGGACTGTAGGGCGACTCTCGCTGCGCCGATTCCGGACTGTAGGGCAACTCTCGCTGCGCCGGCTCCGGACAGTAGGGCGACTCTCACTGCGCCGGCTCCAGACTGTGGGCCGTCTCTCTTGGCTCCGGACTGTGGGCCGTTTCTCTCGGCTCCGGACTGTGGGCCGTCTCTCTCGGCTCCGGACTGTGGGCCGTCTCTCTCAGCTCCGGACTGTGGGCCGTCTCTCTCAGCTCCGGACTGTGGGCCGTCTCTCTCGGCTCCGGACTGTGGGCCGTCTCTCTCGGCTCCGGAATGTGGGCCGTCTCTCTCGGTTCCGGACTGTGGGCCGTCTATCTACGGGGCACTGTCGCCGGAAGCTCTGGACGAGGCACTGTCGCCGGACGCTCTGGACGAGGCACTGTCGCCGGACACTCTGGACGAGGCACTGTCGCCGGACACTCTGGACGAGGCACTGTTGCCGGAAGCTCTGGACGGGGACTGTGCACTGAAGACCTGATGCGTGGGGCTGGTTTAGGAAGTGCCAGACTAGGGACACGCACCACAGGGCTAGTGCGAGGAGCAGGAGCAGGACGAGCTGGACTGGGCTGACGCACTGGAGGCCTGGTGCGTGGGGCTGGTAGTGGAGGTACCAGACTGGAGACACGCACCCCAAGGCTTGTGCGAGGAGCGGGAACAGGACGTACTGGACTGGGCTGACGCACTGGGGCGTGGTGCGTGGGGCTGGTAGTGGAGGTACCAGACTGGAGACACGCACCCCAAGGCTAGTGCGAGGAGCGGGAACAGGACATCCTGGACTGGGCTGACGTACTGAAGGCCTGGTGCGTGGTGCTGGCTTTGAAGACACCAGACAGGAGACACGCACCTCAGGGCTAGTGCGGGGAGTGGGAACAGGATACACTGGGCCGTGAAGGCGCACTGGCGGTCTTGAGCGCAGGATTGGCACCACCCTTACTGGCTGGGTGCCAGCGTCCCCCCGGCAAATGCAGGACGCTGGCACCGAGCATACCGGCCTGTGGATGCTTGGCCTCGACGCCGTGCGCATCACCCCATAGCACGGGGCCTGACCAGTACCACGCTGCCTCTGGTAAGCACGGGGAGTTGGCTTAGGGCTCAACCCTGGCCCAGACAAACTACCCGTGTGGCTGCCTCTCAGGCTTCCATGCCAACCGTGTTCCAGAAAAACACTCCCGGTCCTCTCCAGCCTTCCTCCATGGTCCCTCTCCGGCTAGGATCTCCTCCCAGGTCCACGACTCCCGATAGCTCCTCTCCAGCTCCTTACCCCGCTGCTTGGTCCGTTGGTAGTGGGTAGTTCTGTAATGGGCGTCATAAGGATTGGACCAAGGTGCAGCGGGAACGTGTATACTCGTCCTCTTTATTTTTATTAACCTCTATGGGACCGGCGGGACGAATTCGTCCCACCTACGTAACAGCCACTGCCATCCTGTGGCGCGATTTTCAAAATCTTCAAAATCATATTACTTCAATTTCTCAAACATATGACTATTTTACAGCCATTTAAAGATAAGACTCTCGTTAATCTAACCACACTGTCCGATTTCAAAAAGGCTTTACAACGAAAGCAAAACATTAGATTATGTCAGCAGAGTACCAAGCCAGAAATAATCAGACACCCATTTTTCAAGCCAGCATATAATGTCACCAAAACCCAGAAGACAGCTAAATGCAGCACTCACCTTTGATGATCTTCATCAGATGACAACCCTAGGACATTATGTTATACAATACATGCATGTTTTGTTCAATCAAGTTCATATTTATATCAAAAACCAGCTTTTTACATTAGCATGTGACGTTCAGAACTAGCATACCCCCCGCAAACTTACGGGGAATTCGCTAACATTTTACTAAATTACTCACGATAAACGTTCACAAAAAGCATAACAATTATTTTAAGAATTATAGATACAGACCTCCTCTATGCACTCGATATGTCCGATTTTAAAATAGCTTTTTGGTGAAAGCACATTTTGCAATATTCTAAGTACATAGCCCAGGCATCACGGGCTCGGTATTTAGACACCCGGCAAGTTTAGCACTCACCATAATCATATTTACTATTATAAAAATGTCATTACCTTTTGTTGTCTTCGTCAGAATGCACACCCAGGACGTCTACTTCAATAACAAATGTTGGTTTGGTCCAAAATAATCCATCGTTATATCCGAATAGCGGCGTTTTGTTCGTGCGTTCCAGACACTATCCGAAATAGTAAAGAAGTGTCGCGCGCTTGGCGCAATTCCTGACAATAAAATTCAAAGTATTCCATTGCCGTACGTCGAAGCATGTCAACCGCTGTTTAAAATCAATTTTTACGTCATTTTTCTCGTAGAAAAGCGATAAAATTCCGACAGGGAATCTCCTTTTCGGCAAACAGAGGAAAAAATCCCAAAGGCGGGGGCGGTCGGGGTCACGCGCATAAGCTAGTGTCTCTTGATGGGCCACTTGAGAAAGGCGATAATGTGTTTCAGCCTGGGGCTGGAATGACGACATTCTCTTTTTTCCCGGGCTATGAGAGCCTATGGACGACGTGGGAAGTGTCACGTTAGAGCAGAGATCCTTAGTAAATGATAGAGATGGCAAAGAAGTTCCAGAAATGGTCAGACAGGCCACTTCCTGTAAAGGAATCTCTCAGGTTTTGACCTGCCATTTGAGTTCTGTTATACTCACAGACACCATTCAAACAGTTTTAGAAAATTTAGGGTGTTTTCTATCCATATGTAATAAGTATATGCATATTCTAGTTACTGAGTAGGAGTGGTAACCAGATTAAATCGGGTATGTTTTTTATCCAGCCGTGTCAATGCTGCCCCCTAGCCCTAACAGGTTAAAAGAAGGAAAAACAAAAGAAACACGTATACAAAACAACAAACGACACTAAACAGTCCTGTCAGGTGCACAGACACAAAACAGGAGACAACTACCCACAAACCCCCATAGCACAAACACCCCTATACATAGGACCTTCAATCAGAGGCAACGAGGAACAGCTGCCTCCAATTGAAGGTCAATCAACAAACCCTAAACATTGAAGTAGAAAACTAGACTGAACATAGAAAAACACTAACCTAGAACATAGACCAAAAACCCCAGAACACTCTAAACAAACACCCCTCTTACATAATACCATAGCCCAACAAACCCCGAACCACATAAAACAAACACCCCCTGCCACGTCCTGACCAAACTACAATAACAAATAACCCCTTTACTGGTCAGGACGTGACACATACAGTCTGTCTAATAGACTGATTAATATGTTACCCATACAGTCTGTCTAATAGACTGATTAATATGTTACCCATACAGTCTGTCTAAGAGACTGATTAATATGTTACCCATACAGTCTGTCTAATAGACTGATTAATATGTTACCCATACAGTCTGTCTAATAGACTGATTAATATGTTACCCATACAGTCTGTCTAATAGACTGATTAATATGTTACCCATACAGTCTTCCCATAGAGTGTCCTAGAGAGTTTCCTTTAAGTTTCCCATAGGGTTTCCAGTCGGGTTTCCTATAGTGTTTCCAGTAGGGTTTACCATAGGGTTTCTCATAGGGTTTCCTATCGAGTTTCCTATAGAGTTTCCCATAGGGTTTCCTATATAGTTTCCTATAGAGTTTCCCATAGGGTTTCCTATATAGTTTCCTATAGGGTTTCCTATATAGTTTCCCATAGAGTTTCCTATAGAGTTTCCTATATAGTTTCCCATAGGGTTTCCTATAGAGTTTCCTATAGAGTTTCCTACAGGGTTTCCTATAGAGTTTCCCATAGGGTTTCCTATAGAGTTTCCCATAAGGTTTCCTATAGAGTTTCCTATAGAGTTTCCCATAGGGTTTCCCATAGGGTTTCCTATAGGGTTTCCTACTTCTAAACCCTTTTCATCAAGACACACACACACACACACACACACACACACACACACACACACACACACACACACACACACACACACACACACACACACACACACACACACACACACTCACACTCACACTCACACTCACACTCACACACTCACACACACCTAGGAAGTAATGGAAGTAAAGTGAGATGATGCTCAGTATGACTCTGACTCATTCCAGCCCAATAATGTTTCTGCTCCTGAATACATACTCAATGAATCAGTCTGTAGGTTCTCTGTTGCTGACTCCTCAATGAATCACAGTCTGTAGGTTCTCTGTTGCTGACTCCTCAATGAATCACAGTCTGTAGGTACTCTGTTGCTGACTCCTCAATGAATCACAGTCTGTAGGTTCTCTGTTGCTGACTCCTCAATGAATCACAGTCTGTAGGTTCTCTGTTGCTGACTCCTCAATGAATCACAGTCTGTAGGTTCTCTGTTGCTGACTCCTCAATGAATCACAGTCTGTAGGTTCTCTGTTGCTGACTCCTCAATGAATCACAGTCTGTAGGTTCTCTGTGGCTGACTCCTCAATGAATCACAGTCTGTAGGTACTCTGTTGCTGACTCCTCAATGAATCACAGTCTGTAGGTTCTCTGTTGCTGACTCCTCAATGAATCACAGTCTGTAGGTTCTCTGTTGCTAACTCCTCAATGAATCACAGTCTGTAGGTTCTCTGTTGCTGACTCCTCAATGAATCACAGTCTGTAGGTTCTCTGTTGCTGACTCCTCAATGAATCACAGTCTGTAGGTTCTCTGTTGCTGACTCCTCAATGAATCACAGTCTGTAGGTTCTCTGTTGCTGACTCCTCAATGAATCACAGTCTGTAGGTTCTCTGTTGCTGACTACTCAGTGAATCACTGAAGCCTTTCATCTCACTTGATTAATACTGCAGTGGGCTAAATCAGGGTCACACAGAGTGATTCTTTGTTGTCGTAAACAAATCTACTTTGAAACAAAAGTTTACACCTCACACACATGGTTATGGACTTAAACAACAGACATCTGTACCATGTCAGATATAGAGTTGAAAATTATACAATTTTGTGTTTGTATCCCAATATTACACGTTATACTGTATACATCACAGAACACTGGAATATAACTAAACCGTTTCACATAGAAACACTGGATTTTCGATGTAAAAAAAAACAAAAACATTTTTATTCATTATGAAAAAGATGAGTAACATTCCCTCAGTGATGCCACTAGGTCATTTGACTGCAGGAAAAGGGGGGTGTCACAACTGTTAACCTCTATGGGCTAGGTGGGACGCTAGCGTGCCACCCGTGGTGCACTCCATCAACAGCAGGTGCATTTCAAGAGCGGCAAATTTGAATCCAAATAAATGTCAAAATTCAAATTTTTCAAACATACAACTATTTTACACCCTTTGAAAGATAAACATCTCCTTAATCTAACCACGTTTTACGATTTCAAAAAGGTTTTACGGCGAAAGCATAAATTTAGAGTATGTTAGGACAGTACATTTACAAGAGTTGTGTGTAATGTTTTGTCAAGTCAAAGACAGGGTCACCAAAACCATAAAACCAGCTAAAATGATGCACTAACCTTTTACAATCTCCATCAGATGACACTCCTAGGACATTATGTTAGACAATGCATGCATTTTTAGTTCTATCAAGTTCATATTTATATCCAAAAACAGCGTTTTACTATGGCATTGATGTTGAGGAAATCGTTTCCCTCCAATAACCGGCAGTCAAGTCAGCGTCACAAATTAAATAATTAAAATTAGAAAACATTGGTAAAATATTATATTGTCATTTAAAGAATTATAGATTTACATCTCTTGAACGCAATCAACTTGCCAGATTTAAAAATAACCTTACTGGGAAATCACACTTTGCAATAATCTGAGCACTGCGCCCAGAAAAATACGCGTTGCGATACAGACTAGACGTCATGTTGGGGAGATCTAAAATCGAAAATACTATGTAAATAATCCATTACCTTTGATTCTCTTCATCAGATGTCACTTCCAGGTATCACAGGTCCATAACGAATGTAGTTTTGTTCAAAAAAGCTCATCATTTATGTCCAAAAATCTCCGTCTTGTTAGCACATGATCTAAGCCAGCCGGACTTCTCATCATGAACGAGGGGAAAAAATATATTTACGTTCGTTCAAACATGTCAAACGTTGTATAGCATAAATCATTAGGGCCTTTTTTAACCAGAACATGAATAATATTCAAGGTGGACGAATGCATACTCTTTTATAACGTATTGGAACGAGGGTACCCAACATGAACTCGCGCGCCAGGTGTCTAATGGGACATCATCGTTCCATGGCTCTTGTTCGGTCAGATCTCCCTCCAGAAGACTCAAAACACTTTGTAAAGGCTGGTGACATCTAGTGGAAGCAATAGGAAGTGCCAAAATATTCCTCAGCCCCTGTGTTTTTCAATGGGATAGGTTTAAAGTCAATACAACACATCAGGTATCCACTTCCTGTCAGAAAATGTCTCAGGGTTTTGCCTGCCAAATGAGTTCTGTTATACTCACAGACACCATTCAAACAGTTTTAGAAACTTTAGAGTGTTTTCTATCCATATATACTAAGTATATGCATATTCTAGTTACTGGGTAGGATTAGTAACCAGATTAAATCGGGTAAAAAAATTTGATCCAGACGTGCAAATGCTGCCCCCTAGCCCTAACAGGTTAAAAATGAACAGAGGATTATCAAATTGGACCTGGTTCAAATACACTTGAGCTGCACTTGATTTATTATGATTCACTTAGACTGGTATAATACAAACTCAAGTAATTCAAGCACACTTCAAATACTTTCAAGTATTTTAGGTACTTGAACGTATTTGACCTGTGTATGTATTTAAATGGAGATCATACTCAGTGGTTGACTTCCTCAACTGTTTTCCTTCAGTTATTCTAACTTCCACTCCTGCAATCAACCAACCAATCAGAGAACGGAGAGAGACTGGGAACAGAAATTAACATGGGAATTGTTAACACACTGGCCCATTTCTTTTCCCTTGTGGCCCCCATTGTTAGCCAAATAACTATCATTTTGCACAAAACCTCAAATTTAGACATGCCTATTGGGCTAAAGTTGGACCAGCCCATCTGGCATCTGCCAGAATTGCCCTATGGCCAGTCCATCACTGCAACCAATCAACCACACACATCTGCATGCTACTGTAACTTATCATGTCCCTTAAAAACTACTGTGGCTAACCACTCGACTCTCATTGCAAACCTCCCTTCTCTCTCTCTCTCTCTCTCTCTCTCTCTCTCTCTCTCTCTCTCTCTCTCTCTCTCTCTCTCTCTCTCTCTCTCTCTCTCTCTCTCTCTCCACAGCAATTATAACGTAATTTCATCAAGCCGTAATGATAATGATAATCATAACAGTGGAATCCCCATGTTCAGTTAAATGCATAATTAAGCAGCGTATTAATGACAACAATCTGGAAAAATCTGAATCTCTCAATCCTAGATTGCGTCCCAAATGGCACCCTGCTCCCTAAATGCACTACTTTTGAGCGGCCCTGGTCCAAAGTAGCGCACTATATAGTGAATAGGGTGCCATTTCAGACGCATCCCTTAGTCTCAGTCTCTGTTGAGAGACTCAGGGTGGGAGATAGGGACAGTATTACTGCTAGCTAACAAGAAACCAAGGTTTTTCCCAGATCATAATTATAATCAAATGTTTGAGAATGTATCTTGTTTAGAGATAATGTTCTAATTCATCGACAAAACTGGACAAGAATGATGTCTCTTTTCTCCCTCACTCGCCTGTCCATCTCCTCACTTCAATTCCATGCTGTCACTATCACTTGTCCACTCAAGCTTACCATTGTTGTCATCTGTCGCCCACCAGGTGCCCTTAGAGCGTTCCTCAATGAGCTTGACACTTGATAAGATAATTTCCTGACAATGGCTCACCGCTCATCGTACTGGGCGACTTCAACCTCCTGACGTCTGCCTTCAAATTTATTTATTTCCCCTCCTTGCCTCTTTTGACCTCACCCTTTCCCAGTCCCACTCACAAGGCATGCAAAACGATTGAGCTTATCTTTAGTAGAGGCTGTTCACCTACTAATCTCCTCTCCTGGTCTGTGATCACTGTTTCCTTTTCTGTCTCCCTTTCCTCCATCCCTAGCCACTCAGTCCCTACCTATATGCTCATGGTGCCATCGCAATCTCCTCTCTCTGTCCCACTACTCTCTCCTCTTCTATCCTAACATCTATCCCTCCTGTCTCCTGATTCTGCCTCTTAGACCCTACTCTCTTCCCTTTCTGCATCCTATGACTCTCACTGTCCCCTTTCCTCCCGGCCGGCTCGGCCCTCCCCTCCTGCTCTGTGGCTAAGTGAATCATTGCGAGCTTACAGAACAGGGCTGTGGGGAGCCCTGTATTGGATGACAACTAACCTTCTGGAGGACCTATCCTCTGTGTCCACTGCTAAAGCCCCTTTCTATCACTCTACATTTCAAGCTTCTGCCTCTTACCCTAGGAAACTATTTTCCACCTTTTCACTTCCTCCTTAATCCTCCACCACCCCCTCCTCCCTCTGCTGATGACTTTGGCAACCGCTTTGAAAAGAAGGTTGATGACATCCGCTCCTCATTCACTCAGCCTATTGAGTCCACTGGTCCAACTCACACAGAACTACCCTACGCCTTGACCTCTTTCTCCCGTCTCTCTCTAGATGAAATCATGTGACTAGTGAGGTCCGGCCACCCGACAACCTGCCTGCTCAACCCCATCTGTTCTCCAAACCATCTCTGGAGACCTTCTCCCATTTCTCACTTCCCTCTGACATCAAAAACTATACTTGAGCGTGCTGTCTCTGACCAACACTCTCACTTTCTCTCTCAGAATGATCTTCTTAACCCTAAGCAGTCAGGCTTCAAGATGGGTCACTCAACCGAGACTGCTCTCTCTACAAACCAAGTGACTCGGCCACAGTCATATCCTCACATGGACTCTCCTATCATTGCTATGCGTATGACACTTTTCTCCTTCCCCCCCTTCTGACACACAGGTGTCAACACCCATCTTTGCTTGCCTGGCAGATATCTCAGCTTGGATGTCGCCCCACCATCTCAAGCTCAACCTTGACAAGACAGAGCTGCTCTTCCTCGCGGGGAAGGCCTGCCTGCTCTAGGACCTCTCCATCAAGGTTGACAACTCCACGGTGTCTCCCTCCCAGAGTGCAAAGAACCTTGGCGTGAACCTGGACAACACCCTGTCATTCTCTGCAAACGTCAAAGCAGTGCCTCGCTCATGGAGGTTCATGCTCTTCAACATCCGTAGAGTACAACCCTACCTCACACAGGAAGCAACACAGGTCTTAATCTGGGCATTTGTCATCTCCCATCTGGAGTACTGCAACTCACTGTTGTCTGAGCTCCCCGCTTGTGACATCAAACCCCTGCAACTTATCCAGAACGCTGCAGCCTGCCTGGTGTTCAACCTTCCCAAGTTCTCTCATGTCACCCCGCTCCTCCACACCCTCCACTGGCTTCCAGTGGAAGCTCACATCCACTACAAGATCATGGTGCTTACCTACGGAACAGCAAGAGGAACTGCCCCTCTCTACCTTCAGGCTATGCCTCACTACCTTCAGGCTATGCCTCCCTACCTTCAGGCTATGCTCAAACCCTACAACCCAACCCGAGTATTCCGTTCTGCCACCTCTGGTCTCTTTCCCTTCCAACCCCTAGAGGGCAGCTCCCCCTCAGACCAGTCCAAGCTCTTCTCTGTCCTGGCACCCCAATGGTGGAACCAGCTCCCCCTCAGCCCAATCCAAGCTCTTCTCTGTCCTGGCACCCCAATGGTGGAATGGTGGAAACAGCTTGAAGCTAAGACAGCAGAGTCCCTGCTCATCTTCTGAAAACACCTGAAACCAGACCTCTTCAAAGAGTATCTTAAATAATCCCACAGCACCCCCTATCGCACCCCCCTACCACACACACACACACACACAAATACACAAAAATGGCCTTTCGTGAACATGCACTCGCACTTGACTTTCCCCCTTTCTAGCTCTGACTCTACTAACAACTTTATTGAAGGAAACGTGTACTTCCTATGACTGTGATATGGTTTTCAGACCTACCTATTTTAAGATGAATGCACTAACTGTGAGTGTCTCTGGATAACAGTGTCAGCTAAATGACTAACATGTAGAATGTAGAAGACATTAGGAGAATGTTCCTTCCAACACAATAGAAAGGTTTTGAGAACCAAACACCATTCGGCTCAAGATTCAGATTTTGTTTAAAAAATATATATATTCTGACTTTTTGCTCCTGACGAAAAATGTATCAAACTCCTACAAAAATCTCCATGAATTATAATCCACATAAAATAATTCACATTTCCTGTTGCTGCAGGATTATTATCCTGTTGTTAGAAGCAGGGTCAAATGAAGATAGCGCACCTGAACCATGAGGACAACTAGTCCCTTTCACCCCAGAGGAGATGAAAGTTGAGCCAGAGTGTGTGTGAGTTTCCGGTGGCAGACGTGCCAGTGTTTAGAGGCTTACGAGGCAGAAGAGAGCTTGCTACTGTATACAAAGCCTGGCAATGACTCAACGTCATGGCTCCTTTAGATCCTCTGGCTGCTCACACACACACACACACACACACACACACACACACACACACACACACACACACACACACACACACACACACACACACACACACACACACACACACACACACACACACACACACACAGAGAGACTTATCGCTTTAACGGGACATGCTACTGTAGCTATTGCTTTCCTTCTGAGCCGCACAGGATAATACTGAATCCTTCACCAGGATAGTACTTTACCCTTCACCAAGATAAAACTGTACTTTTCAACAGGATAGTACTGTACCCTTCACCAGAATAATACTTTACCTTTCACCAGGATAGTACTGTATCCTTCACCAGGATAATACTGTACCCTTCACCAGGATAGTACTGTACTTTTCACCAGGATAGTACTGTACCCTTCACCAGAATAATACTTTACCTTTCACCAGGATAGTACTGTATCCTTCACCAGGATAATACTGTACCCTTCACCAGGATAGTACTGTACTTTTCACCAGGATAGTACTGTACCCTTCACCAGGATAGTACTGTATCCTTCACCAGGATAGTACTGTACCCTTCACCAGGATAATACTGTATCCTTCACCAGGATAGTACTGTACCTTTCATCAGGATAGTACTGTACCTTTCACCAGGATAATACTGTACCCTTCACCAGGATAGTACTGTACCCTTCACCAGGATAATACTGTACCCTTCACCAGGATAGTACTGTACCTTTCACCAGGATAGTAATGTACCCTTCACCAGGATTGTACTGTACCTTTCACCAGGATAGTACTGTAGCCTTCACCAGGATAGTACTGTACCTTTCACCAGGATAATACTGTACCTTTCACCAGGATAGTAATGTACCCTTCACCAGGATAGTACTGTACCTTTCACCAGGATAGTACTGTGCCCTTCACCAGGATAGTACTGTACCTTTCACCAGGATAGTAATGTACCCTTCACCAGGATAGTACTGTACCTTTCACCAGGATAGTACTGTACACTTCACCAGGATAATACTGTACTCTTCACCAGGATAGTACTGTACCTTTCACCAGGATAATACTGTACTCTTTACCTGGATAATACTGTACCTTTCACCAGGATAATACTGTACCGTTCACCAGGATAGTACTGTACCCTTCACCAGGATAGTACTGTACCCTTCACCAGGATAGTACTGTACCCTTCACCAGGATAATACTGTACCTTTCATCAGGATAGTACTATATCCTTCACCAGGATAGTACTGTACCCTTCACCAGGATAATACTGTATCCTTCACCAGGATAGTACTGTACCTTTCACCAGGATAATACTGTACCCTTCACCAGGATAGTACTGTACCCTTCACCAGGATAATACTGTACCCTTCACCAGGATAGTACTGTACCTTTCACCAGGATAGTAATGTACCCTTCACCAGGATTGTACTGTACCTTTCACCAGGATAGTACTGTAGCCTTCACCAGGATAGTACTGTACATTTCACCAGGATAATACTTTACCTTTCACCAGGATAGTACTGTATCCTTCACCAGGATAATACTGTATCCTTCACCAGGATAGTACTGTACCTTTCACCAGGATAGTAATGTACCCATCACCAGGATAGTACTGTACCTTTCACCAGGATAGTAATGTACCCTTCACCAGGATAGTACTGTACCTTTCATCAGGATAGTAATGTACCCTTCACCAGGATAGTACTGTACATTTCACCAGGATAATACTGTATCCTTCACCAGGATAGTACTGGACCTTTCACCAGGATAGTACTGTACCTTTCACCAGGATAGTACTGTACCCTTCACCAGGATAGTAATGTACTCTTCACCAGGATAGTAATGTACCCTTCACCAGGATAGTACTGTACCTTTCACCAGGATAATACTGTACACTTCACCAGGATAATACTGTACTCTTCACCAGGATAGTACTGTACCTTTCACCAGGATAATACTGTACTCTTCACCAGGATAATACTGTACCTTTCACCAGGATAATACTGTACCGTTCACCAGGATAGTACTGTACCCTTCACCAGGATAGTTCTGTACCCTTCACCAGGATAGTACTGTACCCTTCACCAGGATAGTACTCTACCCTTCATCAGGATAGTACTGTACCTTTCACCAGGATAATACTGTACCCTTCACCAGGATAGTACTGTACCCTTCACCAGGATAATACTGTACCCTTCACCAGGATAGTACTGTACCTTTCACCAGGATATTAATGTACCCTTCACCAGGATTGTACTGTACCTTTCACCAGGATAGTACTGTAGCCGTTCACCAGGATAGTACTGTACCTTTCACCAGGATAATACTGTACCCTTCACCAGGATAGTACTGTACCCTTCACCAGGATAGTACTGTACCCTTCACCAGGATAATACTGTACCTTTCATCAGGATAGTACTGTATCCTTCACCAGGATAGTACTGTACCCTTCACCAGGATAGTACTGTACCCTTCACCAGGATAGTACTGTACCTTTCATCAGGATAGTACTGTACCTTTCACCAGGATAATACTGTACCCTTCACCAGGATAGTACTGTACCCTTCACCAGGATAATACTGTACCCTTCACCAGGATAGTACTGTACCTTTCACCAGGATAGTACTGTACCCTTCACCAGGATTGTACTGTACCTTTCACCAGGATAGTACTGTAGCCTTCACCAGGATAGTACTGTACCTTTCACCAGGATAATACTGTACCTTTCACCAGGATAGTAATGTACCCTTCACCAGGATAGTACTGTACCTTTCACCAGGATAGTACTGTGCCCTTCACCAGGATAGTACTGTACCTTTCACCAGGATAGTAATGTACCCTTCACCAGGATAGCACTGTACCCTTCACCATGATAGTAATGTACTCTTCACCAGGATAGTAATGTACCCTTCACCAGGATAGTACTGTACCTTTCACCAGGATAGTACTGTACACTTCACCAGGATAATACTGTACTCTTCACCAGGATAGTACTGTACCTTTCACCAGGATAATACTGTACTCTTTACCAGGATAATACTGTACCTTTCACCAGGATAATACTGTACCGTTCACCAGGATAGTACTGTACCCTTCACCAGGATAGTACTGTACCCTTCACCAGGATAGTACTGTACCCTTCACCAGGATAATACTGTACCTTTCATCAGGATAGTACTATATCCTTCACCAGGATAGTACTGTACCCTTCACCAGGATAATACTGTATCCTTCACCAGGATAGTACTGTACCTTTCACCAGGATAATACTGTACCCTTCACCAGGATAGTACTGTACCCTTCACCAGGATAATACTGTACCCTTCACCAGGATAGTACTGTACCTTTCACCAGGATAGTAATGTACCCTTCACCAGGATTGTACTGTACCTTTCACCAGGATAGTACTGTAGCCTTCACCAGGATAGTACTGTACCTTTCACCAGGATAATACTGTACCTTTCACCAGGATAGTAATGTACCCTTCACCAGGATAGTACTGTACCTTTCACCAGGATAGTACTGTGCCCTTCACCAGGATAGTACTGTACCTTTCACCAGGATAGTAATGTACCCTTCACCAGGATAGCACTGTACCCTTCACCAGGATAGTAATGTACTCTTCACCAGGATAGTAATGTACCCTTCACCAGGATAGTACTGTACCTTTCACCAGGATAATACTGTACACTTCACCAGGATAATACTGTACTCTTCACCAGGATAGTACTGTACCTTTCACCAGGATAATACTGTACTCTTTACCAGGATAATACTGTACCTTTCACCAGGATAATACTGTACCGTTCACCAGGATAGTACTGTACCCTTCACCAGGATAGTACTGTACCCTTCACCAGGATAGTACTGTACCCTTCACCAGGATAGTACTGTACCCTTCATCAGGATAATACTGTACCTTTCATCAGGATAGTACTGTATCCTTCACCAGGAGAGTACTGTACCCTTCACCAGGATAATACTGTATCCTTCATCAGGATAGTACTGTACCTTTCATCAGGATAGTACTGTTCCTTTCACAAGGATAATACTGTACCCTTCACCAGGATAGTACTGTACCCTTCACCAGGATAATACTGTACCCTTCACCAGAATAATACTTTACCTTTCACCAGGATAGTACTGTATCCTTCACCAGGATAATACTGTACCCTTCACCAGGATAGTACTGTACTTTTCACCTGGATAGTACTGTACCCTTCACCAGGATAATACTGTACCTTTCACCAGGATAGTACTGTACCCTTCACCAGGATAATACTGTACCTTTCACCAGAATAATACTTTACCTTTCACCAGGATAGTACTGTATCCTTCACCAGGATAATACTGTACCTTTCACCGGAATAATACTTTACCTTTCACCAGGATAGTACTGTATCCTTCACCAGGATAATACTGTACCCCTCACCAAGATAGTACTGTACCTTTCACCAGAATAATACTTTACCTTTCACCAGGATAGTACTGTATCCTTCACCAGGATAATACTGTACCCATCACCAGGATAGTACTGTACCTTTCACCAGGATAGTACTGTACCTTTCACCAGGATAATACTGTACCTTTCACCAGAATAATACTTTACCTTTCACCAGGATAGTACTGTATCCTTCACCAGGATAATACTGTATCCTTCACCAGGATAGTACTGTACCTTTCACCAGGATAGTAATGTACCCATCACCAGGATAGTACTGTACCTTTCATAAGGATAGTAATGTACCCTTCACCAGGATAGTAATGTACATTTCACCAGGATAATACTGTATCCTTCACCAGGATAGTACTGGACCCTTCACCAGGTTAGTACTGTACCTTTCACCAGGATAGTACTGTACCTTTCACCAGGATAGTACTGTACCCTTCACCAGGATAGTAATGTACCCTTCACCAGGATAGTACTGTACCTTTCACCAGGATAATACTGTACACTTCACCAGGATAATACTGTACTCTTCACCAGGATAGTACTGTACCTTTCACCAGGATAATACTGTACTCTTCACCAGGATAATACTGTACCTTTCACCAGTATAATACTGTACCGTTCACCAGGATAGTACTGTACCCTTCACCAGGATAGTACTGTACCCTTCACCAGGATAGTACTGTACCCTTCACCAGGATAGTACTGTACCTTTCATCAGGATAGTACTGTATCCTTCACCAGGATAGTACTGTACCCTTCACCAGGATAATACTGTACCTTTCACCAGGATAGTACTGTACCCTTCACCAGGATAGTACTGTACCCTTCACCAGGATAATACTGTACCTTTCACCAGGATAGTAATGTACCCTTCACCAGGATAGCTGCAGTTCAATAACATCAGATTCTCTCTCTCTCCCTCTCTCTCTTTTCTCTCTCTTTCTCTCTCTCCCTCTTTCTCTCTCTCTCTCTCTCTCTCTCTGTCTCTCTATCTCACTCACTCTATCTCTTCTCTCTTCTCTCTTTCTCTCCATCCTTTTCTCATGTCAAGCTCCCTGGATCAGCACAGTACTGTAAACTGTCCATGCCTTAAATCAGTAGCCCTCCCTCCGTCCCTCCGTCCCTCCGTCCCAGTCTGCCTGCTTTTCCTTTCCCTCCTAATCCTGGTTGAGTAATATGGATAGAAATAGAGCGTGTCATGTATTATAGTTTTCCTTCCAACAGATACAATGTCATCCTCACACACACACCCAGCAGGGGGCCCTCATCCTGTTTCCCCACGAGGACAGGCTTTTCTCTCCCCACCATGGAAGCTAGAATCTTATGTGTGTCTTGAGAAGAGGAGTTGCTTGTGGATTTTTCAACTACTGTTAAATGCCGTTAGTGGGTTTTATGTTGTAAACTGTCAAATTTTAGCAAACCAGATAAAGGGAAGGAGTTACTCAGACAGTGTGCATGTGTGTACATGTAGAGGACTGGATGCCGTGCTGCTAGCTTAGTGAGTACAGCTTCCTCATGATATCTCAGGACTGGATGCCGTGCTGCTAGCTGTAGTACCACCCCCGCTGGAGCCGGCGCAGCGTTCCCCTCCTGACTGGATGCCGTGCTGCTAGCTGTAGCCCCCCCTGACGGAGCCGGCGCTAGCGGCCCTTCCTCCTGACTGGATGCCGTGCTGCTAGCTTAGTAAGTACCACTTCCTCCTGACTGGATGCCGTGCTGCTAGCTTAGTAAGGACAGCTTCCTTCTGATTCGGCTCATAACGAGGCTTGAACCCCGGGTCCTCTGCCTCGCAAACACACGTGACCGCTATCCTGAAGCATCTTAACCAGTTACGTCACCGAAAAGCTAGCTATCGGGCAGCACAAGTGGAGACACTTCAGGCTGAGGAGTGAGTTGATCACATCCCCCATCTGCTACATATGCATGTATGTGGATGTGTGGTTGGGTTGGTTGTCTGTACTGAATATCCTGCCTGGGTCACTGTGGCCCAGCCTTAAAACATGAAGTAAATGACAGACCACACTCATTCCTGCTGTTCTTTCTTCTTGGTCCTCCTTTAATGCTGAACCATTCTCTCTCTCTCTCTCTCAAGAGGTTTTAGTCATAGCATAGGATTTGCCAACCATGGTGAGAAGTACCTGCAGTGTAGCCAGGTATGTGGTCTTTTATAAGACCTGTCATGGGGACTCATGGCCTATTGTTGCTGCTAATGAGTAACGGAATGGTAATGTGTGTTACTGTACGGTTCACATTATAATAAGCCTGCTGTGACACATACAGTTTGCCTTCAAAAGCTAAAATGGCTTTTGTTTTAGATAGTTAGAAGTAACACAAAAGAGGGATGAGTGAAGGAGAAAAGGAGAGATGGAGGGGGATTTAGTAGTCTCGCCCACCAGCCGTCTCTCTCTCTCTGTCCAGACGTCTGGTTTCACAGAGCCTCAGAACGCCTCAGATCCTCCCCTTTACATTGTGGACTTCAAAAGCGCAAGCAGCAAGTGATTTCAACAAGGAAGTGAGTTCGGGAAAATCAGAAAAGTATGCGTCTTAGAAAAAGTTTTCTCATTTAAACTTTATCTGCCCGAACTCAGAATCAGTTGGGCTTCCAGAACATGCTATGGTCAATGTGATACAACATGTATTTTGGTTGGTGATTTCCGCCATTTTTCAAAGTCCCATCTAATACAGCTGTAGCAGGCTCGCCCCCTTCCCCGCCTCCATTTCAAACACACCCCTTTCAAGTCCCATCTAATACAGCTGTAGCAGGCTCGCCCCCTTTCCAGCCTCCATTTCAAACACACCCCTTTCAAGTCCCATCTAATATAGCTGTAGCATGCTCGCCCCCTCCCCCGCCTCCATTTCAAACACACCCCTTTCAAGTCCCATCTAATACAGCTGTAGCAGGCTCGCCCCCTCCCCCGCCTCCATTTCAAACACACCCCTTTCAAGTCCCATCTAATATAGCTGTAGCAGGCTCGCCCCCTCCCCCGGCCTCCATTTCAACCACACCCCTTAGTCTGCTGTCTGTCCTGGTCCCTGTAATTAGTCTGCTGTCTGCCCTGGTCCCTGTAATTAGTCTGCTGCCTGTCCTGGTCCCTGTAATTGGTCTGCTGCCTGTCCTGGTCCCTGTAATTGGTCTCAGGGTTTTGCCTGCCAAATGAGTTCTGTTATACTCACAGACACCATTCAAACAGTTTTAGAAACTTTAGAGTGTTTTCTATCCATATATAATAAGTATATGCATATTCTAGTTACTGGGTAGGATTAGTAACCAGATTAAATCGGGTACATTTTTTTATCCAGACGTGCAAATGCTGCCCCCTAGCCCTAACAGGTTAACCAGAACATGAATAATATTCAAGGTGGACGAATGCATCCTCTTTTATAACGTATTGGAACGAGGGTACCCAACATGAACTCGCGCGCCAGGTGTCTAATGGGCCATCATCGTTCCATGGCTCTTGTTCGGTCAGATCTCCCTCCAGAAGACTCAAAACACTTTGTAAAGGCTGGTGACATCTAGTGGAAGCAATAGGAAGTGCCAAAATATTCCTCAGCCCCTGCATGCATTGTCTAACATAATGTCCTAGGAGTGTCATCTGATGGAGATTGTAA
The DNA here is from genome assembly GCF_965601325.2 of Salmo salar. Classification (NCBI taxonomy): domain Eukaryota; kingdom Metazoa; phylum Chordata; class Actinopteri; order Salmoniformes; family Salmonidae; genus Salmo; species Salmo salar. Next base: position 49,551,592 of record NC_138301.1, read on the forward strand.
AAGGTTAGTGCATCATTTTAGCTGGTTTTATGGTTTTGGTGACCCTGTCTTTGACTTGACAAAACATTACACACAACTCTTGTAAATGTACTGTCCTAACATACTCTAAATTTATGCTTTCGCCGTAAAACCTTTTTGAAATCGTAAAACGTGGTTAGATTAAGGAGATGTTTATCTTTCAAATGGTGTAAAATAGTTGTATTTTTGAAAAATTAGAATTTTGACATTTATTTGGATTCAAATTTGCCGCTCTTGAAATGCACCTGCTGTTGATGGAGTGCACCACGGGTGGCACGCTAGCGTCCCACCTAGCCCCAAGAGGTTAACAAAAAAAAGAGTAACGCATCCACTTGACAAAACAATAAATGATACCCACAACACTAAACAGTTTTGCAGGCTCACCAACGCAGTGCAAAAACAACTACCCACAAAACCAAGTGACAAACATACTCCTACATATATGACTCCCAATCAGGAACAACGATCCCCAGCTGTTCCTGATCAGGAGTCACAAGACCAACACAGAACAATCACACACACACACACACAAGACTGCCACGTCCTGACCCCAAAACTACTACAACAGCTCCATCTGCTGGTCAGGACGTGACAGTACCCCCCCTCAAGGTGCAGACCCCGGAATGCACCTAACAACACAAAACACCAACAAACAAAATCCCCAACAAAACCCATAAACAATAACCCCTAAACAATAAGGGAGGGAAGGGAGGGTGGCTGCCGTCAACGACGGCACTGTGCTACACCCTCCCTCCCCAACCCACCTATCCTGGAGGTGGCTCCGGTGCAGGACGTGGACCTTGCTCCACCCTCGGCGTCGCCCACTTCGGTGGCGCCGATAGCTGCGCCAGGCAGACGGGCCCCTCGGGCTGGGCCGGAGGACAGGAGGGCCCCTCGGGCTGGGCCGGAGGACAGGAGGGCCCCTCGGGCTGGGCCGGAGGACAGGAGGGCCCCTCGGGCTGGGCCGGAGGACAGGAGGGCCCCTCGGGCTGGGCCGGAGGACAGGAGGGCCCCTCGGGCTGGGCCGGAGGACAGTCGGGCCCCTCGGGCTGGGCCGGAGGACAGTCGGGCCCCTCGGGCTGGGCCGGAGGACAGTCGGGCCACTCCGGCAGCTCGGGGCAGTCGGGCCACTCCGGCAGCTCGTGGCAGTCGGGCCACTCCGGCAGCTCGTGGCAGTCGGGCCACTCCGGCAGCTCGTGGCAGTCGGGCCACTCCGGCAGCTCAGCGCAGTCGGGCCACTCCGGCAGCTCAGCGCAGTCTGGCCACTCCGGCAGTTCAGCGCAGTCTGGCCACTCCGGCAGTTCAGCGCAGTCTGGCCACTCCGGCAGTTCAGCGCAGTCTGGCCACTCCGGCAGTTCAGCGCAGTCTGGCCACTCCGGCAGTTCAGCGCAGTCTGGCCACTCCGGCAGTTCAGCGCAGTCTGGCCACTCCGGCAGTTCAGCGCAGTCTGGCCACTCCGGCAGTTCAGCGCAGTCTGGCCGCTCCGGCGACTGTTGACTGGCGGGCAGCTCCGACGACTGTTGACTGGCGGGCAGCTCCGACGACTGTTGACTGGCGGGCAGCTCCGACGACTGTTGACTGGCGGGCAGCTCCGACGACTGTTGACTGGCGGGCAGCTCCGACGACTGTTGACTGGCGGGCAGCTCCGACGACTGTTGACTGGCGGGCAGCTCCGACGACTGTTGACTGGCGGGCAGCTCCGACGACTGTTGACTGGCGGGCAGCTCCGACGACTGTTGACTGGCGGGCAGCTCCGACGACTGTTGACTGGCGGGCAGCTCCGACGACTGTTGACTGGCGGGCAGCTCCGACGACTGTTGACTGGCGGGCAGCTCCGACGACTGTTGACTGGCGGGCAGCTCCGACGACTGTTGACTGGCGGGCAGCTCCGACGACTGTTGACTGGCGGGCAGCTCCGACGACTGTTGACTGGCGGGCAGCTCCGACGACTGTTGACTGGCGGGCAGCTCCGACGACTGTTGACTGGCGGGCAGCTCTGACGACAGTTGACTGGCGGGCAGCTCCGACGACTGTTGACTGGCGGGCAGCTCCGACGACTGTTGACTGGCGGGCAGCTCCGACGACTGTTGACTGGCGGGCAGCTCCGACGACTGTTGACTGGCGGGCAGCTCCGACGACTGTTGACTGGCGGGCAGCTCTGACGACTGTTGACTGGCGGTCAGCTCTGGCGACTGTTGACTGGCGGTCAGCTCTGGCGACTGTTGACTGGCGGTCAGCTCTGGCGACTGTTGACTGGCGAGGCTGGGCTGACGCACTAGACTCCTGATGCGTGGGGCTGGTACTGGACGTGCCAGCCTGGAGACACGCACCTCCATGCTAGTGCGTCTAGCGGGAAACACCGGACCGAAAGGGCGCACTGGCGGTCTTGAGCGCAGGGTTGGCATCACCCCTTCCAGCTCGATGCCTACTTTGCCCTGGCACATGCGGGGCGCTGGTACCTTGCCTACCGGCCTGAAAATCCCAGGCCTCACCACAGCCCCAACCCCAAAGCACGGGACCTGTCCAGTCTGCCCTACAAGGGTACGGGGAGCTGGCCTGGGGCTGTAATCTCGCCCCGCCAAATAGCCCTTGTGCCCCCCCCTAAAAAATTATTGGGGCTGCCTCTCGGGTTCTACCTGACTCCCAGGCAGGTTGTCACAGTGGACCCGCAACTGCTCCCATGTCCAGTCAATCCTCTCCGTCAACACCTCCAGCGACCAGGAATCCATCACCTCCCGAGCGCGCTGCTTCCAACATTCCTCCCTCACTTGCCTCTGTCCTCTTCTCCGCTGCTTGGTCCTTTGGTGGTGGGTAGTTCTGTCACAAAATCCTTCGTTGTGTTGCAGGGAAGACCAAAATGCAGCGGAGTTGTGGATACTCATATTTTAATTAACCTGTTGGGTCTAGGGGGCAGCATTTGCACGTCTGGATAAAAAAAATGTACCCGATTTAATCTGGTTACTAATCCTACCCAGTAACTAGAATATGCATATACTTATTATATATGGATAGAAAACACTCTAAAGTTTCCAAAACTGTTTGAATGGTGTCTGTGAGTATAACAGAACTCATTTGGCAAGCAAAACCCTGAGACATTTTCTGACAGGAAGTGGATACCTGATGTGTTGTATTGACTTTAAACCTATCCCATTGAAAAACACAGGGGTTTAGGAATATTTTGGCACTTCCTATTGCTTCCACTAGATGTCACCAGCCTTTACAAAGTGTTTTGAGTCTTCTGGAGGGAGATCTGACCGAACAAGAGCCATGGAACGGTGATGGCCGATTAGACTCTGGCGCGCGAGTTCATGTTGGGTACCCTCGTTCCAATACGTTATAAAAGAGTATGCATTCGTCCACCTTGAATATTATTCATGTTCTGGTTAAAAAAGGCCCTAATGATTTATGCTATACAACGTTTGACATGTTTGAACGAACGGAAATATATTTTTTCCCCTCGTTCATGACGAGAAGTCCGGCTGGCTTACATCATGTGCTAACGAGACGGAGATTTTTGGACATAAATGATGAGCTTTTTTGAACAAAACTACATTCGTTATGGACCTGTGATACCTGGAAGTGACATCTGATGAAGAGAATCAAAGGTAATGGATTATTTACATAGTATTTTCGATTTTAGATCTCCCCAACATGACGTCTAGTCTGTATCGCAACGCGTATTTTTCTGGGCGCAGTGCTCAGATTATTGCAAAGTGTGATTTCCCAGTAAGGTTATTTTTAAATCTGGCAAATTGATTGCGTTCAAGAGATGTAAATCTATAATTCTTTAAATGACAATATAATATTTTACCAATGTTTTCTAATTTTAATTATTTAATTTGTGTTGTTGACTTGACTGCCGGTTATTGGAGGGAAACGATTTCCTCAACATCAATGCCATAGTAAAACGCTGTTTTTGGATATAAATATGAACTTGATAGAACTAAAAATGCATGCATTGTCTAACATAATGTCCTAGGAGTGTCATCTGATGGAGATTGTAAAAGGTTAGTGCATCATTTTAGCTGGTTTTATGGTTTTGGTGACCCTGTCTTTGACTTGACAAAACATTACACACAACTCTTGTAAATGTACTGTCCTAACATACTCTAAATTTATGCTTTCGCCGTAAAACCTTTTTGAAATCGTAAAACGTGGTTAGATTAAGGAGATGTTTATCTTTCAAATGGTGTAAAATAGTTGTATTTTTGAAAAATTAGAATTTTGACATTTATTTGGATTCAAATTTGCCGCTCTTGAAATGCACCTGCTGTTGATGGAGTGCACCACGGGTGGCACGCTAGCGTCCCACCTAGCCCCAAGAGGTTAACAAAAAAAAGAGTAACGCATCCACTTGACAAAACAATAAATGATACCCACAACACTAAACAGTTTTGCAGGCTCACCAACGCAGTGCAAAAACAACTACCCACAAAACCAAGTGACAAACATACTCCTACATATATGACTCCCAATCAGGAACAACGATCCCCAGCTGTTCCTGATCAGGAGTCACAAGACCAACACAGAACAATCACACACACACACACACAAGACTGCCACGTCCTGACCCCAAAACTACTACAACAGCTCCATCTGCTGGTCAGGACGTGACAATATGACTATTTTACAGCTATTTAAAGACAAGACTCTCGTTAATCTAACCAGACTGTCCGATTTCAAAAAGGCTTTACAACGAAATGAAAACATTAGATTATGTCAGCAGAGTACCCAGCCAGAAATAATCAGACACCCATTTTTCAAGCTAGCATATAATGTCACAAAAACCCAGAAGACAGCTAAATGCAGCACTAACCTTTGATGATCTTCATCAGATGACAACCCTAGGACATTATGTTATACAATACATGCATGTTTTGTTCAATCAAGTTCATATTTATATCTAAAAACAGCTTTTTACATTAGCATGTGACGTTCAGAACTAGCATACCCTCCGCAAACTTCCAGGGAATTTACTAACAATTTACTAAATTACTCACGATAAACGTTCACAAAAAGCATAACAATTATTTTAAGAATTATAGATACAGAACTCCTCTATGCACTCGATATGTCCGATTTTAAAATAGCTTTTTGGTGAAAGCACATTTTGCAATATTCTAAGTACATAGCCCAGGCATCATGGGCTCGCTATTTAGACACCCGGGAAGTTTAGCACTCACCATAATCATATTTACTATTATAAAAGTTTGATTACCTTTTGTTGTCTTCGTCAGAATGCACTCCCAGGACTGCTACTTCAATAACAAATGTTGGTTTGGTCCAAAATAATCCATCGTTATATCCGAATAGCGGCGTTTTGTTCGTGCGTTCCAGACACTATCCGAAATAGTAAAGAAGTGTCGCGCGCATGGCGCAATTCGTGACAATAAAATTCTAAATATTCCATTACCGTACTTCGAAGCATGTCAACCGCTGTTTAAAATCAATTTTTACGACATTTTTCTCGTAGAAAAGCGATAATATCCCGACAGGGAATCTCCTTTTCGGCAAACAGAGGAAAAAATCCCAAAGGCGGGGGCGGTCGGGGTCACGCGCATAAGCCCAGTGTCCCTTGATCGGCCACTTGAGAAAGGCGATAATGTGTTTCAGCCTGGGGCTGGAATGACGACATTCTGTTTTTTCCCGGGCTCTGAGCGCCTATGGACGACGTGGGAAGTGTCACGTTAGAGCAGAGATCCTTAGTAAATGATAGAGATGGAAAAGAAGTTCAAGAAATGGTCAGACAGGCCACTTCCTGTAAAGGAATCTCTCAGGTTTTGACCTGCCATTTGAGTTCTGTTATACTCACAGACACCATTCAAACAGTTTTAGAAAATTTAGGGTGTTTTCTATCCATATGTAATAAGTATATGCATATTCTAGTTACTGGGTAGGAGTGGTAACCAGATTAAATCGGGTATGTTTTTTATCCAGCCGTGTCAATACTGCCCCCTAGCCCTAACAGGTTAATGTTTTGTGTACCTCTCTCTCTCTCTCCTCTCTCTCTCTCTCTCTCCAGGTTGTCATGTTTAATGTTTTGTGTACCTCTCTCTCTCTCTCTCTCTCTCTCTCTCTCTCTCTCTCCAGGTTGTCATGTTTAATGTTTTGTGTACCTCTCACTCTATCCAGGTTGTCAGGCTGACCTCTGGGGCCCCCACTGCACTAACCGGTGCCAGTGTCAGAACCGGGCCCAGTGTAACCCTATCACGGGGGCGTGTGTGTGTACGGACGGGTACCAGGGCTGGCGCTGCGAGGAGCTGTGTGAGGCGGGGTTCTACGGGAAGGGATGCCAGCTAGAGTGCCAGTGTCTCAACGGTGCCACCTGCCATCACGAGACTGGAGAGTGCCTGTGTGCACCGGGATACACCGGGGCTATGTGAGTGTCTTCAGTCACCTCATCAGTCTATGACCCTATGACTATTATGACACCTACTGGTTCCTGGTTATTGTGTAGGGGTTTGTCCTCAGGGGCTCCAGGTGATGTAGGAGATTGTTTTAAGTTGATGGGATGACTCATCTGTTTACCGGGGCATTGTGAGTGTCTGCACTTTTCCCTTACTGTTAACCTCTATGGGCTAGGTGGGACGCTAGCGTGCCACCCGTGGTGCACTCCATCAACAGCAGGTGCATTTCAAGAGCGGCAAATTTGAATCCAAATAAATGTCAAAATTCACATTTTTCAAACATACAACTATTTTACACCCTTTGAAAGATAAACATCTCCTTAATCTAACCACGTTTTACGATTTCAAAAAGGTTTTACGGCGAAAGCATAAATTTAGAGTATGTTAGGACAGTACATTTACAAGAGTTGTGTGTAATGTTTTGTCAATTCAAAGACAGGGTCACCAAAACCATAAAACCAGCTAAAATGATGCACTAACCTTTTACAATCTCCATCAGATGACACTCCTAGGACATTATGTTAGACAATGCATGCATTTTTAGTTCTATCAAGTTCATATTTATATCCAAAAACAGCGTTTTACTATGGCATTGATGTTGAGGAAATCGTTTCCCTCCAATAACCGGCAGTCAAGTCAACAACACAAATTAAATAATTAAAATTAGAAAACATTGGTAAAATATTATATTGTCATTTAAAGAATTATAGATTTACATCTCTTGAACGCAATCAACTTGCCAGATTTCAAAATAACCTTAATGGGAAATCACACTTTGCAATAATCTGAGCACTGCGCCCAGAAAAATACGCGTTACGATACAGACTAGCCGTCATGTTGGGGAGATCTAAAATCGAAAATACTATGTAAATAATCCATTACCTTTGATTCTCTTCATCAGATGTCACTTCCAGGTATCACAGGTCCATAACGAATGTAGTTTTGTTCAAAAAAGCTCATCATTTATGTCCAAAAATCTCCGTCTTGTTAGCACATGATCTAAGCCAGCCGGACTTCTCGTCATGAACGAGGGGAAAAAATATATTTACGTTCGTTCAAACATGTCAAACGTTGTATAGCATAAATCATTAGGGCCTTTTTTAACCAGAACATGAATAATATTCAAGGTGGACGAATGCATACTCTTTTATAACGTATTGGAACGAGGGTACCCAACATGAACTCGCGCGCCAGGTGTCTAATGGGCCATCATCGTTCCATGGCTCTTGTTCGGTCAGATCTCCCTCCAGAAGACTCAAAACACTTTGTAAAGGCTGGTGACATCTAGTGGAAGCAATAGGAAGTGCCAAAATATTCCTCAGCCCCTGTGTTTTTCAATGGGATAGGTTTAAAGGTAATACAACACATCAGGTATCCACTTCCTGTCAGAAAATGTCTCAGGGTTTTGCCTGCCAAATGAGTTCTGTTATACTCACAGACACCATTCAAACAGTTTTAGAAAATTTAGGGTGTTTTCTATCCATATGTAATAAGTATATGCATATTCTAGTTACTGGGTAGGAGTGGTAACCAGATTAAATCGGGTATGTTTTTTTTATCCAGCCGTGTCAATACTGCCCCCTAGCCCTAACAGGTTAACTGGTTATCTTATCTACTGTTCTCCTCTGGTCCAGGTTGAGCGATGAATCTGAAAGTGTATATGCTGTATAACATCGGTAGTCAAAGTGACAACTATATATACAGTACCAGTCTGTTTGGATATAGCTACTCATTCAAGGGCTTTTCTTAATTTTCTATATTTTCTACATTGTAGAATAATAGTGAAGACATCAAAACTATGAAATAACACATATGGAATCATGTGGTAACCAAAAAGCTTTAAACAAATCAAAATATATTTTTATATTTAAAATTCTTCAAAGTAGCCACCCTTTGCCTTGATGACAGCTTTGCACACTCTTGGCTGTTCTCTCAACCAGCTTCATGAGGAATGCTTTTCCAACAGAGTTCCCACATATGCTGAGCACTTGTTGGCTGCTTTTCTTTCAATCTGCGTTCCAACTCATCCCTAACCATCTCAGTTGGGTTGAGGTCGTGTGATTGTGGAGGCCAGGTCATCTGATGCAGCACTCCATCACTCTCATTGGTCAAATAGCCCTTACACAGCCTGGGGGTGTGTTTTGGGTCATTGCCCTGTTGAAAAACAAATGATAGTCCCACTAAGCGAAACCAGATGGGATGGCGTTTCGCTACAGAATGCTGTGGTAGCCATGCTGGTTAAGTGTGCCTTGAATTCTAAATAAATCACAGACAGTGTCACCAGCAAAGCACCTCCTCCTCCATGCTTCATGGTGGGAACCACACATGCAGAGATCATCCGTTCACCCACACCAAAAATCTCAAATTTGGACTCATCCAGACCAAAGGACAGATTTCCACCGGTCTAATGTCCATTGCTCGTGTTTCTTGGCCCAAGCAAGTCTCTTCTTCTTTTTGGTGTCCTTTAGTAGTGGTTTCTTAGCAGCAATTTGACCATAAAGGCCTGATTCACACAGTCTCCTCTGAACAGTTGATGTTGAGATGTGTCTGTTACTTGAACTCTGTGAAACATTTTTGGGGGGCTGCAATCTGCAGTGCAGTTAACTCTAATGCATTTATCCTCTGCAGCAGAGGTAACTCTGGGTCTTCCTTTCCTGTGGCGGTCCTCATGAGAGCCAGTTTCATCATAGCGCTTGATGGTTTTTGCGACTGCACTTGAAGAAACTTTCAATGCTCTAGAAATGTTTCGCTTTGACTGACCTTCATGTCTTAAATTAATGATGGACTGTCATTTCTCTTTGCTTATTTGAGCTGTTCTTGCCATAATATGGACTTGCCTTTTACCAAATAGGGCTATCTTCTGAATACCACCCCTAAATCAAATCAAATCAAATGTATTTATATAGCCCTTCTTACATCAGCTGATGTCTCAAAGTGCTGTACAGAAACCCAGCCTAAAACCCCAAACAGCAAACAATGCAGGTGTAGAAGCACGGTGGCTTGGAAAAACTCCCTAGAAAGGCCAAAACCTAGGAAGAAACCTAGAGAGGAACCAGGCTATGAGGGGTGGCCGGTGGAGATTATAACAGAACATGGCCAAGATGTTCAAAAATGACCAGCATGGTCAGATAATAATAATCACAGTACATTTTACATTTTAGTCATTTAGCAGACACTCTTATCCAGAGCAGCTTACAGTAGTGAATGCATACATTTCATACATTTTTATTTTTTTGTACTGGCCCCCCGTGGGAATCAAACCAACAACCCTGGTGTTGCACACACCATGCTCTACCACTGAGCCACAGGGAAGATCAGTAGCTGTCGATGATGCAACAAGTCAGCACCTCAAAAGTAAATGTCAGTTGGCTTTTCATAGCCGATCATTGAGAGTATCTCTACCGCTCCTGCTGTCTCTAGAGAGTTGAAAACAGCAGGTATGGGACAGGTAGTACGTCCGGTGAACAGGTCAGGGTTCCATAGCCGCAGGCAGAATAGTTGAAACTGGAGCAGCAGCACGGCCAGGTGGACTGGGGACAGCAAGGAGTCATCATGCTAGGTTGTCCTGAGGCATGGTCCTAGGGCACAGGTCCTCCAAGAGAGAGAAAGAAAGAAAGAGAGAAAGAAAGAAAGAAAGAAAGAGAGAATTAGCGAGAACATACTTAAATTCACACAGGACACCAGATAAGACAGGAGAAATACTCCAGATATAACAGACTGACCCTAGCCCCCATCCGAGGGGTCAGGAGACTCTGTGGCCCCATCCGATGATACCCCCAGACAGGGCCAAACAGGCAGGATATAACCCCACCCACTTTGCCAAGCACAGCCCCCACACCACTAGAGGGATATCTTCAACCACTAACTTACCATCCTGAGACAAGGCCGAGTATAGCCCACAAAGATCTCCGCCACGGCACAACCCAAGGGGGGACGCCAACCCGGACAGGAAGACCACGTCAGTGACTCAACCCACTCAAGTGACGCACCCCTCCTAGGGACGGCATGGAAGAACACCCTACCTTGTCACAACACAACTGATTGGCTCAATCGCATTAAGAAGGAAAGAAATTCCACAAATTAACTTTTAACAAGGCACACCTGTTAATTGAAATGCATTCCAGGTGACTACCTCATGGAGCTGGTTGAGAGAATACCAAGGTTGTGCAAAGCTGTCATCAAGGCAAAGGGTGTCTACTTTGAAGAATCTCAAGTATAATTTGATTTGTTTAACACTTTTTGTGTTACTACATGATTTTATATGTTATTTCATAATTTTGATGTCTCCACTATCATTCTACAATGTAGAAAATAGTGAAAAAAAGAAAAAAAACCTTGAAAGAGTAGGTGTGTCCAAACTTTTGACTGATACTGTATATATAACTCTACATATATATATATATATATATATATATATATATATATATATATATATATATATATATATATACTGCTCCAAAAAATAAAGGGAACACTAAAATAAAACATCCTAGATCTGAATGAATGAAATAATCTTATTAAATACTTTTTTCTTTACATAGTTGAATGTGCTGACAACAAAATCACACAAAAATAATCAATGGAAATCCAATTTATTAACCTATGGAGGTCTGGATTTAGAGTCACACTCAAAATTAAAGTGGAAAACCACACTACAGACTGATCCAACTTTGATGTAATGTCCTTAAAACAAGTAAAAATGAGGCTCAGTAGTGTGTGGGGCCTCCACGTGCCTGTATGACCTCCCTACAACACCTGGGCATGCTCCTGATGAGGTGGCGGGTGGTCTCCTGAGGGATCTCCTTCCAGACCTGGACTAAAGCATCCGCCAACTCCTGGACAGTCTGTGGTGCAACGTGGCGTTGGTGGATGGAGCGAGACATGATGTCCCAGATGTGCTCAATTGGATTCAGGTCTGGGAAACGGGCAGGCCAGTCCATAGCATCAATGCCTTCCTCTTGCAGGAACTGCTGACACACTCCAGCCACATGAGGTCTAGCATCGTCTTGCATTAGGAGGAACCCAGGGCCAACCGCACCAGCATATGGTCTCACAAGGGGTCTGAGGATCTCATCTCGGTACCTAATGGCAGTCAGGCTACCTCTGGCGAGAACATGGAGGGCTGTGCGGCCCCCCAAAGAAATGCCACCCCACACCATGACTGACCCACCGCCAAACCGGTCATGTTGGAGGATGTTGCAGGCAGCAGAACGTTTTCCACGGCGTCTCCAGACTCTGTCACGTCTGTCACATGTGCTCAGAGTGAACCTGCTTTCACCTGTGAAGAGCACAGGGCGCCAGTGGCGAATTTGCCAATCTTGGTGTTCTCTGGCAAATGCCAAACGTCCTGCACGGTGTTGGGCTGTAAGCACAACCCCCACCTGTGGACGTCGGGCCCTCATACCACCCTCATGGAGTCTGTTTCTGACCGTTTGAGCAGACACATGCACATTTGTGGCCTGCTGGAGGTCATTTTGCAGGGCTCTGGCAGTGCTCCTCCTGCTCCTCCTTGCACAAAGGCGGAGGTAGCGGTCCTGCTGCTGGGTTGTTGCCCTCCTACGGCCTCCTCCACGTCTCCTGATGTACTGGCCTGTCTCCTGGTAGCGCCTCCATGCTCTGGACACTACGCTGACAGACACAGCAAACCTTCTTGCCACAGCTCGCATTGATGTGCCATCCTGGATGAGCTGCACTACCTGAGCCACTTGTGTGGGTTGTAGACTCCGTCTCATGCTACCACTAGAGTGAAAGCACCGCCAGCATTCAAAAGTGACCAAAACATCAGCCAGGAAGCATAGGAACTAAGAAGTGGTCTGTGGTCCCCACCTGCAGAACCACTCCTTTATTGGGGGTGTCTTGCTAATTGCCTATAATTTCCACCTGTTGTCTATTCCATTTGCACAACAGCATGTGAAATTTATTGTCAATCAGTGTTGCTTCCTAAGTGGACAGTTTGATTTCACAGAAGTGTGATTGACTTGGAGTTACATTGTGTTGTTTAAGTGTTCCCTTTATTTTTTTGAGCAGTGTATATATATATATTACAACTGTACATACGTGTAACGATTATGCAGAGAGTCAGGAAGCAAGTTCAGGGAGTGAGTGTTTTAATAAATATAAGAAACAACAAACAGGAAACACAAACAATGCACCGACATGAAAACAGAGTCAATAACACCTGAGGAAAGAACCAAGGGGAGTGACAGATATAGGGAAGATAATCAAGGAGGTGATGGAGTCCAGGTGAGTGTCATGAGGCGATGGTGACAGGTGTGCGGGATAATCAGCAGCCTGATGACCTAGAGGCCAGAGAGGTAGTACACGTGACAGTACTGTATATATAACAACTATACATGTATATAACAATGGTAGACAGTGGAGTTGGGTAAGACACATACATTTCAGACACCAGGCTATATGTGGGTGCTTCAATACATTACATTACACAGTTTATATCAGACACCAGGCTATGTGTGGGTGCTTCAATACATTACATTACACAGTTTAGATCAGACACCAGGCTATGTGTGGGTGCTTCAATACATTACATTACAAAGTTTAGATCAGACACCAGGCTATGTGTGGGTGCTTCAATACATTAAACAGTTCAGATCAGACACCAGGCTATGTGTGGGTGCTACAGTACATTACATTACACAGTTCAGATCAGACACCAGGCTATGTGTGGGTGCTTCAATACATTAAACAGTTCAGATCAGACACCAGGCTATGTGTGGGTGCTTCAATACATTACATTACACAGTTCAGATCAGACACCAGGCTATGTGTGGGTGCTTCAATACATTACACAGTTCAGATCAGACACCCGGCTATGTGTGGGTGCATCAATACATTACATTACACAGTTTAGATCAGACACCAGGCTATGTGTGGGTGCTTCAGTACATTACATTACACAGTTCAGATCAGACACCAGGCTATGTGTGGGTGCTTCAATACATTACATTACACAGTTCAGATCAGACACCAGGCTATGTGTGGGTGCTTCAATACATTACACAGTTCAGATCAGACACCCGGCTATGTGTGGGTGCGTCAATACATTACATTACACAGTTCAGATCAGACACCAGGCTATGTGTGGGTGCTACAATACATTACACAGTTCAGATCAGACACCAGGCTATGTGAGGGGGCTTCAATACATTAAACAGTTCAGATCAGACACCAGGCTATGTGTGGGTGCTTCAATACATTACATTACACAGTTCAGATCAGACACCAGGCTATGTGTGGGTGCTTCAATACATTACATTACACAGTTGAGATCAGACACCAGGCTATGTGTGGGTGATTCAATACATTACATTACACAGTTCAGATCAGACACCAGGCTCTGTGTGGGTGCTTCAATACATTACATTACACAGTTCAGATCAGACACCAGGCTATGTGTGGGTGCTTCAATACATTACATTACACAGTTCAGATCAGACACCAGGCTCTGTGTGGGTGCTTCAATAGATTACATTACACAGTTCACATCAGACACCAGGCTATGTGTGGCTGATTCAATACATTACATTACACAGTTCATATCAGACACCAGGCTATGTGTGGGTGCTTCAATACATTACATTACACAGTTTAGATCAGACACCAGGCTATGTGTGGGTGCTTCAATGCATTAAACAGTTCAGATCAGACACCAGGCTATGTGTGGGTGCTTCAATACATTACACAGTTCAGATCAGACACCAGGCTATGTGTGGGTGCTTCAATACATTAAACAGTTCAGGTCAGACACCAGGCTATGTGTGGGTGCTTCAATACATTACATTACACAGTTCAGATCAGACACCAGGCTATGTGTGGGTGCTTCAATACATTACATTACACAGTATAGATCAGACACCAGGCTATATGTGGGTGCTTCAATACATTACATTACACAGTTCAGATCAGACACCAGGCTATGTGTGGGTGAGTCAATACATTACATTACACAGTTCAGATCAGACACCAGGCTATGTGTGGGTGCTTCAATACATTACATTACACAGTTTAGATCAGACACCAGGCTATGTGTGGGTGCTTCAATACATTACATTACACAGTTTAGATCAGACACCAGGCTATGTGTGGGGGCTTCAATACATTACATTACACAGTTCAGATCAGACACCAGGCTATGTGTGGGTGTTTCAATACATTACACAGTTCAGATCAGACACCCGGCTATGTGTGGGTGCGTCAATACATTACATTACACAGTTCAGATCAGACACCAGGCTATGTGTGGGTGCTTCAATACATTACACAGTTCAGATCAGACACCAGGCTATGTGAGGGGGCTTCAATACATTAAACAGTTCATATCAGACACCAGGCTATGTGTGGGTGCTTCAATACATTACATTACACAGTTCAGATCAGACACCAGGCTATGTGTGGGTGCTTCAATACATTACATTACACAGTATAGATCAGACACCAGGCTATGTGTGGGTGCTTCAATACATTAAACAGTTCAGATCAGACACCAGGCTATGTGTGGGTGCTTCAATATATTACACAGTTCAGATCAGACACCAGGCTATGTGAGGGGGCTTCAATACATTAAACAGTTCAGATCAGACACTAGGCTATGTGTGGGTGCTTCAATACATTACATTACACAGTTCAGATCAGACACCAGGCTATGTGTGGGTGCTTCAATACATTACATTACACAGTATAGATCAGACACCAGGCTATATGTGGGTGCTTCAATACATTACATTACACAGTTCAGATCAGACACCAGGCTATGTGTGGGTGCTTCAATACATTACACAGTTCAGATCAGACACCCGGCTATGTGTGGGTGCGTCAATACATTACATTACACAGTTCAGATCAGACACCAGGCTATGTGTGTGCTTCAATACATTACACAGTTCAGATAAGACACCAGGCTATGTGAGGGGGCTTCAATACATTAAACAGTTCAGATCAGACACCAGGCTATGTGTGGGTGCTTCAATACATTACATTACACAGTTCAGATCAGACACCAGGCTATGTGTGGGTGCTTCAATACATTACACAGTTCAGATCAGACACCAGGCTATGTGTGGGTGCTTCAATACATTACATTACACAGTTTAGATCAGACACCAGGCTATGTGTGGGGGCTTCAATACATTACATTACACAGTTCAGATCAGACACCAGGCTATGTGTGGGTGCTTCAATACATTACACAGTTCAGATCAGACACCCGGCTATGTGTGGGTGCGTCAATACATTACATTACACAGTTCAGATCAGACACCAGGCTATGTGTGGGTGCTTCAATACATTACACAGTTCAGATCAGACACCAGGCTATGAGTGGGTGCTTCAATACATTACACAGTTCAGATCAGACACCAGGCTATGTGTGGGTGCTTCAATACATTACACAGTTCAGATCAGACACCAGGCAATGTGAGGGGGCTTCAATACATTAAACAGTTCAGATCAGACACCAGGCTATGTGTGGGTGCTCCAATACATTACATTACACAGTATAGATCAGACACCAGGCTATATGTGGGTGCTTCAATACATTACATTACACAGTTCAGATCAGACACCAGGCTATGTGTGGGTGCTTCAATACATTACAAAGTTCAGATCAGACACCCGGCTATGTGTGGGTGCGTCAATACATTACATTACACAGTTCAGATCAGACACCAGGCTATGTGTGGGTGCTTCAATACATTACATTACACAGTTTAGATCAGACACCAGGCTATGTGTGGGTGCTTCAATACATTACATTACACAGTTTAGATCAGACACCAGGCTATGTGTGGGGGCTTCAATACATTACATTACACAGTTCAGATCAGACACCAGGCTATGTGTGGGTGCTTCAGTACATTACATTACACAGTTCAGATCAGACACCAGGCTATGTGTGGGTGCTTCAATACATTACATTACACAGTATAGATCAGACACCAGGCTATATGTGGGTTCTTCAATACATTACGTTACACAGTTCAGATCAGACACCAGGCTATGTGTGGGTTCTTCAATACATTACACAGTTCAGTTCAGACACCCGGCTATGTGTGGGGGCTTCAATACATTAAACAGTTCAGATCAGACACCAGGCTATGTGTGGGTGCTTCAATACATTACATTACACAGTTCATATCAGACACCAGGCTATGTGTGGGTGCTTCAATACATTAAACAGTTTAGATCAGACACCAGGCTATGTGTGGGTGCTTCAATACATTACATTACACAGTTCAGATCAGACACCAGGCTATGTGTGGGTGCTTCAATACATTACATTACACAGTTTAGATCAGACACCAGGCTATGTGTGGGTGCTTCAATACATTACATTACACAGTTTAGATCAGACACCAGGCTATGTGTGGGGGCTTCAATACATTACATTACACAGTTCAGATCAGACACCAGGCTATGTGTGGGTGCTTCAGTACATTACATTACACAGTTCAGATCAGACACCAGGCTATGTGTGGTTGCTTCAATACATTACATTACACAGTATAGATCAGACACCAGGCTATATGTGGGTTCTTCAATACATTACGTTACACAGTTCAGATCAGACACCAGGCTATGTGTGGGTGCTTCAATACATTACACAGTTCAGTTCAGACACCCGGCTATGTGTGGGGGCTTCAATACATTAAACAGTTCAGATCAGACACCAGGCTATGTGTGGGTGCTTCAATACATTACATTACACAGTTCAGATCAGAGACCAGGCTATGTGTGGGTGCTTCAATACATTAAACAGTTCAGATCAGACACCAGGCTATGTGTGGGTGCTTCAATACATTACATTACACAGTTCATATCAGACACCAGGCTATGTGTGGGTGCTTCAATACATTAAACAGTTTAGATCAGACACCAGGCTATGTGTGGGTGCTTCAATACATTACATTACACAGTTCAGATCAGACACCAGGCTACGTGTGGGTGCTTCAATACATTACATTACACAGTATAGATCAGACACCAGGCTATATGTGGGTTCTTCAATACATTACATTACACAGTTCAGATCAGACACCAGGCTATGTGTGGGGGCTTCAATACATTACATTACACAGTTCAGATCAGAAACCAGGCTATGTGTGGGTGCTTCAGTACATTACATTACACAGTTCAGATCAGACACCAGGCTATGTGTGGGTGCTTCAATACATTAAACAGTTCAGATCAGACACCAGGCTATGTGTGGGTGCTTCAATACATTACATTACACAGTATAAATCAGACACCAGGCTATATGTGGGTTCTTCAATACATTACGTTACACAGTTCAGATCAGACACCAGGCTATGTGTGGGTGCTTCAATACATTACACAGTTCAGTTCAGACACCCGGCTATGTGTGGGGGTTTCAATACATTAAACAGTTTATATCAGACACCAGGCTATGTGTGGGTGCTTCAATACATTACATTACACAGTTCAGATCAGACACCAGGCTATGTGTGGGTGCTTCAATACATTAAACAGTTCAGATCAGACACCAGGCTATGTGTGGGTGCTTCAATACATTACATTACACAGTTCATATCAGACACCAAGCTATGTGTGGGTGCTTCAATACATTAAACAGTTTAGATCAGACACCAGGCTATGTGTGGGTGCTTCAATACATTACATTACACAGTTCAGATCAGACACCAGGCTACGTGTGGGTGCTTCAATACATTACATTACACAGTATAGATCAGACACCAGGCTATATGTGGGTTCTTCAATACATTACATTTCACAGTTTAGATCAGACACCAGGCTATGTGTGGGTGCTTCAATACATTACACAGTTCAGATCAGACACCCGGCTATGTGTGGGGGCTTCAATACATTAAACAGTTCAGATCAGACACCAGGCTATGTGTGGGTGCTTCAATACATTACATTACACAGTTCAGATCAGACACCAGGCTATGTGTGGGTTCTTCAATACATTACATTACACAGTTCAGATCAGACACCCGGCTATGTGTGGGTGCTTCAATACATTACATTACACAGTTTAGATCAGACACCAGGCTATGTGTTGGTGCTTCAATACATTACATTACACAGTTCAGATCAGACACCAGGCTATGTGTGGGTGCTTCAGTACATTACATTACACAGTTCAGATCAGACACCAGGCTATGTGTGGGTGCTTCAATACATTAAACACTTCAGATCAGACACCAGGCCATATGTGGGTGCTTCAATACATTACACAGTTCAGATTAGACACCAGGCTATGTGTGGGGGCTTCAATACATTAAACAGTTCAGATCAGACACCAGGCTATGTGTGGGTGCTTCAATACATTACACAGTTCAGTTCAGACACCCGGCTATGTGTGGGGGTTTCAATACATTAAACAGTTCAGATCAGACACCAGGCTATGTGTGGGTGCTTCAATACATTACATTACACAGTATAGATCAGACACCAGGCTATATGTGGGTTCTTCAATACATTACATTTCACAGTTTAGATCAGACACCAGGCTATGTGTGGGTGCTTCAATACATTACACAGTTCAGATCAGACACCCGGCTATGTGTGGGGGCTTCAATACATTAAACAGTTCAGATCAGACACCAGGCTATGTGTGGGTGCTTCAATACATTACATTACACAGTTCAGATCAGACACCAGGCTATGTGTGGGTGCTTCAATACATTAAACAGTTCAGATCAGACACCAGGCTATGTGTGGGTGCTTCAATACATTACATTACACAGTTCAGATCAGACACCAGGCTATGTGTGGGTGCTTCAATACATTAAACAGTTCAGATCAGACACCAGGCTATGTGTGGGTGCTTCAATACATTACATTACACAGTTCAGATCAGACACCAGGCTATGTGTGGGTGCTTCAATACATTAAACAGTTCAGATCAGACACCAGGCTATGTGTGGGTGCTTCAATACATTACATTACACAGTTTAGATCAGACACCAGGCTATGTGTGGGTGCTTCAATACATTACATTACACAGTTCAGATCAGACACCAGGCTCTGTGTGGGTTCTTCAATACATTACATTACACTGTTCACATCAGACACCAGGCTATGTGTGGGTGCTTCAATACATTACATTACACAGTTCAGATCAGACACCAGGCTATGTGTGGGTGCTTCAGTACATTACATTACACAGTTCAGATCAGACACCAGGGTATGTGTGGGTGCTTCAATACATTACATTACACAGTTCAGATCAGACACCAGGCTCTGTGTGGGTTCTTCAATACATTACATTACACTGTTCACATCAGACACCAGGCTATGTGTGGGTGCTTCAATACATTACATTACACAGTTTAGATCAGACACCAGGGTATGTGTGGGTGCTTCAATACATTACATTACACAGTTCAGATCAGAAACCAGGCTATGTGTGGGTGCTTCAGTACATTACACAGTTCAGATCAGACACCAGGCTATGTGTGGGTGCTTCAATACATTACATTACACAGTTTAGATCAGACACCAGGCTATGTGTGGGTGCTTCAATACATTACATTACACAGTTCAGATCAGACACCAGGCTCTGTGTGGGTTCTTCAATACATTACATTACACTGTTCACATCAGACACCAGGCTATGTGTGGGTGCTTCAATACATTACATTACACAGTTCAGATCAGACACCAGGCTATGTGTGGGTGCTTCAGTACATTACATTACACAGTTCAGATCAGACACCAGGGTATGTGTGGGTGCTTCAATACATTACATTACACAGTTCAGATCAGACACCAGGCTCTGTGTGGGTTCTTCAATACATTACATTACACTGTTCACATCAGACACCAGGCTATGTGTGGGTGCTTCAATACATTACATTAAACAGTTCAGATCAGACACCAGGGTATGTGTGGGTTCTTCAGTACATTACATTACACAGTTCAGATCACAGTTCATATCAGACACCAGGCTATATGTGGGTGCTTCAATACATTACATTACGCAGTTTAGATCAGACACCAGGCTATGTGTGGGTGCTTCAATACATTACATTACACAGTTTAGGTGGGTCTCATGATGTCTCCACTGGTCTCTTCTCGTGTCCCTTCAGCTGTGGTGAGCGGTGTCCCTCTGGTAGTCATGGCGCCCAGTGTGAGCTGCGTTGCCCGTGTCAGAACGGTGGAAAATGCCATCACGTCACGGGGGAGTGCTCGTGCCCCGCTGGATGGATGGTACGACCTATAAACCACACACAATTACACACTCTTTTATCTACAGCTTTATTCACAGTCCACAGCCTTCTCCCAGACAGCTTTATTCACAGTCCACAGCCTTCTACCAGACAGCTTTATTCACAGTCCACAGCCTTCTCCCAGACAGCTTTATTCACAGTCCACAGCCTTCTACCAGACAGCTTTATTCACAGTCCACAGCCTTCTCCCAGACAGCTTTATTCACAGTCCACAGCCTTCTACCAGACAGCTTTATTCACAGTCCACAGCCTTCTACCAGACAGCTTTATTCACAGTCCACAGCCTTCTCCCAGACAGCTTTATTCACAGTCCACAGCCTTCTACCAGACAGCTTTATTCACAGTCCACAGCCTTCTCCCAGACAGCTTTATTCACAGTCCACAGCCTTCTACCAGACAGCTTTATTCACAGTCCACAGCCTTCTACCAGACAGCTTTATTCACAGTCCACAGCCTTCTCCCAGACAGCTTTATTCACAGTCCACAGCCTTCTCCCAGACAGCTTTATTCACAGTCCACAGCCTTCTCCCAGACAGCTTTATTCACAGTCCACAGCCTTCTCCCAGACAGCTTTATTCACAGTCCACAGCCTTCTCCCAGACAGCTTTATTCACAGTCCACAGCCTTCTCCCAGACAGCTTTATTCACAGTCCACAGCCTTCTCCCAGACAGCTTTATTCACAGTCCACAGCCTTCTACCAGACAGCTTTATTCACAGTCCACAGCCTTCTCCCAGACAGCTTTATTCACAGTCCACAGCCTTCTCCCAGACAGCTTTATTCACAGTCCACAGCCTTCTACCAGACAGCTTTATTCACAGTCCACAGCCTTCTCCCAGACAGCTTTATTCACAAAACAACCTTCTTTTTAACTGAATCTACAGATGTAACCTTATACTGAGTTCCTGTTATTTACTATGTTTCCACTGACACTCTGAATCTGTAAAACATTACTGTACTTACTGTCAAACCACACTAACTCTCTGAATCTATAACACATTACTGAACTTACTGTCAAACCACACTAACTCTCTGAATCTATAAAACATTACTGTACTTACTGTCAAACCACACTAACTCTCTGAATCTATAAAACATTACTGTACTTACTGTCAAACCACACTAACTCTCTGAATCTATAAAACATTACTGTACTTACTGTCAAACCACACTAACTCTCTGAATCTATAAAACATTACTGTACTTACTGTCAAACCACACTAACTCTCTGAATCTATAAAACATTACTGTACTTACTGTCAAACCACACTAACTCTCTGAATCTATAAAACATTACTGTACTTACTGTCAAACCACACTAACTCTCTGAATCTATAAAACATTACTGAACTTACTGTCAAACCACACTAACTCTCTGAATCTATAAAACATTACTGTACTTACTGTCAAACCACATTAACTCTCTGAATCTATACAACATTACTGAACTTACTGTCAAACCACACTAACTCTCTCAATCTATAAAACATTACTGTACTTACTGTCAAACCACACTAACTCTCTCAATCTATAAAACATTACTGAACTTACTGTCAAACCACACTAACTCTCTGAATCTATACAACATTACTGTACTTACTGTCAAACCACACTAACTCCCTGAATCTATAAAACATTACTGAACTTACTGTCAAACCACACTAACTCTCTGAATCTATAAAACATTACTGTACTTACTGTCAAACCACACTAACTCTCTGAATCTATAAAACATTACTGAACTTACTGTCAAACCACACTAACTCTCTGAATCTATAAAACATTACTGTACTTACTGTCAAACCACACTAACTCTCTGAATCTATAAAACATTACTGAACTTACTGTCAAACCACACTAACTCTCTGAATCTATAAAACATTACTGTACTTACTGTCAAACCACATTAACTCTCTGAATCTATACAACATTACTGAACTTACTGTCAAACCACACTAACTCTCAATCTATAAAACATTACTGTACTTACTTTCAAACCACACTAACTCTCTGAATCTATACAACATTACTGTACTTACTGTCAAACCACACTAACTCTCTGAATCTATAAAATATTACTGAACTTACTGTCAAACCACACTAACTCTCTGAATCTATAAAACATTACTGTACTTACTGTCAAACCACACTAACTGTCTGAATCTATAAAGCATTACTGTACTTACTGTCAAACCACACTAACTCTCTGAATCTATAAAACATTACTGTACTTACTGTCAAACCACACTAACTCTCTGAATCTATAAAACATTACTGTACTTACTGTCAAACCACATTAACTCTCTGAATCTATACAACATTACTGAACTTACTGTCAAACCACACTAACTCTCTCAATCTATAAAACATTACTGTACTTACTGTCAAACCACACTAACTCTCTCAATCTATAAAACATTACTGAACTTACTGTCAAACCACACTAACTCTCTGAATCTATACAACATTACTGTACTTACTGTCAAACCACACTAACTCCCTGAATCTATAAAACATTACTGAACTTACTGTCAAACCACACTAACTCTCTGAATCTATAAAACATTACTGTACTTACTGTCAAACCACACTAACTCTCTGAATCTATAAAACATTACTGAACTTACTGTCAAACCACACTAACTCTCTGAATCTATAAAACATTACTGTACTTACTGTCAAACCACACTAACTCTCTGAATCTATAAAACATTACTGAACTTACTGTCAAACCACACTAACTCTCTGAATCTATAAAACATTACTGTACTTACTGTCAAACCACATTAACTCTCTGAATCTATACAACATTACTGAACTTACTGTCAAACCACACTAACTCTCAATCTATAAAACATTACTGTACTTACTTTCAAACCACACTAACTCTCTGAATCTATACAACATTACTGTACTTACTGTCAAACCACACTAACTCTCTGAATCGATAAAACATTACTGAACTTACTGTCAAACCACACTAACTCTCTGAATCTATAAAACATTACTGTACTTACTGTCAAACCACATTAACTCTCTGAATCTATACAACATTATTGTACTTACTGTCAAACCACACTAACTCTCTGAATCTATAAAACATTACTGTACTTACTGTCAAACCACACTAACTCTCTGAATCTATAAAACATTACTGAACTTACTGTCAAACCACACTAACTCTCTGAATCTATAAAACATTACTTTACTTACTGTCAAACCACACTAACTCTCTGAATCTATAAAACATTACTGAACTTACTGTCAAACCACACTAACTCTCTGAATCTATACAACATTACTGTACTTACTGTCAAACCACACTAACTCTCTGAATCTATAAAACATTACTGTACTTACTGTCAAACCACACTAACTCTCTGAATCTATTAAATTATGTTTTCTCAGTGTTCTCAGAAACCACAACATGTACCACAGACTACACAGTCTACAGTGGTAGTGTTCTCAGAAACCACAACATGTACCACAGACTAACATTCTACTGTGGTAGTGTTCTCAGAAACCACAACATGTACCACAGACTAACAGTCTACTGTGGTAGTGTTCTCAGAAACCACAACATGTACCACAGACTAACAGTCTACTGTGGTAGTGTTCTCAGAAACCACAACATGTACCACAGTCTAACAGTCTACTGTGGTAGTGTTCTCAGAAACCACAACATGTACCACAGACTAACAGTCTACTGTGGTAGTGTTCTCAGAAACCACAACATGTACCACAGACTAATAGTCTACTGTGGTAGTGTTCTCAGAAACCACAACATGTACCACAGACTAACAGTCTACTGTGGTAGTGTTCTCAGAAACCACAATATGTACCACAGACTAACAGTCTACTGTGGTAGTGTTCTCAGAAACCACAACATGTACCACAGACTAACAGTCTACTGTGGTAGTGTTCTCAGAAACCACAACATGTACCACAGACTACACAGTCTACTGTGGTAGTGTTCTCAGAAACCACAACATGTACCACAGACTAACAGTCTACTGTGGTAGTGTTCTCAGAAACCCTTTCTAATGATGTTATCAGGAATGTTATAATGGTTTTCCTGAATGATTTTCCAACTGCTGCATGTTGAAAGACATTTAGCTAGTTAACCTTGGATTTCTTCTGACTCCTTGTTGTGTATGTGTATGGTCCTCAGGGCTCGGTGTGTGCACAGCCGTGCCAGTTTGGCACCTACGGCATCAACTGCAGCCAGGAGTGCCCCTGCCGGAACAGAGGTCTGTGTGACCACATCAGTGGGCAGTGCCAATGCACCGCCGGCTACAGCGGAGAGAGGTAGGGCACTGGGCTTGGCAACTTCACCTCAAGAAGTAGGACACTTCATCACAATATGTGCACTGACGAGAGAGAGAGAGAGAGAGAGAGAGAGAGAGAAAGAGAGAGAGAGAGAGAGAGAGAGAGAGAGAGAGAGAGAGAGAGAGAGAGATCTTGATTAATTTGACAGTTTAATTTGACCATTGTACTGGATACAGGACAACGCCATTAAAACCATCTGTAGTGTCCAAAACGTCTTTCAACCTGTCAGTCATTCCCTTGGCAGCAAGAGCCTCTCGGTGGACGCTGCAGTGTACTCAAGTGGCGTCAGGAGCAACTGCTTGCACGCGCATTACCACTCCACCATGTCTTCCTGTCATGGCTTTTGCTTGTTATTTGGCTGAACACTAGATGGTTTCATTTGATTTTTGGCAGTGAAAACGAGGCTACTCAGGCTAGGAAAACATTAACCCAAATGTATAGCCCTGTTGGAAAATCAAAATGGACTGTTTGAAAATGTGAATCACATTTTTATTTGGCGTACCGACGACGGCATTGAGAGAACCTCTGTTTTGGAATAGCCCAACTAGAAGCCAGCTGAGAGAGAGGGAGAGAAGGGGGGAGGGAGGGAGAGAGAGTAAAATGTCTTCATTATTTTTTACCTTTTCTGAGTGTAATATTTACTGTTCATTTTTATTGTTTATTTCACTTTTATTTATTAGAGAGAGAGAGAACCTCCAGCTACAGAGGAGAGATGTAGGGCACTGTGCTTGGCATAGGAAACAGTCAAATAGGACACTTCATCGCTATGTGTGGCCACCCTGAATGGAAGCTTTCACTGTGTAGGCTACATGGGAAGACTTTGGATTGGCGTTCCGTTTAGTTCAACTTCTATTTTCCACACATGAATGTAGATATTTCAACTTGTATTTTCCACACATGAATGTAGATATTTCAACTTGATTTCAAGTGTTTGTCTGGAAATGTCCTCAAGTATCAGCAGGTTCCAATGTATTCCTTTTATTAGTCAACTCATGTCTTAATCTCTTTCTTTCTGCCTCTCTCTCTCTCTCTCTCTCTCTCTCTCTCTCTCTCTATCATCTCTCTCTCTATCCTCTCTCTTTCTCTCTCTCTTTCTCTCTCTATCCTCTCTCTCTCTCTCTCTCTCTCTCTCTCTCGTTCTCTCTCGTTCTCTGTCTATGCAAATACCTTCTCATCCCTATCCATCTCTCTGCTCTTCTCTTGTCCACTTCTGTCTCTCGCGCTCTTTCTCTCTTTCTCTCTCTCCTCTCTCTCTCTCTCCTCTCTCTCTCCTCTTCTCTCTCTCCTCTCTCTCCCCTCTCTCTCTGGAAGACAGATTTATTACCTCTGCTAGACACATTGTCCAGAGGAATACCTCTCTTCCAACCTGTCACACACACACACACACACACACACACACACACACACACACACACACACACACACACACACACACACACACACACACACACACACACACACACACACACACACACACACACACATCCTCTCTCTCTCCCCTCTCCTTCTCCCCCACTCTCTCTCTTTATATTAAATCTGGCCAAATTACAGCCATTCTTTAGACCACAGACAGGTGTATTAGCCTGCGAGGAATCATTTCAGATTGACTTCTCTCACCATCCCTCCCATCTCCCTCCCTCCCTCTCTCCTTCCATCTCCCTCCCTCCCTCTATTCCAATGCGTTGCTAGATGAGGACCATGGGAAGTCTCTGTGATATAACCATGATACCCAACCAGCCAGATTATTTAATTGAGCGATTCATCTCAGTTTTAATGGCTGTGTTGTAGATGTGTTGTAATCACGCCAGAGGATTGTATATTTCACTTTGGCTACGACCCAATTGGCAAACTATTCTTTATGTAGTGCACTGCACTTGACCAGGCAAAAGTAGGGCACTAGGGCCCTAATCAAAAACAGTGCACTATATAGGGAATATGGTGTGGTTTTGGGACGCAGTCAAAGTGAAATACTGGGGAGGTGTACTTTATGTTCCTCCCACCTCCCCCTCATCATTACTATTCTGTACGTAGAGAGAGTCAACCCCCCTCATCATTACTATTCTGTACGTAGAGAGAGTCAACCCCCCTCATCATTACTATTCTGTACGTAGAGAGAGTCAACCCCCCTCATCATTACTATTCTGTACGTAGAGAGAGTCAACCCCCCTCATCATTACTATTCTGTACGTAGAGAGAGAGTCAACCCCCCTCATCATTACTATTCTGTACGTAGAGAGAGTCAACCCCCCTCATCATTACTATTCTGTACGTAGAGAGAGTCAACCCCCCTCATCATTACTATTCTGTATGTAGAGAGTCAACCCCCCTCATTACTATTCTGTACGTAGAGAGAGTCATACCCCCTCATCATTACTATTCTGTATGTAGAGAGAGTCAACCCCCCTCATCATTACTATTCTGTATGTAGAGAGAGTCAACCCCCCTCATCATTACTATTCTGTACGTAGAGAGAGTCAACCCCCCTCATCATTACTGTTCTGTATGTAGAGAGAGTCAACCCCCCTCATCATTACTATTCTGTACGTAGAGAGAGAGTCAACCCCCCTCATCATTACTATTCTGTACGTAGAGAGTGTCAACCCCCCTCATCATTACTATTCTGTACGTAGAGAGAGTCAACCCCCCTCATCATTACTATTCTGTATGTAGAGAGAGTCAACCCCCCTCATCATTACTATTCTGTACGTAGAGAGAGTCAACCCCCCTCATCATTACTATTCTGTACGTAGAGAGAGAGTCAACCCCCCTCATCATTACTATTCTGTACGTAGAGAGAGAGTCAACACCCCTCATCATTACTATTCTGTATGTAGAGAGAGTCAACCCCCCTCATCATTACTATTCTGTATGTAGAGAGAGTCAACCCCCCTCATCATTACTATTCTGTATGTAGAGAGAGTCAACCCCCCTCATCATTACTATTCTGTATGTAGAGAGAGTCAACCCCCCTCATCATTACTATTCTGTATGTAGAGAGAGTCAACCCCCCTCATCATTACTATTCTGTATGTAGAGAGAGTCAACCCCCCTCATCATTACTATTCTGTATGTAGAGAGAGTCAACCCCCCTCATCATTACTATTCTGTACGTAGAAAGAAAGTCAACCCCCTCATCATTACTATGCTGTACGTTGAGAGAGTCAACCCCCCCCCCATCATTACTATTCTGTACGTAGAGAGAGAGTCACCCCCCCTCATCATTACTATTCTGTACGTAGAGAGAGTCAACCCCCTCATCATTACTATTCTGTACGTAGAGAGAGAGTCAACCCCCCTCATCATTACTATTCTGTATGTAGAGAGAGTCAACCCCCCTCATCATTACTATTCTGTACGTAGAGAGAGTCAACCCCCCTCATCATTACTTTTCTGTACGTAGAGAGAGAGTCAACCCCCCTCATCATTACTATTCTGTACGTAGAGAGAGAGTCAACCCCCCTCATCATTACTATTCTGTATGTAGAGAGAGTCACCCCCCCTCATCATTACTATTCCGTACGTAGAGAGAGAGTCAACCCCCTCATCATTACTATTCTGTACGTAGAGAGAGTCAACCCCCCTCATCATTACTATTCTGTATGTAGAGAGAGTCAACCCCCTCATCATTACTATTCTGTAAGTAGAGAGAGTCAACCCCCCTCATCATTACTATTCTGTATGTAGAGAGAGTCAACCCCCCTCATCATTACTATTCTGTATGTAGAGAGAGTCAACCCCCCTCATCATTACTATTCTGTATGTAGAGAGAGTCAACCCCCCTCATCATTACTATTCTGTATGTAGAGAGAGTCAACCCCCCTCATCATTACTATTCTGTACGTAGAGAGAAAGTCAACCCCCCTCACTATTACTATTCTGTATGTAGAGAGAGTCAACCCCCCTCATCATTACTATTCTGTATGTAGAGAGAGTCAACCCCCCTCATCATTACTATTCTGTACGTAGAGAGAGTCAACCCCCCTCACTATTACTATTCTGTACGTAGAGAGAGAGTCAACCCCCCTCATCATTACTATTCTGTACATAGATAGAGAGTCAACCCACCTCATCATTACAATTCTGTATGTAGAGAGAGTCAACCCCCCTCATCATTACTATTCTGTACGTAGAGAGAGTCATACCCCCTCATCATTACTATTCTGTATGTAGAGAGAGTCAACCCCCCTCATCATTACTATTCTGTACGTAGAGAGAGTCAACCCCCCTCATCATTACTATTCTGTACGTAGAGAGAGTCAACCCCCCTCATCATTACTATTCTGTATGTAGAGAGAGTCAACCCCCTCATCATTACTATTCTGTACGTAGAGAGAGTAAACCCCCCTCATCATTACTATTCTGTACATAGAGAGAGTCAACCCCCCTAATCATTACTATTCTGTACGTAGAGAGAGAGAGTCAACCCCCCTCATCATTACTATTCTGTACGTAGAGAGAGAGAGTCAACCCCCCTCATCATTACTATTCTGTACGTAGAGAGAGTCAACCCCCCTCACTATTACTATTCTGTACGTAGAGAGAGAGTCAACCCCCCTCATCATTACTATTCTGTACATATAGAGAGAGTCTACCCCCCTCATTATTACTATTCTGTATGTAGAGAGAGTCAACCCCTCTCATCATTACTATTCTGTACGTAGAGAGAGTCAACCCCCCTCATTATTACTATTCTGTATGTAGAGAGAGTCAACCCCCCTCATCATTACTATTCTGTATGTAGAGAGTGTCAACCCCCCTCATCATTACTATTCTGTACGTAGAGAGAAAGTCAACCCCCTCTCATCATTACTATTCTGTACGTAGAGAGAGTCAACCCCCCTCATCATTACTATTCTGTACGTAGAGAGAGAGTCAACCCCCCTCATCATTACTATTCTGTACGTAGAGAGAGTCAACCCCCCTCATCATTTCTATTCTGTATGTAGAGAGAGTCAACCCCCCTCATCATTACTATTCTGTATGTAGAGAGAGTCAACCCCCCTCATCATTACTATTCTGTACGTAGAGAGAGAGTCAACCCCCCTCATCATTACTATTCTGTACGTAGAGAGAGTCAACCCCCCTCATCATTACTATTCTGTACATAGAGAGAGTCAACCCCCCTCATCATTACTATTCTGTACGTAGAGAGAGTCAACCCCCCTCATCATTACTATTCTGTATGTAGAGAGAGCGTCAACCCCCCTCATCATTACTATTCTGTATGTAGAGAGAGTCAACCCCCCTCATCATTACTATTCTGTACGTAGAGAGAGTCAACCCCCCTCATCATTACTATTCTGTATGTAGAGAGAGTCAAACCCCCTCATCATTACTATTCTGTATATAGAGAGAGTCAACCCCCCTCATCATTACTATTCTGTACGTAGAGAGAGAGAGTCAACCCCCCTCATCATTACTATTCTGGATATAGAGAGAGTCAACCCCCCTCATCATTACTATTCTGTACGTAGAGAGAGTCAACCCCCCTCACTATTACTATTCTGTATGTAGAGAGAGAGAGTCAACCCCCCTCATCATTACTATTCTGGATATTGAGAGAGTCAACCCCCCTCATCATTACTATTCTGTACGTAGAGAGAGAGAGTCAACCCCCCTCATCATTACTATTCTGGATATAGAGAGAGTCAACCCCCCTCATCATTACTATTCTGTATGTAGAGAGAGTCAACCCCCCTCATCATTACTATTCTGTATGTAGAGAGAGTCAACCCCCCTCATCATTACTATTCTGTATGTAGAGAGAGTCAACCCCCCTCATCATTACTATTCTGTACGTAGAGAGAGTCAACCCCCCTCATCATTACTATTCTGTATGTAGAGAGAGTCAACCCCCTCATCATTACTATTCTGTACGTAGAGAGAGTAAACCCGCCTCATCATTACTATTCTGTACATAGAGAGAGTCAACCCCCCTCATCATTACTATTCTGTACGTAGAGAGAAAGTCAACCCCCCCTCATCATTACTATTCTGTACGTAGAGAGAGTCAACCCCCCTCATCATTACTATTCTGTACGTAGAGAGAGAGTCAACCCCCCTCATCATTACTATTCTGTATGTAGAGAGTGTCAACCCCCCTCATCATTACTATTCTGTACGTAAAGAGAGAGTCAACCCCCCTCATCATTACTATTCTGTACGTAGAGAGAGTCAACCCCCCTCATCACTACTATTCTGTACGTAGAGAGAGTCAACTCCCCTCATCATTACTATTCTGTACGTAGAGAGAGACAACCCCCCTCATCATTACTATTCTGTACGTAGAGAGAGTCAACCCCCCTCATCATTACTATTCTGTACGTAGAGAGAGAGTCAACCCCCCTCATCATTACTATTCTGTACGTAGAGAGAGTCAACCCCCCTCATCATTACTATTCTGTATGTAGAGAGAGTCAACCCCCCTCATCATTACTATTCTGTATGTAGAGAGAGTCAACCCCCCTCATCATTACTATTCTATATGTAGAGAGAGTCAACCCCCCTCATCATTACTATTCTGTATGTAGAGAGAGTCAACCCCCCTCATCATTACTATTCTGTACGTAGAGAGAAAGTCAACCCCCCTCACTATTACTATTCTGTATGTAGAGAGAGTCAACCCCCCTCATCATTACTATTCTGTATGTAGAGAGAGTCAACCCCCCTCATCATTACTATTCTGTACGTAGAGAGAGTCAACCCCCCTCACTATTACTATTCTGTACGTAGAGAGAGAGTCAACCCCCCTCATCATTACTATTCTGTACGTAGATAGAGAGTCAACCCACCTCATCATTACAATTCTGTATGTAGAGAGAGTCAACCCCCCTCATCATTACTATTCTGTACGTAGAGAGAGTCATACCCCCTCATCATTACTATTCTGTATGTAGAGAGAGTCAACCCCCCTCATCATTACTATTCTGTACGTAGAGAGAGTCAACCCCCCTCATCATTACTATTCTGTACGTAGAGAGAGTCAACCCCCCTCATCATTACTATTCTGTATGTAGAGAGAGTCAACCCCCTCATCATTACTATTCTGTACGTAGAGAGAGTAAACCCCCCTCATCATTACTATTCTGTACATAGAGAGAGTCAACCCCCCTAATCATTACTATTCTGTACGTAGAGAGAGAGAGTCAACCCCCCTCATCATTACTATTCTGTACGTAGAGAGAGAGAGTCAACCCCCCTCATCATTACTATTCTGTACGTAGAGAGAGTCAACCCCCCTCACTATTACTATTCTGTACGTAGAGAGAGAGTCAACCCCCCTCATCATTACTATTCTGTACATATAGAGAGAGTCTACCCCCCTCATTATTACTATTCTGTATGTAGAGAGAGTCAACCCCTCTCATCATTACTATTCTGTACGTAGAGAGAGTCAACCCCCCTCATTATTACTATTCTGTATGTAGAGAGAGTCAACCCCCCTCATCATTACTATTCTGTATGTAGAGAGTGTCAACCCCCCTCATCATTACTATTCTGTACGTAGAGAGAAAGTCAACCCCCTCTCATCATTACTATTCTGTACGTAGAGAGAGTCAACCCCCCTCATCATTACTATTCTGTACGTAGAGAGAGAGTCAACCCCCCTCATCATTACTATTCTGTACGTAGAGAGAGTCAACCCCCCTCATCATTTCTATTCTGTATGTAGAGAGAGTCAACCCCCCTCATCATTACTATTCTGTATGTAGAGAGAGTCAACCCCCCTCATCATTACTATTCTGTACGTAGAGAGAGAGTCAACCCCCCTCATCATTACTATTCTGTACGTAGAGAGAGTCAACCCCCCTCATCATTACTATTCTGTACATAGAGAGAGTCAACCCCCCTCATCATTACTATTCTGTACGTAGAGAGAGTCAACCCCCCTCATCATTACTATTCTGTATGTAGAGAGAGCGTCAACCCCCCTCATCATTACTATTCTGTATGTAGAGAGAGTCAACCCCCCTCATCATTACTATTCTGTACGTAGAGAGAGTCAACCCCCCTCATCATTACTATTCTGTATGTAGAGAGAGTCAAACCCCCTCATCATTACTATTCTGTATATAGAGAGAGTCAACCCCCCTCATCATTACTATTCTGTACGTAGAGAGAGAGAGTCAACCCCCCTCATCATTACTATTCTGGATATAGAGAGAGTCAACCCCCCTCATCATTACTATTCTGTACGTAGAGAGAGTCAACCCCCCTCACTATTACTATTCTGTATGTAGAGAGAGAGAGTCAACCCCCCTCATCATTACTATTCTGGATATTGAGAGAGTCAACCCCCCTCATCATTACTATTCTGTACGTAGAGAGAGAGAGTCAACCCCCCTCATCATTACTATTCTGGATATAGAGAGAGTCAACCCCCCTCATCATTACTATTCTGTATGTAGAGAGAGTCAACCCCCCTCATCATTACTATTCTGTATGTAGAGAGAGTCAACCCCCCTCATCATTACTATTCTGTATGTAGAGAGAGTCAAC
Organism: Salmo salar; assembly: GCF_965601325.2. NCBI lineage: Eukaryota > Metazoa > Chordata > Actinopteri > Salmoniformes > Salmonidae > Salmo > Salmo salar. Next base: position 49,585,075 of record NC_138301.1, read on the forward strand.
CCCCCTCATCATTACTATTCTGTACGTAGAGAGAGTCAACCCCCCTCATCATTACTATTCTGTATGTAGAGAGAGTCAACCCCCTCATCATTACTATTCTGTACGTAGAGAGAGTAAAGCCGCCTCATCATTACTATTCTGTACATAGAGAGAGTCAACCCCCCTCATCATTACTATTCTGTACGTAGAGAGAAAGTCAACCCCCCCTCATCATTACTATTCTGTACGTAGAGAGAGTCAACCCCCCTCATCATTACTATTCTGTACGTAGAGAGAGAGTCAACCCCCCTCATCATTACTATTCTGTATGTAGAGAGTGTCAACCCCCCTCATCATTACTATTCTGTACGTAAAGAGAGAGTCAACCCCCCTCATCATTACTATTCTGTACGTAGAGAGAGTCAACCCCCCTCATCACTACTATTCTGTACGTAGAGAGAGTCAACTCCCCTCATCATTACTATTCTGTACGTAGAGAGAGACAACCCCCCTCATCATTACTATTCTGTACGTAGAGAGAGTCAACCCCCCTCATCATTACTATTCTGTACGTAGAGAGAGAGTCAACCCCCCTCATCATTACTATTCTGTACGTAGAGAGAGTCAACCCCCCTCATCATTACTATTCTGTACGTAGAGAGAGTCAACCCCCCTCATCATTACTATTCTGTATGTAGAGAGAGTCAACCCCCCTCATCATTACTATTCTGTATGTAGAGAGAGTCAACCCCCCTCATCATTACTATTCTGTATGTAGAGAGAGTCAACCCGCCTCATCATTACTATTCTGTACGTAGAGAGAGAGTCAACCCCCCTCATCATTACTATTCTGTACGTAGAGAGAGTCAACCCCCCTCATCATTACTATTCTGTACATAGAGAGAGTCAACCCCCCTCATCATTACTATTCTGTACGTAGAGAGAGACAACCCCCCTCATCATTACTATTCTGTATGTAGAGAGAGCGTCAACCCCCCTCATCATTACTATTCTGTATGTAGAGAGAGTCAACCCCCCTCATCATTACTATTCTGTATGTAGAGAGAGTCAACCCCCCTCATCATTACTATTCTGTATATAGAGAGAGTCAACCCCCCTCATCATTACTATTCTGTACGTAGAGAGAGAGAGTCAACCCCCCTCATCATTACTATTCTGGATATAGAGAGAGTCAACCCCCCTCATCATTACTATTCTGTACGTAGAGAGAGAGTCAACCCCCCTCATCATTACTATTCTGTACGTAGAGAGAGTCAACCCCCCTCATCATTACTATTCTGTATGTAGAGAGAGTCAACCCCCCTCATCATTACTATTCTGTATGTAGAGAGAGTCAACCCCCCTCATCATTACTATTCTATATGTAGAGAGAGTCAACCCCCCTCATCATTACTATTCTGTATGTAGAGAGAGTCAACCCCCCTCATCATTACTATTCTGTACGTAGAGAGAAAGTCAACCCCCCTCACTATTACTATTCTGTATGTAGAGAGAGTCAACCCCCCTCATCATTACTATTCTGTATGTAGAGAGAGTCAACCCCCCTCATCATTACTATTCTGTACGTAGAGAGAGTCAACCCCCCTCACTATTACTATTCTGTACGTAGAGAGAGAGTCAACCCCCCTCATCATTACTATTCTGTACGTAGATAGAGAGTCAACCCACCTCATCATTACAATTCTGTATGTAGAGAGAGTCAACCCCCCTCATCATTACTATTCTGTACGTAGAGAGAGTCATACCCCCTCATCATTACTATTCTGTATGTAGAGAGAGTCAACCCCCCTCATCATTACTATTCTGTACGTAGAGAGAGTCAACCCCCCTCATCATTACTATTCTGTACGTAGAGAGAGTCAACCCCCCTCATCATTACTATTCTGTATGTAGAGAGAGTCAACCCCCTCATCATTACTATTCTGTACGTAGAGAGAGTAAACCCCCCTCATCATTACTATTCTGTACATAGAGAGAGTCAACCCCCCTAATCATTACTATTCTGTACGTAGAGAGAGAGAGTCAACCCCCCTCATCATTACTATTCTGTACGTAGAGAGAGAGAGTCAACCCCCCTCATCATTACTATTCTGTACGTAGAGAGAGTCAACCCCCCTCACTATTACTATTCTGTACGTAGAGAGAGAGTCAACCCCCCTCATCATTACTATTCTATATGTAGAGAGAGTCAACCCCCCTCATCATTACTATTCTGTATGTAGAGAGAGTCAACCCCCCTCATCATTACTATTCTGTACGTAGAGAGAAAGTCAACCCCCCTCACTATTACTATTCTGTATGTAGAGAGAGTCAACCCCCCTCATCATTACTATTCTGTATGTAGAGAGAGTCAACCCCCCTCATCATTACTATTCTGTACGTAGAGAGAGTCAACCCCCCTCACTATTACTATTCTGTACGTAGAGAGAGAGTCAACCCCCCTCATCATTACTATTCTGTACGTAGATAGAGAGTCAACCCACCTCATCATTACAATTCTGTATGTAGAGAGAGTCAACCCCCCTCATCATTACTATTCTGTACGTAGAGAGAGTCATACCCCCTCATCATTACTATTCTGTATGTAGAGAGAGTCAACCCCCCTCATCATTACTATTCTGTACGTAGAGAGAGTCAACCCCCCTCATCATTACTATTCTGTACGTAGAGAGAGTCAACCCCCCTCATCATTACTATTCTGTATGTAGAGAGAGTCAACCCCCTCATCATTACTATTCTGTACGTAGAGAGAGTAAACCCCCCTCATCATTACTATTCTGTACATAGAGAGAGTCAACCCCCCTAATCATTACTATTCTGTACGTAGAGAGAGAGAGTCAACCCCCCTCATCATTACTATTCTGTACGTAGAGAGAGAGAGTCAACCCCCCTCATCATTACTATTCTGTACGTAGAGAGAGTCAACCCCCCTCACTATTACTATTCTGTACGTAGAGAGAGAGTCAACCCCCCTCATCATTACTATTCTGTACATATAGAGAGAGTCTACCCCCCTCATTATTACTATTCTGTATGTAGAGAGAGTCAACCCCTCTCATCATTACTATTCTGTACGTAGAGAGAGTCAACCCCCCTCATTATTACTATTCTGTATGTAGAGAGAGTCAACCCCCCTCATCATTACTATTCTGTATGTAGAGAGTGTCAACCCCCCTCATCATTACTATTCTGTACGTAGAGAGAAAGTCAACCCCCTCTCATCATTACTATTCTGTACGTAGAGAGAGTCAACCCCCCTCATCATTACTATTCTGTACGTAGAGAGAGAGTCAACCCCCCTCATCATTACTATTCTGTACGTAGAGAGAGTCAACCCCCCTCATCATTTCTATTCTGTATGTAGAGAGAGTCAACCCCCCTCATCATTACTATTCTGTATGTAGAGAGAGTCAACCCCCCTCATCATTACTATTCTGTACGTAGAGAGAGAGTCAACCCCCCTCATCATTACTATTCTGTACGTAGAGAGAGTCAACCCCCCTCATCATTACTATTCTGTACATAGAGAGAGTCAACCCCCCTCATCATTACTATTCTGTACGTAGAGAGAGTCAACCCCCCTCATCATTACTATTCTGTATGTAGAGAGAGCGTCAACCCCCCTCATCATTACTATTCTGTATGTAGAGAGAGTCAACCCCCCTCATCATTACTATTCTGTACGTAGAGAGAGTCAACCCCCCTCATCATTACTATTCTGTATGTAGAGAGAGTCAAACCCCCTCATCATTACTATTCTGTATATAGAGAGAGTCAACCCCCCTCATCATTACTATTCTGTACGTAGAGAGAGAGAGTCAACCCCCCTCATCATTACTATTCTGGATATAGAGAGAGTCAACCCCCCTCATCATTACTATTCTGTACGTAGAGAGAGTCAACCCCCCTCACTATTACTATTCTGTATGTAGAGAGAGAGAGTCAACCCCCCTCATCATTACTATTCTGGATATTGAGAGAGTCAACCCCCCTCATCATTACTATTCTGTACGTAGAGAGAGAGAGTCAACCCCCCTCATCATTACTATTCTGGATATAGAGAGAGTCAACCCCCCTCATCATTACTATTCTGTATGTAGAGAGAGTCAACCCCCCTCATCATTACTATTCTGTATGTAGAGAGAGTCAACCCCCCTCATCATTACTATTCTGTATGTAGAGAGAGTCAACCCCCCTCATCATTACTATTCTGTACGTAGAGAGAGTCAACCCCCCTCATCATTACTATTCTGTATGTAGAGAGAGTCAACCCCCTCATCATTACTATTCTGTACGTAGAGAGAGTAAAGCCGCCTCATCATTACTATTCTGTACATAGAGAGAGTCAACCCCCCTCATCATTACTATTCTGTACGTAGAGAGAAAGTCAACCCCCCCTCATCATTACTATTCTGTACGTAGAGAGAGTCAACCCCCCTCATCATTACTATTCTGTACGTAGAGAGAGAGTCAACCCCCCTCATCATTACTATTCTGTATGTAGAGAGTGTCAACCCCCCTCATCATTACTATTCTGTACGTAAAGAGAGAGTCAACCCCCCTCATCATTACTATTCTGTACGTAGAGAGAGTCAACCCCCCTCATCACTACTATTCTGTACGTAGAGAGAGTCAACTCCCCTCATCATTACTATTCTGTACGTAGAGAGAGACAACCCCCCTCATCATTACTATTCTGTACGTAGAGAGAGTCAACCCCCCTCATCATTACTATTCTGTACGTAGAGAGAGAGTCAACCCCCCTCATCATTACTATTCTGTACGTAGAGAGAGTCAACCCCCCTCATCATTACTATTCTGTACGTAGAGAGAGTCAACCCCCCTCATCATTACTATTCTGTATGTAGAGAGAGTCAACCCCCCTCATCATTACTATTCTGTATGTAGAGAGAGTCAACCCCCCTCATCATTACTATTCTGTATGTAGAGAGAGTCAACCCGCCTCATCATTACTATTCTGTACGTAGAGAGAGAGTCAACCCCCCTCATCATTACTATTCTGTACGTAGAGAGAGTCAACCCCCCTCATCATTACTATTCTGTACATAGAGAGAGTCAACCCCCCTCATCATTACTATTCTGTACGTAGAGAGAGACAACCCCCCTCATCATTACTATTCTGTATGTAGAGAGAGCGTCAACCCCCCTCATCATTACTATTCTGTATGTAGAGAGAGTCAACCCCCCTCATCATTACTATTCTGTATGTAGAGAGAGTCAACCCCCCTCATCATTACTATTCTGTATATAGAGAGAGTCAACCCCCCTCATCATTACTATTCTGTACGTAGAGAGAGAGAGTCAACCCCCCTCATCATTACTATTCTGGATATAGAGAGAGTCAACCCCCCTCATCATTACTATTCTGTACGTAGAGAGAGTCAACCCCCCTCACTATTACTATTCTGTATGTAGAGAGAGAGAGTCAACCCCCCTCATCATTACTATTCTGGATATAGAGAGAGTCAACCCCCCTCATCATTACTATTCTGTACGTAGAGAGAGAGAGTCAACCCCCCTCATCATTACTATTCTGGATATAGAGAGAGTCAACCCCCCTCATCATTACTATTCTGTATGTAGAGAGAGTCAACCCCCCTCATCATTACTATTCTGTATGTAGAGAGATTCAACCCCCCTCATCATTACTGTAGAGAGAGTCAACCCCCCTCACTATTACTATTCTGTACGTAGAGAGAGTCATCCCCCCTCATTATTACTATTCTGTAAGTAGAGAGAGTCAACCCCCCTCATCATTACTATTCTGTATGTAGAGAGAGTCAACCCCCCTCATCATTACTATTCTGTATGTAGAGAGAGTCAACCCCCCTCATCATTACTATTCTGTATGTAGAGAGTGTCAACCCCCCTCATCATTACTATTCTGTACGTAGAGAGAAAGTCAACCCCCTCTCATCATTACTATTCTGTACGTAGAGAGAGTCAACCCCCCTCATCATTACTATTCTGTACGTAGAGAGAGAGTCAACCCCCCTCATCATTACTATTCTGTACGTAGAGAGAGTCAACCCCCCTCATCATTACTATTCTGTATGTAGAGAGAGTCAACCCCCCTCATCATTACTATTCTGTACGTAGAGAGAGAGTCAACCCCCCTCATCATTACTATTCTGTACGTAGAGAGAGTCAACCCTCTCATCATTTCTATTCTGTATGTAGAGAGAGTCAACCCCCCTCATCATTACTATTCTGTATGTAGAGAGAGTCAACCCCCCTCATCATTACTATTCTGTACGTAGAGAGAGAGTCAACCCCCCTCATCATTACTATTCTGTACGTAGAGAGAGTCAACCCCCCTCATCATTACTAATCTGTACATAGAGTCAACCCCCCTCATCATTACTATTCTGTACGTAGAGAGAGTCAACCCCCCTCATCATTACTATTCTGTATGTAGAGAGAGCGTCAACCCCCCTCATCATTACTATTCTGTATGTAGAGAGAGTCAACCCCCCTCATCATTACTATTCTGTACGTAGAGAGAGTCAACCCCCCTCATCATTACTATTCTGTATGTAGAGAGAGTCAAACCCCCTCATCATTACTATTCTGTATATAGAGAGAGTCAACCCCCCTCATCATTACTATTCTGTACGTAGAGAGAGAGAGTCAACCCCCCTCATCATTACTATTCTGGATATAGAGAGAGTCAACCCCCCTCATCATTACTATTCTGTACGTAGAGAGAGTCAACCCCCCTCACTATTACTATTCTGTATGTAGAGAGAGAGAGTCAACCCCCCTCATCATTACTATTCTGGATATTGAGAGAGTCAACCCCCCTCATCATTACTATTCTGTACGTAGAGAGAGAGAGTCAACCCCCCTCATCATTACTATTCTGGATATAGAGAGAGTCAACCCCCCTCATCATTACTATTCTGTACGTAGAGAGAGTCAACCCCCCTCATCATTACTATTCTGTACGTAGAGAGAGAGTCAACCCCCCTCATCATTACTATTCTGTACGTAGAGAGAGTCAACCCCCCTCATCATTACTATTCTGTATGTAGAGAGAGTCAACCCCCCTTATCATTACTATTCTGTATGTAGAGAGAGTCAACCCCCCTCATCATTACTATTCTGTATGTAGAGAGAGTCAACCCGCCTCATCATTACTATTCTGTACGTAGAGAGAGAGTCAACCCCCCTCATCATTACTATTCTGTACGTAGAGAGAGTCAACCCCCCTCATCATTACTATTCTGTACATAGAGAGAGTCAACCCCCCTCATCATTACTATTCTGTACGTAGAGAGAGACAACCCCCCTCATCATTACTATTCTGTATGTAGAGAGAGCGTCAACCCCCCTCATCATTACTATTCTGTATGTAGAGAGAGTCAACCCCCCTCATCATTACTATTCTGTATGTAGAGAGAGTCAACCCCCCTCATCATTACTATTCTGTATATAGAGAGAGTCAACCCCCCTCATCATTACTATTCTGTACGTAGAGAGAGAGAGTCAACCCCCCTCATCATTACTATTCTGGATATAGAGAGAGTCAACCCCCCTCATCATTACTATTCTGTACGTAGAGAGAGTCAACCCCCCTCACTATTACTATTCTGTATGTAGAGAGAGAGAGTCAACCCCCCTCATCATTACTATTCTGGATATAGAGAGAGTCAACCCCCCTCATCATTACTATTCTGTACGTAGAGAGAGAGAGTCAACCCCCCTCATCATTACTATTCTGTATGTAGAGAGAGTCAACCCCCCTCATCATTACTATTCTGTATGTAGAGAGAGTCAACCCCCCCTCACTATTACTATTCTGTACGTAGAGAGAGTCAACCCCCCTCATTATTACTATTCTGTAAGTAGAGAGAGTCAACCCCCCTCATCATTACTATTCTGTATGTAGAGAGAGTCAACCCCCCTCATCATTACTATTCTGTATGTAGAGAGAGTCAACCCCCCTCATCATTACTATTCTGTATGTAGAGAGTGTCAACCCCCCTCATCATTACTATTCTGTACGTAGAGAGAAAGTCAACCCCCTCTCATCATTACTATTCTGTACGTAGAGAGAGTCAACCCCCCTCATCATTACTATTCTGTACGTAGAGAGAGAGTCAACCCCCCTCATCATTACTATTCTGTACGTAGAGAGAGTCAACCCCCCTCATCATTACTATTCTGTACGTAGAGAGAGTCAACCCCCCTCATCATTACTATTCTGTACGTAGAGAGAGAGTCAACCCCCCTCATCATTACTATTCTGTACGTAGAGAGAGTCAACCCCCCTCATCATTTCTATTCTGTATGTAGAGAGAGTCAACCCCCCTCATCATTACTATTCTGTATGTAGAGAGAGTCAACCCCCCTCATCATTACTATTCTGTACGTAGAGAGAGAGTCAACCCCCCTCATCATTACTATTCTGTACGTAGAGAGAGTCAACCCCCCTCATCATTACTAATCTGTACATAGAGAGAGTCAACCCCCCTCATCATTACTATTCTGTACGTAGAGAGAGTCAACCCCCCTCATCATTACTATTCTGTATGTAGAGAGAGCGTCAACCCCCCTCATCATTACTATTCTGTATGTAGAGAGAGTCAACCCCCCTCATCATTACTATTCTGTACGTAGAGAGAGTCAACCCCCCTCATCATTACTATTCTGTATGTAGAGAGAGTCAAACCCCCTCATCATTACTATTCTGTATATAGAGAGAGTCAACCCCCCTCATCATTACTATTCTGTACGTAGAGAGAGAGAGTCAACCCCCCTCATCATTACTATTCTGGATATAGAGAGAGTCAACCGCCCTCATCATTACTATTCTGTACGTAGAGAGAGTCAACCCCCCTCACTATTACTATTCTGTATGTAGAGAGAGAGAGTCAACCCCCCTCATCATTACTATTCTGGATATTGAGAGAGTCAACCCCCCTCATCATTACTATTCTATACGTAGAGAGAGAGAGTCAACCCCCCTCATCATTACTATTCTGGATATAGAGAGAGTCAACCCCCCTCATCATTACTATTCTGTATGTAGAGAGAGTCAACCCCCCTCATCATTACTATTCTGTATGTAGAGAGAGTCAACCCCCCTCATCATTACTATTCTGTATGTAGAGAGAGTCAACCCCCCTCATCATTACTATTATGTACGTAGAGAGAGTCAACCCCCCTCATCATTACTATTCTGTATGTAGAGAGAGTCAACCCCCTCATCATTACTATTCTGTACGTAGAGAGAGTAAACCCGCCTCATCATTACTATTCTGTACATAGAGAGAGTCAACCCCCCTCATCATTACTATTCTGTACGTAGAGAGAAAGTCAACCCCCCCTCATCATTACTATTCTGTACGTAGAGAGAGTCAACCCCCCTCATCATTACTATTCTGTACGTAGAGAGAGAGTCAACCCCCCTCATCATTACTATTCTGTATGTAGAGAGTGTCAACCCCCCTCATCATTACTATTCTGTACGTAAAGAGAGAGTCAACCCCCCTCATCATTACTATTCTGTACGTAGAGAGAGTCAACCCCCCTCATCACTACTATTCTGTACGTAGAGAGAGTCAACTCCCCTCATCATTACTATTCTGTACGTAGAGAGAGACAACCCCCCTCATCATTACTATTCTGTACGTAGAGAGAGTCAACCCCCCTCATCATTACTATTCTGTACGTAGAGAGAGAGTCAACCCCCCTCATCATTACTATTCTGTACGTAGAGAGAGTCAACCCCCCTCATCATTACTATTCTGTACGTAGAGAGAGAGTCAACCCCCCTCATCATTACTATTCTGTACGTAGAGAGAGTCAACCCCCCTCATCATTACTATTCTGTATGTAGAGAGAGTCAACCCCCCTCATCATTACTATTCTGTATGTAGAGAGAGTCAACCCCCCTCATCATTACTATTCTGTATGTAGAGAGAGTCAACCCGCCTCATCATTACTATTCTGTACGTAGAGAGAGAGTCAACCCCCCTCATCATTACTATTCTGTACGTAGAGAGAGTCAACCCCCCTCATCATTACTATTCTGTACATAGAGAGAGTCAACCCCCCTCATCATTACTATTCTGTACGTAGAGAGAGACAACCCCCCTCATCATTACTATTCTGTATGTAGAGAGAGCGTCAACCCCCCTCATCATTACTATTCTGTATGTAGAGAGAGTCAACCCCCCTCATCATTACTATTCTGTATGTAGAGAGAGTCAACCCCCCTCATCATTACTATTCTGTATATAGAGAGAGTCAACCCCCCTCATCATTACTATTCTGTACGTAGAGAGAGAGAGTCAACCCCCCTCATCATTACTATTCTGGATATAGAGAGAGTCAACCCCCCTCATCATTACTATTCTGTACGTAGAGAGAGTCAACCCCCCTCACTATTACTATTCTGTATGTAGAGAGAGAGAGTCAACCCCCCTCATCATTACTATTCTGGATATAGAGAGAGTCAACCCCCCTCATCATTACTATTCTGTACGTAGAGAGAGAGAGTCAACCCCCCTCATCATTACTATTCTGGATATAGAGAGAGTCAACCCCCCTCATCATTACTATTCTGTATGTAGAGAGAGTCAACCCCCCTCATCATTACTATTCTGTATGTAGAGAGAGTCAACCCCCCTCATCATTACTATTCTGTATGTAGAGAGAGTCAACCCCCCTCATCATTACTATTCTGTATATAGAGAGAGTCAACCCCCCTCATCATTACTATTCTGTATGTAGAGAGAGTCAACCCCCCTCATCATTACTATTCTGTATGTAGAGAGAGTCAACCCCCCTCATCATTACTATTCTGTATGTAGAGAGAGTCAACCCCCCTCATCATTACTATTCTGTACGTAGAGAGAGTCAACCCCCCTCACTATTACTATTCTGTATGTAGAGAGAGTCAACCCCCCTCATCATTACTATTCTGTATGTAGAGAGAGTCAACCCCCCTCATCATTACTATTCTGTATATAGAGAGAGTCACCCCCCCTCATCATTACTATTCTGTACGTAGAGAGAGTCAACCCCCCTCATCATTACTATTATGTATGTAGAGAGAGTCATCCCCCCTCATCATTACTATTCTGTATGTAGAGAGAGTCAACCCCCCTCATCATTACTATTCTGTACGTAGAGAGAGAGTCAACCCCCCTCATCATTACTATTCTGTACGTAGAGAGAGTCAACCCCCCTCACTCATTACTATTCTGTATGTAGAGAGAGTCAACCCCCCTCATCATTACTATTCTGTATGTAGAGAGAGTCAACCCCCCTCATCATTACTATTCTGTATATAGAGAGAGTCACCCCCCCTCATCATTACTATTCTGTACGTAGAGAGAGTCAACCCCCCTCATCATTACTATTCTGTACGTAGAGAGAGTCAACCCCCCTCATCATTACTATTCTGTATGTAGAGAGAGTCAACCCCCCTCATCATTACTATTCTGTACGTAGAGAGAGAGTCAACCCCCCTCATCATTACTATTCTGTACGTAGAGAGAGAGTCAACCCCCCTCATCATTACTATTCTGTACGTAGAGCGAGTCAACCCCCCTCATCATTACTATTCTGTATGTAGAGAGAGTCAACCCCCCTCATCATTACTATTCTGTATGTAGAGAGAGTCAACCCCCCCATCATTACTATTCTGTATGTAGAGAGAGAGTCAACCCCCCTCATCATTACTATTCTGTATGTAGAGAGAGTCAACCCCCCTCATCATTACTATTCTGTATGTAGAGAGAGTCAACCCCCCTCATCATTACTATTCTGTATGTAGAGAGTCAGTCAACCCCCTTCATCATTACTATTCTGTATGTAGAGAGAGTCAACCCCCCTCATCATTACTATTCTGTATGTAGAGAGAGTCAACCCCCCACATCATTACTATTCTGTACGTAGAGAGAGTCAACCCCCCTCATCATTACTATTCTGTACGTAGATAGAGAGTCAACCCCCCTCATCATTACTATTTTGTATGTAGAGAGAGTCAACCCCCCTCATCATTACTATTCTATACGTAGAGAGAGTCAACCCCCCTCATCATTACTATTCTGTATGTAGAGAGAGTCAACCCCCCTCATCATTACTATTCTGTATGTAGAGAGAGTCAACCCCCCTCATCATTACTATTCTGTATGTAGAGAGAGTCAACCCCCCTCATCATTACTATTCTGTACGTAGAGAGAGAGTGAATCCCCCTCATCATCACTATTCTGTACGTAGAGAGAGTAAACCCCCCTCATCATTACTATTCTGTACATAGAGAGAGTCAACCCCCCTAATCATTACTATTCTGTACGTAGAGAGAGAGAGTCAACCCCCCTCATCATTACTATTCTGTACGTAGAGAGAGTCAACCCCCCTCACTATTACTATTCTGTACGTAGAGAGAGAGTCAACCCCCCTCATCATTACTATTCTGTACGTAGAGAGAGAGTCAACCCCCCTCATTAACACTATTCTGTATGTAGAGAGAGTCAACCCCCCTCATCATTACTATTCTGTATGTAGAGTGAGTCAACCCCCCTCATCATTACTATTCTGTATGTAGAGACAGTCAACCCCCCTCATCATTACTATTCTGTATGTAGAGAGAGTCAACCCCCCTCATCATTACTATTCCGTACGTAGAGAGAGAGTGAATCCCCCTCATCATCACTATTCTGTACGTAGAGAGAGTAAACCCCCCTCATCATTACTATTCTGTACATAGAGAGAGTCAACCCCCCTAATCATTACTATTCTGTACGTAGAGAGAGAGAGTCAACCCCCCTCATCATTACTATTCTGCACGTAGAGAGAGAGAGTCAACCCCCCTCATCATTACTATTCTGTACGTAGAGAGAGTCAACCCCCCTCATCATTACTATTCTGTACGTAGAGAGAGTCAACCCCCCTCACTATTACTATTCTGTACGTAGAGAGAGAGTCAACCCCCCTCATCATTACTATTCTGTACTTAGAGAGAGAGTCAACCCCCCTCATTATTACTATTCTGTATGTAGAGAGAGTCAACCCCCCTCATCATTACTATTCTGTATGTAGAGAGAGTCAACCCCCCTCATCATTACTATTCTGTATGTAGAGAGAGTCAACCCCCCTCATCATTACTATTCTGTATGTAGAGAGAGTCAACCCCCCTCATCATTACTATTCTGTATGTAGAGAGTGTCAACCCCCCTCATCATTACTATTCTGTACGTAGAGAGAGAGTCAACCCCCCTCATCATTACTATTCTGTACGTAGAGAGAGTCAACCCCCCTCATCATTACTATTCTGTACGTAGAGAGAGAGTCACCCCCCCTCATCATTACTATTCTGTACGTAGAGAGAGTCAACCCCCCTCATCACTACTATTCTGTACGTAGAGAGAGTCAACCCCCCTCATCATTACTATTCTGTACGTAGAGAGAGTCAACTCCCCTCATCATTCCTATTCTGTACGTAGAGAGAGTCAACCCCCCTCATCATTACTATTCTGTACGTAGAGAGAGAGTCAACCCCCCTCATCATTACTATTCTGTACGTAGAGAGAGTCAACCCCCCTCATCATTACTATTCTGTACGTAGAGAGAGAGTCAACCCCCCTCATCATTACTATTCTGTACGTAGAGAGAGTCAACCCCCCTCATCATTACTATTCTGTATGTAGAGAGAGTCAACCCCCCTCATCATTACTATTCTGTATGTAGAGAGAGTCAACCCCCCTCATCATTACTATTCTGTATGTAGAGAGAGCGTCAACCCCCCTCATCATTACTATTCTGTATGTAGAGAGAGTCAACCCCCCTCATCATTACTATTCTGTACATAGAGAGAGTCAACCCCCCTCATCATTACTATTCTGTACGTAGAGAGAGTCAACCCCCCTCATCATTACTATTCTGTACGTAGAGAGAGTCAACCCCCCTCATCATTACTATTCTGTACGTAGAGAGAGAGTCAACCCCCCTCATCATTACTATTCTGTACGTAGAGAGAGTCAACCCCCCTCATCATTACTATTCTGTATGTAGAGAGAGTCAACCCCCCTCATCATTACTATTCTGTATGTAGAGAGAGTCAACCCCCCTCATCATTACTATTCTGTATGTAGAGAGAGCGTCAACCCCCCTCATCATTACTATTCTGTATGTAGAGAGAGTCAACCCCCCTCATCATTACTATTCTGTACATAGAGAGAGTCAACCCCCCTCATCATTACTATTCTGTACGTAGAGAGAGTCAACCCCCCTCATCATTACTATTCTGTACGTAGAGAGAGTCAACCCCCCTCATCATTACTATTCTGTATGTAGAGAGAGTCAAACCCCCCTCATCATTACTATTCTGTATGTAGAGAGAGTCAACCCCCCTCATCATTACTATTCTGTATGTAGAGAGTGAGTCAACCCCCCTCATCATTACTATTCTGTATGTAGAGAGAGTCAACCCCCCTCATCATTACTATTCTGTATGTAGAGAGAGTCAACCCCCCTCATCATTACTATTCTGTATGTAGAGAGAGTCAACCCCCCTCATCATTACTATTTTGTATGTAGAGAGTGTCAACCCCCCTCATCATTACTATTCTGTACGTAGAGAGAGAGTCAACCCCCCTCATCTCTACTATTCTGTACGTAGAGAGAGTCAACCCCCCTCATCATTACTATTCTGTACGTAGAGAGAGAGTCAACCCCCTCATCATTACTATTCTGTACGTAGAGAGAGTCAACCCCCCTCATCATTACTATTCTGTACGTAGAGAGAGAGTGAATCCCCCTCATCATCACTATTCTGTACGTAGAGAGAGTAAACCCCCCTCATCATTACTATTCTGTACATAGAGAGAGTCAACCCCCCTCATCATTACTATTCTGTACGTAGAGAGAGAGAGTCAACCCCCCTCATCATTACTATTCTGCACGTAGAGAGAGAGAGTCAACCCCCCTCATCATTACTATTCTGTACGTAGAGAGAGTCAACCCCCCTCATCATTACTATTCTGTACGTAGAGAGAGAGTCAACCCCCCTCATCATTACTATTCTGTACGTAGAGAGAGTCAACCCCCCTCATCATTACTATTCTGTATGTAGAGAGAGTCAACCCCCCTCATCATTACTATTCTGTATGTAGAGAGAGTCAACCCCCCTCATCATTACTATTCTGTATGTAGAGAGAGCGTCAACCCCCCTCATCATTACTATTCTGTATGTAGAGAGAGTCAACCCCCCTCATCATTACTATTCTGTACATAGAGAGAGTCAACCCCCCTCATCATTACTCTTCTGTACGTAGAGAGAGTCAACCCCCCTCATCATTACTATTCTGTACGTAGAGAGAGTCAACCCCCCTCATCATTACTATTCTGTATGTAGAGAGAGTCAAACCCCCCTCATCATTACTATTCTGTATGTAGAGAGAGTCAACCCCCCTCATCATTACTATTCTGTATGTAGAGAGAGAGTCAACCCCCCTCATCATTACTATTCTGTATGTAGAGAGAGTCAACCCCCCTCATCATTACTATTCTGTATGTAGAGAGAGTCAACCCCCCTCATCATTACTATTCTGTATGTAGAGAGAGTCAACCCCCCTCATCATTACTATTTTGTATGTAGAGAGTGTCAACCCCCCTCATCATTACTATTCTGTACGTAGAGAGAGAGTCAACCCCCCTCATCTCTACTATTCTGTACGTAGAGAGAGTCAACCCCCCTCATCATTACTATTCTGTACGTAGAGAGAGAGTCAACCCCCTCATCATCACTATTCTGTACGTAGAGAGAGTCAACCCCCCTCATCATTACTATTCTGTACGTAGAGAGAGAGTCAACCCCCCTCATCATTACTATTCTGTACGTAGAGAGAGTCAACCCCCCTCATCATTACTATTCTGTATGTAGAGAGAGTCAACCCCCCTCATCATTACTATTCTGTACGTAGAGAGAGAGTCAACCCCCCTCATCATTACTATTCTGTACGTAGAGAGAGTCAACCCCCCTCATCATTACTATTCTGTATGTAGAGAGAGTCAACCCCCCTCATCATTACTATTCTGTATGTAGAGAGAGTCAACCCCCCTCATCATTACTATTCTGTATATAGAGAGAGTCAACCCCCCTCATCATTACTATTCTGTATGTAGAGAGAGTCAAACCCCCTCATCATTACTATTCTGTATGTAGAGAGAGTCAACCCCCCTCATCATTACTATTCTGTACGTAGAGAGAGTCAACCCCCCTCATCATTACTATTCTGTATGTAGAGAGAGTCAACCCCCCTCATCATTACTATTCTGTATGTAGAGAGAGTCAACCCCCCTCATCATTACTATTCTGTATGTAGAGAGAGTCAACCCCCCTCATCATTACTATTCTGTACGTAGAGAGAGTGTCAACCCCCCTCATCATTACTATTCTGTACGTAGAGAGAGTCAACCCCCCTCATCATTACTATTCTGTATGTAGAGAGAGAGTCAAACCCCCTCACTATTACTTTTCTGTATGTGGAGAGAGTCAACCCCCCTCATCATTACTATTCTGTATGTAGAGAGAGTCAACCCCCCTCATCATTACTATTCTGTACGTAGAGAGAGAGAGTCAACCCCCCTCATCATTACTATTCTGTATATAGAGAGAGTCAACCCCCCTCATCATTACTATTCTGTACGTAGAGAGAGAGAGTCAACCCCCCTCATCATTACTATTCTGTACGTAGAGAGAGCAAACCCCCCTCATCATTACTATTCTGTATGTAGAGAGAGTCAACCCCCCTCATCATTACTATTCTGTATGTAGAGAGAGTCAACCCCCCTCATCTTTACTATTCTGTATGTCGAGAGAGAGTCAACCCCCCTCATCATTACTATTCTGTACGTAGAGAGAGTCAACCCCCCTCATCATTACTATTCTGTACGTAGAGAGAGAGTCAACCCCCCTCATCATTACTATTCTGTACGTAGAGAGAGTCAACCCCCCTCATCTTTACTATTCTGTATGTAGAGAGAGTCAACCCCCCTCATCATTACTATTCTGTATGTAGAGAGAGTCAACCCCCCTCATCATTACTATTCTGTATGTAGAGAGAGTCAACCCCCCTCATCATTACTATTCTGTATGTAGAGAGAGTCAACCCCCCTCATCATTACTATTCTGTATGTAGAGAGAGAGTCAACCCCCCTCATCATTACTATTCTGTACGTAGAGAGAGTCAACCCCCCTCATCATTACTATTCTGTACGTAGAGAGAGAGTCAACCCCCCTCATCATTACTATTCTGTACGTAGAGAGAGTCAACCCCCCTCATCATTACTATTCTGTATGTAGAGAGAGTCAACCCCCCTCATCATTACTATTCTGTACGTAGAGAGAGAGTCAACCCCCCTCATCATTACTATTCTGTACGTAGAGAGAGTCAACCCTCCTCATCATTACTATTCTGTATGTAGAGAGAGTCAACCCCCCTCATCATTACTATTCTGTATGTAGAGAGAGTCAACCCCCCTCATCATTACTATTCTGTACGTAGAGAGAGTCAACCCCCCTCACTATTACTATTCTGTACGTAGAGAGAGTCAACCCCCCTCATCATTACTATTCTGTATGTAGAGAGAGTCAACCCCCCTCATCATTACTATTCTGTATGTAGAGAGAGAGTCAACCCCCCTCATCATTACTATTCTGTACGTAGAGAGAGAGTGAACCCCCCTCACTATTACTATTCTGTACGTAGAGAGAGTCAACCCCCCTCATCATTACTATTCTGTATGTAGAGAGAGTCAACCCCCCTCATCATTACTATTCTGTATGTAGAGAGAGAGTCAACCCCCCTCATCATTACTATTCTGTACGTAGAGAGAGTCAACCCCCCTCATCATTACTATTCTGTATGTAGAGAGAGTCAACCCCCCTCATCATTACTATTCTATATGTAGAGAGAGTCAACCCCCCTCATCATTACTATTCTGTATGTAGAGAGAGAGTCAACCCCCCTCATCATTACTATTCTGTACGTAGAGAGAGAGTGAACCCCCATCATCATTACTATTCTGTACGTAGAGAGAGAGTCAACCCCCCTCATCATTACTATTCTGTACGTAGAGAGAGTCAACCCCCCTCACTATTACTATTCTGTATGTAGAGAGAGTCAACCCCCCTCATCATTACTATTCTGTATGTAGAGAGAGTCAACCCCCCTCATCATTACTATTCTGTATATAGAGAGAGAGTCAACCCCCCTCATCATTACTATTCTGTACGTAGAGAGAGAGTCACCCCCCCTCATCATTACTATTCTGTACGTAGAGAGAGAGTGAACCCCCCTCATCATTACTATTCTGTACGTAGAGAGAGAGTCAACCCCCCTCATCATTACTATTCTGTACGTAGAGAGAGTCAACCCCCCTCACTATTACTATTCTGTATGTAGAGAGAGTCAACCCCCCTCATCATTACTATTCTGTACGTAGAGAGAGAGAGTCAACCCCCCTCATCATTACTATTCTGAATATAGAGAGAGTCAACCCCCCTCATCATTACTATTCTGTACGTAGAGAGAGTCAACCCCCCTCATCATTACTATTCTGTACGTAGAGAGTCAACCCCCCTCATCATTACTATTCTGTATGTAGAGAGAGTCAACCCCCCTCATCATTACTATTCTGTATGTAGAGAGAGTCAACCCCTCTCATCATTACTATTCTGTATGTAGAGAGAGAGAGTCAACCCCCCTCATCATTACTATTCTGTACGTAGAGAGAGAGTGAACCCCCCTCATCATTACTATTCTGTACGTAGAGAGAGAGTGAACCCCCCTCATCATTACTATTCTGTACGTAGAGAGAGTCAACCCCCCTCACTATTACTATTCTGTATGTAGAGAGAGTCAACCCCCCTCATCATTACTATTCTGTATGTAGAGAGAGTCAACCCCCCTCATCATTACTATTCTGTATATAGAGAGAGAGTCAACCCCCCTCATCATTACTATTCTGTACGTAGAGAGAGAGTCACCCCCCCTCATCATTACTATTCTGTACGTAGAGAGAGAGTAAACCCCCCTCATCATTACTATTCTGTACATAGAGAGAGAGTCAACCCCCCTCATCATTACTATTCTGTACGTAGAGAGAGTCAACCCCCCTCATCATTACTATTCTGTATGTAGAGAGAGTCAACCCCCCTCATCATTACTATTCTGTATGTAGAGAGAGTCAACCCCCCTCATCATTACTATTCTGTACGTAGAGAGAGTCAACCCCCCTCATCATTACTATTCTGTATGTAGAGAGAGTCAACCCCCCTCATCATTACTATTCTGTATGTAGAGAGAGTCAACCCCCCTCATCATTACTATTCTGTATGTAGAGAGAGTCAACCCCCCTCATCATTACTATTCTGTACGTAGAGAGAGAGTTAACCCCCCTCATCATTACTATTCTGTACGTAGAGAGAGTCAACCCCCCTCATCATTACTATTCTGTATGTAGAGAGAGAGTCAACCCCCCTCACTATTACTTTTCTGTATGTGGAGAGAGTCAACCCCCCTCATCATTACTATTCTGTATGTAGAGAGAGTCAACCCCCCTCATCATTACTATTCTGTACGTAGAGAGAGAGAGTCAACCCCCCTCATCATTACTATTCTGTATATAGAGAGAGTCAACCCCCCTCATCATTACTATTCTGTACGTAGAGAGAGTCAACCCCCCTCATCATTACTATTCTGTACGTAGAGAGAGTCAACCCCCCTCATCATTACTATTCTGTATATAGAGAGAGAGTCAACCCCCCTCATCATTACTATTCTGTACGTAGAGAGAGAGTCACCCCCCCTCATCATTACTATTCTGTACGTAGAGAGAGAGTGAACCCCCCTCATCATTACTATTCTGTACGTAGAGAGAGAGTCAACCCCCCTCATCATTACTATTCTGTACGTAGAGAGAGTCAACCCCCCTCACTATTACTATTCTGTATGTAGAGAGAGTCAACCCCCCTCATCATTACTATTCTGTACGTAGAGAGAGAGAGTCAACCCCCCTCATCATTACTATTCTGAATATAGAGAGAGTCAACCCCCCTCATCATTACTATTCTGTACGTAGAGAGAGTCAACCCCCCTCATCATTACTATTCTGTACGTAGAGAGTCAACCCCCCTCATCATTACTATTCTGTATGTAGAGAGAGTCAACCCCCCTCATCATTACTATTCTGTATGTAGAGAGAGTCAACCCCTCTCATCATTACTATTCTGTATGTAGAGAGAGAGAGTCAACCCCCCTCATCATTACTATTCTGTACGTAGAGAGAGAGTGAACCCCCCTCATCATTACTATTCTGTACGTAGAGAGAGAGTGAACCCCCCTCATCATTACTATTCTGTACGTAGAGAGAGTCAACCCCCCTCACTATTACTATTCTGTATGTAGAGAGAGTCAACCCCCCTCATCATTACTATTCTGTATGTAGAGAGAGTCAACCCCCCTCATCATTACTATTCTGTATATAGAGAGAGAGTCAACCCCCCTCATCATTACTATTCTGTACGTAGAGAGAGAGTCACCCCCCCTCATCATTACTATTCTGTACGTAGAGAGAGAGTAAACCCCCCTCATCATTACTATTCTGTACATAGAGAGAGAGTCAACCCCCCTCATCATTACTATCTGTACGTAGAGAGAGTCAACCCCCCTCATCATTACTATTCTGTATGTAGAGAGAGTCAACCCCCCTCATCATTACTATTCTGTATGTAGAGAGAGTCAACCCCCCTCATCATTACTATTCTGTACGTAGAGAGAGTCAACCCCCCTCATCATTACTATTCTGTATGTAGAGAGAGTCAACCCCCCTCATCATTACTATTCTGTATGTAGAGAGAGTCAACCCCCCTCATCATTACTATTCTGTATGTAGAGAGAGTCAACCCCCCTCATCATTACTATTCTGTACGTAGAGAGAGAGTTAACCCCCCTCATCATTACTATTCTGTACGTAGAGAGAGTCAACCCCCCTCATCATTACTATTCTGTATGTAGAGAGAGAGTCAACCCCCCTCACTATTACTTTTCTATATGTGGAGAGAGTCAACCCCCCTCATCATTACTATTCTGTATGTAGAGAGAGTCAACCCCCCTCATCATTACTATTCTGTACGTAGAGAGAGAGAGTCAACCCCCCTCATCATTACTATTCTGTATATAGAGAGAGTCAACCCCCCTCATCATTACTATTCTGTACGTAGAGAGAGTCAACCCCCCTCATCATTACTATTCTGTACGTAGAGAGAGTCAACCCCCCTCATCATTACTATTCTGTATGTAGAGAGAGTCAACCCCCCTCATCATTACTATTCTGTATGTAGAGAGAGTCAACCCCCCTCATCATTACTATTCTGTATGTAGAGAGAGTCAACCCCCCTCATCATTACTATTCTGTATGTAGAGAGAGTCAACCCCCCTCATCATTACTATTCTGTACGTAGAGAGAGAGTTAACCCCCCTCATCATTACTATTCTGTACGTAGAGAGAGTCAACCCCCCTCATCATTACTATTCTGTATGTAGAGAGAGAGTCAACCCCCCTCACTATTACTTTTCTGTATGTGGAGAGAGTCAACCCCCCTCATCATTACTATTCTGTATGTAGAGAGAGTCAACCCCCCTCATCATTACTATTCTGTACGTAGAGAGAGAGAGTCAACCCCCCTCATCATTACTATTCTGTATATAGAGAGAGTCAACCCCCCTCATCATTACTATTCTGTACGTAGAGAGAGTCAACCCCCCTCATCATTACTATTCTGTACGTAGAGAGAGTCAACCCCCCTCATCATTACTATTCTGTATGTAGAGAGAGTCAACCCCCCTCATCATTACTATTCTGTATGTAGAGAGAGTCAACCCCCCTCATCATTACTATTCTGTACGTAGAGAGAGTCAACCCCCCTCATCATTACTATTCTGTATGTAGAGAGAGTCAACCCCCCTCATCATTACTATTCTGTATGTAGAGAGAGTCAACCCCCCTCATCATTACTATTCTGTATGTAGAGAGAGTCAACCCCCCTCATCATTACTATTCTGTATGTAGAGAGAGTCAACCCCCCTCATCATTACTATTCTGTACGTAGAGAGAGAGTTAACCCCCCTCATCATTACTATTCTGTACGTAGAGAGAGTCAACCCCCCTCATCATTACTATTCTGTATGTAGAGAGAGAGTCAACCCCCCTCACTATTACTTTTCTGTATGTGGAGAGAGTCAACCCCCCTCATCATTACTATTCTGTATGTAGAGAGAGTCAACCCCCCTCATCATTACTATTCTGTACGTAGAGAGAGAGAGTCAACCCCCCTCATCATTACTATTCTGTATATAGAGAGAGTCAACCCCCCTCATCATTACTATTCTGTACGTAGAGAGAGTCAACCCCCCTCATCATTACTATTCTGTACGTAGAGAGAGTCAACCCCCCTCATCATTACTATTCTGTATGTAGAGAGAGTCAACCCCCCTCATCATTACTATTCTGTATGTAGAGAGAGTCAACCCCCCTCATCATTACTATTCTGTATGTAGAGAGAGAGTCAACCCCCCTCATCATTACTATTCTGTACGTAGAGAGAGAGTGAACCCCCCTCATCATTACTATTCTATACGTAGAGAGAGAGTCAACCCCCCTCATCATTACTATTCTGTACGTAGAGAGAGAGAGTCAACCCCCCTCATCATTACTATTCTGTATATAGAGAGAGTCAACCCCCCTCATCATTACTATTCTGTACGTAGAGAGAGTCAACCCCCCTCATCATTACTATTCTGTACGTAGAGAGAGTCAACCCCCCTCATCATTACTATTCTGTACGTAGAGAGAGTCAACCCCCCTCATCATTACTATTCTGTATGTAGAGAGAGTCAACCCCCCTCATCATTACTATTCTATATGTAGAGAGAGTCAACCCCCCTCATCATTACTATTCTGTATGTAGAGAGAGAGTCAACCCCCCTCATCATTACTATTCTGTACGTAGAGAGAGAGTGAACCCCCCTCATCATTACTATTCTGTACGTAGAGAGAGAGTCAACCCCCCTCATCATTACTATTCTGTACGTAGAGAGAGTCAACCCCCCTCACTATTACTATTCTGTATGTAGAGAGAGTCAACCCCCCTCATCATTACTATTCTGTATGTAGAGAGAGTCAACCCCCCTCATCATTACTATTCTGTATATAGAGAGATAGTCAACTCCCCTCATCATTACTATTCTGTACGTAGAGAGAGAGTCACCCCCCCTCATCATTACTATTCTGTACGTAGAGAGAGAGTGAACCCCCCTCATCATTACTATTCTGTACGTAGAGAGAGAGTCAACCCCCCTCATCATTACTATTCTGTACGTAGAGAGAGTCAACCCCCCTCACTATTACTATTCTGTATGTAGAGAGAGTCAACCCCCCTCATCATTACTATTCTGTACGTAGAGAGAGAGAGTCAACCCCCCTCATCATTACTATTCTGTATATAGAGAGAGTCAACCCCCCTCATCATTACTATTCTGTACGTAGAGAGAGTCAACCCCCCTCATCATTACTATTCTGTACGTAGAGAGAGTCAACCCCACTCATCATTACTATTCTGTATGTAGAGAGAGTCAACCCCCCTCATCATTACTATTCTGTATGTAGAGAGAGTCAACCCCTCTCATCATTACTATTCTGTATGTAGAGAGAGAGTCAACCCCCCTCATCATTACTATTCTGTACGTAGAGAGAGAGTGAACCCCCCTCATCATTACTATTCTGTACGTAGAGAGAGAGTCATCCCCCCTCATCATTACTATTCTGTACGTAGAGAGAGAGTCAACCCCCCTCATCATTACTATTCTGTACGTAGAGAGAGTCAACCCCCCTCATCATTACTATTCTGTATGTAGAGAGAGTCAACCCCCCTCATCATTACTATTCTGTATGTAGAGAGAGTCAACCCCCCTCATCATTACTATTCTGTACGTAGAGAGAGTCAACCCCCCTCATCATTACTATTCTGTATGTAGAGAGAGTCAACCCCCCTCATCATTACTATTCTGTATGTAGAGAGAGTCAACCCCCCTCATCATTACTATTCTGTATGTAGAGAGAGTCAACCCCCCTCATCATTACTATACTGTACGTAGAGAGAGAGTTAACCCCCCTCATCATTACTATTCTGTACGTAGAGAGAGTCAACCCCCCTCATCATTACTATTCTGTATGTAGAGAGAGAGTCAACCCCCCTCACTATTACTTTTCTGTATGTGGAGAGAGTCAACCCCCCTCATCATTACTATTCTGTATGTAGAGAGAGTCAACCCCCCTCATCATTACTATTCTGTACGTAGAGAGAGAGAGTCAACCCCCCTCATCATTACTATTCTGTATATAGAGAGAGTCAACCCCCCTCATCATTACTATTCTGTACGTAGAGAGAGAGTCACCCCCCTCATCATTACTATTCTGTACGTAGAGAGAGAGTGAACCCCCCTCATCATTACTATTCTGTACGTAGAGAGAGAGTCAACCCCCCTCATCATTACTATTCTGTACGTAGAGAGAGTCAACCCCCCTCACTATTACTATTCTGTATGTAGAGAGAGTCAACCCCCCTCATCATTACTATTCTGTACGTAGAGAGAGAGAGTCAACCCCCCTCATCATTACTATTCTGTATATAGAGAGAGTCAACCCCCCTCATCATTACTATTCTGTACGTAGAGAGAGTCAACCCCCCTCATCATTACTATTCTGTACGTAGAGAGAGTCAACCCCCCTCATCATTACTATTCTGTATGTAGAGAGAGTCAACCCCCCTCATCATTACTATTCTGTATGTAGAGAGAGTCAACCCCTCTCATCATTACTATTCTGTATGTAGAGAGAGAGTCAACCCCCCTCATCATTACTATTCTGTACGTAGAGAGAGAGTGAACCCCCCTCATCATTACTATTCTGTATGTAGAGAGAGTCAACCCCCCTCATCATTACTATTCTGTATGTAGAGAGAGAGTCAACCCCCCTCATCATTACTATTCTGTACGTAGAGAGAGAGTGAACCCCCCTCATCATTACTATTCTATACGTAGAGAGAGAGTCAACCCCCCTCATCATTACTATTCTGTACGTAGAGAGAGAGAGTCAACCCCCCTCATCATTACTATTCTGTATATAGAGAGAGTCAACCCCCCTCATCATTACTATTCTGTACGTAGAGAGAGTCAACCCCCCTCATCATTACTATTCTGTACGTAGAGAGAGTCAACCCCCCTCATCATTACTATTCTGTACGTAGAGAGAGTCAACCCCCCTCATCATTACTATTCTGTATGTAGAGAGAGTCAACCCCCCTCATCATTACTATTCTATATGTAGAGAGAGTCAACCCCCCTCATCATTACTATTCTGTATGTAGAGAGAGAGTCAACCCCCCTCATCATTACTATTCTGTACGTAGAGAGAGAGTGAACCCCCCTCATCATTACTATTCTGTACGTAGAGAGAGAGTCAACCCCCCTCATCATTACTATTCTGTACGTAGAGAGAGTCAACCCCCCTCACTATTACTATTCTGTATGTAGAGAGAGTCAACCCCCCTCATCATTACTATTCTGTATGTAGAGAGAGTCAACCCCCCTCATCATTACTATTCTGTATATAGAGAGAGAGTCAACCCCCCTCATCATTACTATTCTGTACGTAGAGAGAGAGTGAACCCCCCTCATCATTACTATTCTGTACGTAGAGAGAGAGTCAACCCCCCTCATCATTACTATTCTGTACGTAGAGAGAGTCAACCCCCCTCACTATTACTATTCTGTATGTAGAGAGAGTCAACCCCCCTCATCAATACTATTCTGTACGTAGAGAGAGAGAGTCAACCCCCCTCATCATTACTATTCTGTATATAGAGAGAGTCAACCCCCCTCATCATTACTATTCTGTACGTAGAGAGAGTCAACCCCCCTCATCATTACTATTCTGTACGTAGAGAGAGTCAACCCCCCTCATCATTACTATTCTGTATGTAGAGAGAGTCAACCCCCCTCATCATTACTATTCTGTATGTAGAGAGAGTCAACCCCTCTCATCATTACTATTCTGTATGTAGAGAGAGAGTCAACCCCCCTCATCATTACTATTCTGTACGTAGAGAGAGAGTGAACCCCCCTCATCATTACTATTCTGTACGTAGAGAGAGAGTCAACCCCCCTCATCATTACTATTCTGTACGTAGAGAGAGAGTCAACCCCCCTCATCATTACTATTCTGTACGTAGAGAGAGTCAACCCCCCTCATCATTACTATTCTGTATGTAGAGAGAGTCAACCCCCCTCATCATTACTATTCTGTATGTAGAGAGAGTCAACCCCCCTCATCATTACTATTCTGTACGTAGAGAGAGTCAACCCCCCTCATCATTACTATTCTGTATGTAGAGAGAGTCAACCCCCCTCATCATTACTATTCTGTATGTAGAGAGAGTCAACCCCCCTCATCATTACTATTCTGTATGTAGAGAGAGTCAACCCCCCTCATCATTACTATTCTGTACGTAGAGAGAGAGTTAACCCCCCTCATCATTACTATTCTGTACGTAGAGAGAGTCAACCCCCCTCATCATTACTATTCTGTATGTAGAGAGAGAGTCAACCCCCCTCACTATTACTTTTCTGTATGTGGAGAGAGTCAACCCCCCTCATCATTACTATTCTGTATGTAGAGAGAGTCAACCCCCCTCATCATTACTATTCTGTACGTAGAGAGAGAGAGTCAACCCCCCTCATCATTACTATTCTGTATATAGAGAGAGTCAACCCCCCTCATCATTACTATTCTGTACGTAGAGAGAGAGTCACCCCCCTCATCATTACTATTCTGTACGTAGAGAGAGAGTGAACCCCCCTCATCATTACTATTCTGTACGTAGAGAGAGAGTCAACCCCCCTCATCATTACTATTCTGTACGTAGAGAGAGTCAACCCCCCTCACTATTACTATTCTGTATGTAGAGAGAGTCAACCCCCCTCATCATTACTATTCTGTACGTAGAGAGAGAGAGTCAACCCCCCTCATCATTACTATTCTGTATATAGAGAGAGTCAACCCCCCTCATCATTACTATTCTGTACGTAGAGAGAGTCAACCCCCCTCATCATTACTATTCTGTACGTAGAGAGAGTCAACCCCCCTCATCATTACTATTCTGTATGTAGAGAGAGTCAACCCCCCTCATCATTACTATTCTGTATGTAGAGAGAGTCAACCCCTCTCATCATTACTATTCTGTATGTAGAGAGAGAGTCAACCCCCCTCATCATTACTATTCTGTACGTAGAGAGAGAGTGAACCCCCCTCATCATTACTATTCTGTACGTAGAGAGAGAGTCAACCCCCCTCATCATTACTATTCTGTACGTAGAGAGAGAGTCAACCCCCCTCATCATTACTATTCTGTACGTAGAGAGAGTCAACCCCCCTCATCATTACTAATCTGTATGTAGAGAGAGTCAACCCCCCTCATCATTACTATTCTGTATGTAGAGAGAGTCAACCCCCCTCATCATTACTATTCTGTACGTAGAGAGAGTCAACCCCCCTCATCATTACTATTCTGTATGTAGAGAGAGTCAACCCCCCTCATCATTACTATTCTGTATGTAGAGAGAGCGTCAACCCCCCTCATCATTACTATTCTGTATGTAGAGAGAGTCAACCCCCCTCATCATTACTATTCTGTACGTAGAGAGAGTTAACCCCCCTCATCATTACTATTCTGTACGTAGAGAGAGTCAACCCCCCTCATCATTACTATTCTGTATGTAGAGAGAGTCAACCCCCCTCATCATTACTATTCTGTATGTAGAGAGAGCGTCAACCCCCCTCATCATTACTATTCTGTATGTAGAGAGAGCGTCAACCCCCCTCATCATTACTATTCTGTATGTAGAGAGAGTCAACCCCCCTCATCATTACTATTCTGTACGTAGAGAGAGTTAACCCCCCTCATCATTACTATTCTGTATGTAGAGAGAGTCAACCCCCCTCATCATTACTATTCTGTATGTAGAGAGAGTCAACCCCCCTCATCATTACTATTCTGTACGTAGAGAGAGAGAGTCAACCCCCCTCATCATTACTATTCTGTATATAGAGAGAGTCAACCCCCCTCATCATTACTATTCTGTACGTAGAGAGAGTCAACCCCCCTCATCATTACTATTCTGTACGTAGAGAGAGTCAACCCCCCTCATCATTACTATTCTGTATGTAGAGAGCGTCAACCCCCCTCATCATTACTATTCTGTATGTAGAGAGAGTCAACCCCCCTCATCATTACTATTCTGTATGTAGAGAGAGAGTCAACCCCCCTCATCATTACTATTCTGTACGTAGAGAGAGAGTGAACCCCCCTCATCATTACTATTCTATACGTAGAGAGAGAGTCAACCCCCCTCATCATTACTATTCTGTACGTAGAGAGAGTCAACCCCCCTCATCATTACTATTCTGTATATAGAGAGAGTAAACCCCCCTCATCATTACTATTCTGTACGTAGAGAGAGTCAACCCCCCTCATCATTACTATTCTGTACGTAGAGAGAGTCAACCCCCCTCATCATTACTATTCTATATGTAGAGAGAGTCAACCCCCCTCATCATTACTATTCTGTATGTAGAGAGAGAGTCAACCCTCCTCATCATTACTATTCTGTACGTAGAGAGAGAGTGAACCCCCCTCATCATTACTATTCTGTACGTAGAGAGAGAGTCAACCCCCCTCATCATTACTATTCTGTACGTAGAGAGAGTCAACCCCCCTCACTATTACTATTCTGTATGTAGAGAGAGTCAACCCCCCTCATCATTACTATTCTGTATGTAGAGAGAGTCAACCCCCCTCATCATTACTATTCTGTATATAGAGAGAGAGTCAACCCCCCTCATCATTACTATTCTGTACGTAGAGAGAGAGTCACCCCCCCTCATCATTACTATTCTGTACGTAGAGAGAGAGTGAACCCCCCTCATCATTACTATTCTGTACGTAGAGAGAGAGTCAACCCCCCTCATCATTACTATTCTGTACGTAGAGAGAGTCAACCCCCCTCACTATTACTATTCTGTATGTAGAGAGAGTCAACCCCCCTCATCATTACTATTCTGTACGTAGAGAGAGAGAGTCAACCCCCCTCATCATTACTATTCTGTATATAGAGAGAGTCAACCCCCCTCATCATTACTATTCTGTACGTAGAGAGAGTCAACCCCCCTCATCATTACTATTCTGTACGTAGAGAGAGTCAACCCCCCTCATCATTACTATTCTGTATGTAGAGAGAGTCAACCCCCCTCATCATTACTATTCTGTATGTAGAGAGAGTCAACCCCTCTCATCATTACTATTCTGTATGTAGAGAGAGAGTCAACCCCCCTCATCATTACTATTCTATACGTAGAGAGAGAGTGAACCCCCCTCATCATTACTATTCTGTACGTAGAGAGAGAGTCAACCCCCCTCATCATTACTATTCTGTACGTAGAGAGAGTCAACCCCCCTCACTATTACTATTCTGTATGTAGAGAGAGTCAACCCCCCTCATCATAACTATTCTGTATGTAGAGAGAGTCAACCCCCCTCATCATTACTATTCTGTATATAGAGAGAGAGTCAACCCCCCTCATCATTACTATTCTGTACGTAGAGAGAGAGTCACCCCCCCTCATCATTACTATTCTGTACGTAGATAGAGAGTCAACCCCCCTCATCATTACTATTCTGTACGTAGAGAGAGAGTCAACCCCCCTCATCATTACTATTCTGTACGTAGAGAGAGTCAACCCCCCTCATCATTACTATTCTGTATGTAGAGAGAGTCAACCCCCCTCATCATTACTATTCTGTATGTAGAGAGAGTCAACCCCCCTCATCATTACTATTCTGTACGTAGAGAGAGTCAACCCCCCTCATCATTACTATTCTGTATGTAGAGAGAGTCAACCCCCCTCATCATTACTATTCTGTATGTAGAGAGAGTCAACCCCCCTCATCATTACTATTCTGTATGTAGAGAGAGTCAACCCCCCTCATCATTACTATTCTGTACGTAGAGAGAGAGTTAACCCCCCTCATCATTACTATTCTGTACGTAGAGAGAGTCAACCCCCCTCATCATTACTATTCTGTATGTAGAGAGAGAGTCAACCCCCCTCACTATTACTTTTCTGTATGTGGAGAGAGTCAACCCCCCTCATCATTACTATTCTGTATGTAGAGAGAGTCAACCCCCCTCATCATTACTATTCTGTACGTAGAGAGAGAGAGTCAACCCCCCTCATCATTACTATTCTGTATATAGAGAGAGTCAACCCGCCTCATCATTACTATTCTGTATATAGAGAGAGTCAACCCCCCTCATCATTACTATTCTGTACGTAGAGAGAGTCAACCCCCCTCATCATTACTATTCTGTACGTAGAGAGAGTCAACCCCCCTCATCATTACTATTCTATATGTAGAGAGAGTCAACCCCCCTCATCATTACTATTCTGTATGTAGAGAGAGAGTCAACCCTCCTCATCATTACTATTCTGTACGTAGAGAGAGAGTGAACCCCCCTCATCATTACTATTCTGTACGTAGAGAGAGAGTCAACCCCCCTCATCATTACTATTCTGTACGTAGAGAGAGTCAACCCCCCTCACTATTACTATTCTGTATGTAGAGAGAGTCAACCCCCCTCATCATTACTATTCTGTATGTAGAGAGAGTCAACCCCCCTCATCATTACTATTCTGTATATAGAGAGAGAGTCAACCCCCCTCATCATTACTATTCTGTACGTAGAGAGAGAGTCACCCCCCCTCATCATTACTATTCTGTACGTAGAGAGAGAGTGAACCCCCCTCATCATTACTATTCTGTACGTAGAGAGAGAGTCAACCCCCCTCATCATTACTATTCTGTACGTAGAGAGAGTCAACCCCCCTCACTATTACTATTCTGTATGTAGAGAGAGTCAACCCCCCTCATCATTACTATTCTGTACGTAGAGAGAGAGAGTCAACCCCCCTCATCATTACTATTCTGTATATAGAGAGAGTCAACCCCCCTCATCATTACTATTCTGTACGTAGAGAGAGTCAACCCCCCTCATCATTACTATTCTGTACGTAGAGAGAGTCAACCCCCCTCATCATTACTATTCTGTATGTAGAGAGAGTCAACCCCCCTCATCATTACTATTCTGTATGTAGAGAGAGTCAACCCCTCTCATCATTACTATTCTGTATGTAGAGAGAGAGTCAACCCCCCTCATTTTTACTATTCTATACGTAGAGAGAGAGTGAACCCCCCTCATCATTACTATTCTGTACGTAGAGAGAGAGTCAACCCCCCTCATCATTACTATTCTGTACGTAGAGAGAGTCAACCCCCCTCACTATTACTATTCTGTATGTAGAGAGAGTCAACCCCCCTCATCATAACTATTCTGTATGTAGAGAGAGTCAACCCCCCTCATCATTACTATTCTGTATATAGAGAGAGAGTCAACCCCCCTCATCATTACTATTCTGTACGTAGAGAGAGAGTCACCCCCCCTCATCATTACTATTCTGTACGTAGAGAGAGAGTCAAACCCCCTCATCATTACTATTCTGTACGTAGAGAGAGAGTCAACCCCCCTCATCATTACTATTCTGTACGTAGAGAGAGTCAACCCCCCTCATCATTACTATTCTGTATGTAGAGAGAGTCAACCCCCCTCATCATTACTATTCTGTATGTAGAGAGAGTCAACCCCCCTCATCATTACTATTCTGTACGTAGAGAGAGTCAACCCCCCTCATCATTACTATTCTGTATGTAGAGAGAGTCAACCCCCCTCATCATTACTATTCTGTATGTAGAGAGAGTCAACCCCCCTCATCATTACTATTCTGTATGTAGAGAGAGTCAACCCCCCTCATCATTACTATTCTGTACGTAGAGAGAGAGTTAACCCCCCTCATCATTACTATTCTGTACGTAGAGAGAGTCAACCCCCCTCATCATTACTATTCTGTATGTAGAGAGAGAGTCAACCCCCCTCACTATTACTTTTCTGTATGTGGTTAGAGTCAACCCCCCTCATCATTACTATTCTGTATGTAGAGAGAGTCAACCCCCCTCATCATTACTATTCTGTACGTAGAGAGAGAGAGTCAACCCCCCTCATCATTACTATTCTGTATATAGAGAGAGTCAACCCCCCTCATCATTACTATTCTGTACGTAGAGAGAGTCAACCCCCCTCATCATTACTATTCTGTACGTAGAGAGAGTCAACCCCCCTCATCATTACTATTCTGTATGTAGAGAGAGTCAACCCCCCTCATCATTACTATTCTGTATGTAGAGAGAGTCAACCCCCCTCATCATTACTATTCTGTATGTAGAGAGAGAGTCAACCCCCCTCATCATTACTATTCTGTACGTAGAGAGAGAGTGAACCCCCCTCATCATTACTATTCTGTACGTAGAGAGAGAGTCAACCCCCCTCATCATTACTATTCTGTACGTAGAGAGAGTCAACCCCCCTCACTATTACTATTCTGTATGTAGAGAGAGTCAACCCCCCTCATCATTACTATTCTGTATGTAGAGAGAGTCAACCCCCCTCATCATTACTATTCTGTATATAGAGAGTCACCCCCCCTCATCATTACTATTCTGTACGTAGAGAGAGAGTCAACCCCCCTCATCATTACTATTCTGTACGTAGAGAGAGTCAACCCCCCTCATCATTACTATTCTGTACGTAGAGAGAGTCAACCCCCCTCATCATTACTATTCTGTATGTAGAGAGAGTCAACCCCCCTCATCATTACTATTCTGTACGTATAGAGAGAGTCAACCCCCCTCATCATTACTATTCTGTATGTAGACAGAGTCAACCCCCCTCATCAATACTATTCTGTATGTAGAGAGAGTCAACCCCCCTCATCATTACTATTCTGTACGTAGAGAGAGAGAGTCAACCCCCCTCATCATTACTATTCTGTACGTAGAGACAGTCAACCCCCCTCATCATTACTATTCTGTACGTAGAGAGAGAGTCAACCCCCCTCATCATTACTATTCTGTACTTAGAGAGAGTCAACCCCCCTCATCATTACTATTCTGTATGTAGAGAGAGTCAACCCCCCTCATCATTACTATTCTGTATGTAGAGAGAGTCAACCCCCCTCATCATTACTATTCTGTATGTAGAGAGAGTCAACCCCCCTCATCATTACTATTCTGTACGTAGAGAGAGAGTCAACCCCCCTCATCATTACTATTCTGTACGTAGAGAGAGTCAACCCCCCTCATCATTACTATTCTGTACATAGAGAGAGTCAACCCCCCTCATCATTACTATTCTGTACGTAGAGAGAGTCAACCCCCCTCATCATTACTATTCTGTATGTAGAGAGAGCGTCAACCCCCCTCATCATTACTATTCTGTACGTAGAGAGAGTCAACCCCCCTCATCATTACTATTCTGTATGTAGAGAGAGTCAACCCCCTCACTATTACTTTTCTGTATGTGGAGAGAGTCAACCCCCCTCATCATTACTATTCTGTACGTAGAGAGAGTCAACCCCCCTCATCATTACTATTCTGTAAATAGAGAGAGAGTCAACCCCCCTCATCATTACTATTCTGTATGTAGAGAGAGTCAACCCCCCTCATCATTACTATTCTGTATGTAGAGAGAGTCAACCCCCCTCATCATTACTATTCTGTATATAGAGAGAGTCACCCCCCCCTCATCATTTCTATTCTGTACGTAGAGAGAGAGTCAACCCCCCTCATCATTACTATTCTGTACGTAGAGACAGTCAACCCCCCTCATCATTACTATTCTGTACGTAGAGAGAGAGTCAACCCCCCTCATCATTACTATTCTGTACGTAGAGAGAGTCAACCCCCCTCATCATTACTATTCTGTACGTAGAGAGAGTCAACTCCCCTCATCATTACTATTCTGTATGTAGAGAGAGTCAACCCCCCTCATCATTACTATTCTGTACGTAGAGAGAGTGTCAACCCCCCTCATCATTACTATTCTGTATGTAGACAGAGTCAACCCCTCTCATCATTACTATTCTGTATGTAGAGAGAGTCAACCCCCCTCATCATTACTATTCTGTACATATAGAGAGAGAGTCAACCCCCCACATCATTACTATTCTGTATGTAGAGAGAGTCAACCCCCCTCACTCATTACTTTTCTGTATGTGGAGAGAGTCAACCCCCCTCATCATTACTATTCTGTACGTAGAGAGAGTCAACCCCCCTCATCATTACTATTCTGTAAATAGAGAGAGAGTCAACCCCCCTCATCATTACTATTCTGTATGTGAGAGAGAGTCAACCCCCTCACTATTACTTTTCTGTATGTGGAGAGAGTCAACCCCCCTCATCATTACTATTCTGTATGTAGAGAGAGTCAACCCCCCTCATCATTACTATTCTGTACGTAGAGAGAGAGAGTCAACCCCCCTCATCATTACCATTCTGTATGTAGAGAGAGTCAACCCCCCTCATCATTACTATTCTGTACGTAGAGAGAGTCAACCCCCCTCATCATTACTATTCTGTACGTAGAGAGAGTCAACCCCCCTCATCATTACTATTCTGTATGTAGAGAGAGTCAACCCCCCTCATCATTACTATTCTGTACGTAGAGAGATATTCAACCCCCCTCATCATTACTATTCTGTATGTAGACAGAGTCAACCCCCCTCATCATTACTATTCTGTATGTAGAGAGAGTCAACCCCCCACATCATTACTATTCTGTACGTAGAGAGAGAGAGTCAACCCCCCTCATCATTACTATTCTGTACGTAGAGACAGTCAACCCCCCTCATCATTACTATTCTGTACGTAGAGAGAGAGTCAACCCCCCTCATCATTACTATTCTGTACGTAGAGAGAGTCAACCCCCCTCATCATTACTATTCTGTATGTAGAGAGAGTCAACCCCCCTCATCATTACTATTCTGTATGTAGAGAGAGTCAACCCCCCTCATCATTACTATTCTGTATGTAGAGAGAGTCAACCCCCCTCATCATTACTATTCTGTACGTAGAGAGAGAGTCAACCCCCCTCATCATTACTATTCTGTATGTAGAGAGAGTCAACCCCCCTCATCATTACTATTCTGTACGTAGAGAGAGAGTCAACCCCCCTCATCATTACTATTCTGTACGTAGAGAGAGTCAACCCCCCTCATCATTACTATTCTGTACATAGAGAGAGTCAACCCCCCTCATCATTACTATTCTGTACGTAGAGAGAGTCAACCCCCCTCATCATTACTATTCTGTACGTAGAGAGAGTGTCAACCCCCCTCATCATTACTATTCTGTATGTAGACAGAGTCAACCCCCCTCATCATTACTATTCTGTATGTAGAGAGAGTCAACCCCCCTCATCATTACTATTCTGTACATAGAGAGAGAGAGTCAACCCCCCACATCATTACTATTCTGTACGTAGAGACAGTCAACCCCCCTCATCATTACTATTCTGTACGTAGAGAGAGAGTCAACCCCCCTCATCATTACTATTCTGTACGTAGAGAGAGTCAACCCCCCTCATCATTACTATTCTGTACGTAGAGAGAGTCAACCCCCCTCATCATTACTATTCTGTATGTAGAGAGAGAGTCAACCCCCCTCACTATTACTTTTCTGTATGTGGAGAGAGTCAACCCCCCTCATCATTACTATTCTGTACGTAGAGAGAGTCAACCCCCCTCACTATTACTATTCTGTATGTAGAGAGAGTCAACCCCCCTCATCATTACTATTCTGTATGTAGAGAGAGTCAACCCCCCTCATCATTACTATTCTGTATATAGAGAGAGTCACCCCTCCTCATCATTACTATTCTGTACGTAGAGAGAGTCAACCCCCCTCATCATTACTATTCTGTACGTAGAGAGAGTCAACCCCCCTCATCATTACTATTCTGTATGTAGAGAGAGTCAACCCCCCTCATCATTACTATTCTGTACGTAGAGAGAGTCAACCCCCCTCATCATTACTATTCTGTATGTAGAGAGAGTCAACCCCCCTCATCATTACTATTCTGTACGTAGAGAGAGTCAACCCCCCTCATCATTACTATTCTGTATATAGAGAGAGTCACCCCTCCTCATCATTACTATTCTGTACGTAGAGAGAGTCAACCCCCCTCATCATTACTATTCTGTACGTAGAGAGAGTCAACCCCCCTCATCATTACTATTCTGTATGTAGAGAGAGTCAACCCCCCTCATCATTACTATTCTGTACGTAGAGAGATATTCAACCCCCCTCATCATTACTATTCTGTATGTAGACAGAGTCAACCCCCCTCATCATTACTATTCTGTATGTAGAGAGAGTCAACCCCCCACATCATTACTATTCTGTACGTAGAGAGAGAGAGTCAACCCCCCTCATCATTACTATTCTGTACGTAGAGAGAGAGTCAACCCCCCTCATCATTACTATTCTGTACGTAGAGAGAGTCAACCCCCCTCATCATTACTATTCTGTATGTAGAGAGAGTCAACCCCCCTCATCATTACTATTCTGTATGTAGAGAGAGTCAACCCCCTTCATCATTACTATTCTGTATGTAGAGAGAGTCAACCCCCCTCATCATTACTATTCTGTACGTAGAGAGAGAGTCAACCCCCCTCATCATTACTATTCTGTACGTAGAGAGAGTCAACCCCCCTCATCATTACTATTCTGTACATAGAGAGAGTCAACCCCCCTCATCATTACTATTCTGTACGTAGAGAGAGTCAACCCCCCTCATCATTACTATTCTGTATGTAGAGAGAGCGTCAACCCCCCTCATCATTACTATTCTGTACGTAGAGAGAGTCAACCCCCCTCATCATTACTATTCTGTATGTAGAGAGAGTCAACCCCCCTCACTATTACTTTTCTGTATGTGGAGAGAGTCAACCCCCCTCATCATTACTATTCTGTACGTAGAGAGAGTCAACCCCCCTCATCATTACTATTCTGTACGTAGAGAGAGAGTCAACCCACCTCATCATTACTATTCTGTATGTAGAGAGAGTCAACCCCCCTCATCATTACTATTCTGTATGTAGAGAGAGTCAACCCCCCTCATCATTACTATTCTGTATATAGAGAGAGTCACCCCCCCTCATCATTACTATTCTGTACGTAGAGAGAGAGTCAACCCCCCTCATCATTACTATTCTGTACGTAGAGACAGTCAACCCCCCTCATCATTACTATTCTGTACGTAGAGAGAGAGTCAACCCCCCTCATCATTACTATTCTGTACGTAGAGAGAGTCAACCCCCCTCATCATTACTATTCTGTATGTAGAGAGAGTCAACCCCCCTCATCATTACTATTCAGTACGTAGAGAGAGAGTCAACCCCCCTCATCATTACTATTCTGTATGTAGACAGAGTCAACCCCCCTCATCATTACTATTCTGTATGTAGAGAGAGTCAACCCCCCTCATCATTACTATTCTGTACGTAGAGAGAGAGAGTCAACCCCCCTCATCATTACTATTCTGTACGTAGAGACAGTCAACCCCCCTCATCATTACTATTCTGTACGTAGAGAGAGAGTCAACCCCCCTCATCATTACTATTCTGTACGTAGAGAGAGTCAACCCCCCTCATCATTACTATTCTGTATGTAGAGAGAGTCAACCCCCCTCATCATTACTATTCTGTATGTAGAGAGAGTCAACCCCCCTCATCATTACTATTCTGTATGTAGAGAGAGTCAACCCCCCTCATCATTACTGTTCTGTACGTAGAGAGAGAGTCAACCCCCCTCATCATTACTATTCTGTACGTAGAGAGAGTCAACCCCCCTCATCATTACTATTCTGTACATAGAGAGAGTCAACCCCCCTCATCATTACTATTCTGTACGTAGAGAGAGTCAACCCCCCTCATCATTACTATTATGTATGTAGAGAGAGCATCAACCCCCCTCATCATTACTATTCTGTACGTAGAGAGAGTCAACCCCCCTCATCATTACTATTCTGTACGTAGAGAGATTCAACCCCCCTCATCATTACTATTCTGTATCTAGAGAGAGTCAACCCCCCTCATCATTACTATTCTGTATGTAGAGAGAGGCAACCCCCCTCATCATTACTATTCTGTATGTAGAGAGAGAGTCAACCCCCCTCATCATTACTATTCTGTACGTAGAGAGAGAGTGAACCCCCCTCATCATTACTATTCTGTACGTAGAGAGAGAGTCAACCCCCCTCATCATTACTATTCTGTATGTAGAGAGAGAGTCAACCCCCCTCATCATTACTATTCTGTACGTAGAGAGAGTCAACCCCCCTCACTATTACTATTCTGTATGTAGAGAGAGTCAACCCCCCTCATCATTACTATTCTGTATGTAGAGAGAGTCAACCCCCCTCATCATTACTATTCTGTATATAGAGAGAGTCACCCCTCCTCATCATTACTATTCTGTACGTAGAGAGAGTCAACCCCCCTCATCATTACTATTCTGTACGTAGAGAGAGTCAACCCCCCTCATCATTACTATTCTGTATGTAGAGAGAGTCAACCCCCCTCATCATTACTATTCTGTACGTAGAGAGAGAGTCAACCCCCCTCATCATTACTATTCTGTATGTAGAGAGAGTCAACCCCCCTCATCATTACTATTCTGTATGTAGAGAGAGTCAACCCCCCTCATCATTACTATTCTGTATGTAGAGAGAGTCAACCCCCCTCATCATTACTATTCTGTATGTAGAGAGAGTCAACCCCCCTCATCATTACTATTCTGTATGTAGAGAGAGTCAACCCCCCTCATCATTACTGTTCTGTACGTAGAGAGAGAGTCAACCCCCCTCATCATTACTATTCTGTACGTAGAGAGAGTCAACCCCCCTCATCATTACTATTCTGTACATAGAGAGAGTCAACCCCCCTCATCATTACTATTCTGTACGTAGAGAGAGTCAACCCCCCTCATCATTACTATTCTGTACGTAGAGAGATTCAACCCCCCTCATCATTACTATTCTGTATCTAGAGAGAGTCAACCCCCCTCATCATTACTATTCTGTATGTAGAGAGAGGCAACCCCCCTCATCATTACTATTCTGTATGTAGAGAGAGAGTCAACCCCCCTCATCATTACTATTCTGTACGTAGAGAGAGAGTGAACCCCCCTCATCATTACTATTCTGTACGTAGAGAGAGAGTCAACCCCCCTCATCATTACTATTCTGTATGTAGAGAGAGTCAACCCCCCTCATCATTACTATTCTGTACGTAGAGAGAGTCAACCCCCCTCACTATTACTATTCTGTATGTAGAGAGAGTCAACCCCCCTCATCATTACTATTCTGTATGTAGAGAGAGTCAACCCCCCTCATCATTACTATTCTGTATATAGAGAGAGTCACCCCTCCTCATCATTACTATTCTGTACGTAGAGAGAGTCAACCCCCCTCATCATTACTATTCTGTACGTAGAGAGAGTCAACCCCCCTCATCATTACTATTCTGTATGTAGAGAGAGTCAACCCCCCTCATCATTACTATTCTGTACGTAGAGAGAGAGTCAACCCCCCTCATCATTACTATTCTGTATGTAGAGAGAGTCAACCCCCCTCATCATTACTATTCTGTATGTAGAGAGAGTCAACCCCCCTCATCATTACTATTCTGTATGTAGAGAGAGTCAACCCCCCTCATCATTACTATTCTGTATGTAGAGAGAGTCAACCCCCCTCATCATTACTATTCTGTACGTAGAGAGAGAGTCAACCCCCCTCATCATTACTATTCTGTATGTAGAGAGAGTCAACCCCCCTCATCATTACTATTCTGTATGTAGAGAGAGTCAACCCCCCTCATCATTACTATTCTGTATGTAGAGAGAGTCAACCCCCCTCATCATTACTATTCTGTATGTAGAGAGAGTCAACCCCCCTCATCATTACTATTCTGTATGTAGAGAGAGTCAACCCCCCTCATCATTACTATTCTATATGTAGTTAGAGTCAACCCCCCTCATCATTACTATTCTGTACGTAGAGAGAGTCAACCCCCCTCATCATTACTATTCTGTACGTAGAGAGAGAGTCACCCCCCCTCATCATTACTATTCTGTACGTAGAGAGAGTCAACCCCCCTCATCATTACTATTCTGTACGTAGAGAGAGAGTCAACCCCCCTCCTCATTACTATTCTGTACGTAGAGAGAGAGTCAACCCCCCTCATCATTATTATTCTGTACGTAGAGAGAGAATTACCCCCCTCATCATTACTATTCTGTACGTAGAGAGAGTCAACTCCCCTCATCATTACTATTCTGTACGTAGAGAGAGAGTCAACCCCCCTCATCATTACTATTCTGTATGTAGAGAGAGTCAACCCCCCTCATCATTACTATTCTGTATGTAGAGAGAGTCAACCCCCCTCATCATTACTATTCTGTATGTAGAGAGAGTCAACCCCCCTCATCATTACTATTCTGTATGTAGAGAGAGTCAACCCCCCTCATCATTACTATTCTGTATGTAGAGAGAGTCAACCCCCCTCATCATTACTATTCTATATGTAGAGAGAGTCAACCCCCCTCATCATTACTATTCTGTACGTAGAGAGAGTCAACCCCCCTCATCATTACTATTCTGTACGTAGAGAGAGAGTCACCCCCCCTCATCATTACTATTCTGTACGTAGAGAGAGTCAACCCCCCTCATCATTACTATTCTGTACGTAGAGAGAGAGTCAACCCCCCTCCTCATTACTATTCTGTACGTAGAGAGAGAGTCAACCCCCCTCATCATTATTATTCTGTACGTAGAGAGAGAATCAACCCCCCTCATCATTACTATTCTGTACGTAGAGAGAGTCAACTCCCCTCATCATTACTATTCTGTACGTAGAGAGAGAGTCAACCCCCCTCATCATTACTATTCTCTACGTAGAGAGAGAGTCAACCCCACTCATCATTACTATTCTGTATGTAGAGAGAGTCAACCCCCCTCATCATTACTATTCTGTACGTAGAGAGAGTCAACCCCCTCATCATTACTATTCTGTACGTAGAGAGAGAGTCAACCCCCCTCATCATTACTATTCTGTACGTAGAGAGAGTCAACCCCCCTCATCATTACTATTCTGTACGTAGAGAGAGAGTCAACCCCCCTCATCATTACTATTCTGTACGTAGAGAGAGTCAACCCCCCTCATCATTACTATTCTGTATGTAGAGAGAGTCAACCCCCTCATCATTACTATTCTGTATGTAGAGAGAGTCAACCCCCCTCATCATTACTATTCTGTATGTAGAGAGAGTCAACCCCCCTCATCATTACTATTCTGTACGTAGAGAGAGTGTCAACCCCCTCATCATTACTATTCTGTACGTAGAGAGAGTCAACCCCCCTCATCATTACTATTCTGTACATAGAGAGAGTCAACCCACCTCATCAT
Organism: Salmo salar; assembly: GCF_965601325.2. Classification (NCBI taxonomy): domain Eukaryota; kingdom Metazoa; phylum Chordata; class Actinopteri; order Salmoniformes; family Salmonidae; genus Salmo; species Salmo salar. The sequence goes on from NC_138301.1 coordinate 49,626,643, forward strand.
TACTATTCTGTACGTAGAGAGAGTCAACCCCCCTCATCATTACTATTCTGTATGTAGAGAGAGTCAACCCCCCTCACTATTACTTTTCTGTATGTGGAGAGAGTCAACCCCCCTCATCATTACTATTCTGTACGTAGAGAGAGTCAACCCCCCTCATCATTACTATTCTGTACGTAGAAAGAGAGTCAACCCCCCTCATCATTACTATTCTGTATATAGAGAGAGTCAACCCCCCTCATCATTACTATTCTGTACGTAGAGAGAGTCAACCCCCCTCATCATTACTATTCTGTATGTAGAGAGAGTCAACCCCCCTCATCATTACTATTCTGTATGTAGAGAGAGTCAACCCCCCTCATCATTACTATTCTGTATGTAGAGAGAGAGTCAACCCCCCTCATCATTACTATTCTGTACGTAGAGAGAGAGTGAACCCCCCTCATCATTACTATTCTGTACGTAGAGAGAGAGTCAACCCCCCTCATCATTACTATTCTGTACGTAGAGAGAGTCAACCCCCCTCATCATTACTATTCTGTATGTAGAGAGAGTCAACCCCCCTCATCATTACTATTCTGTACGTAGAGAGAGTCAACCCCCCTCATCATTACTATTCTGTACGTAGAGAGAGTCAACCCCCCTCATCATTACTATTCTGTATGTAGAGAGAGTCAACCCCCCTCATCATTACTATTCTGTATATAGAGAGAGTCACCCCCCCTCATCATTACTATTCTGTACGTAGAGAGAGTCAACCCCCCTCATCATTACTATTTTGTACATAGAGAGAGAGTCAACCCCCCTCATCATTACTATTCTGTATGTAGAGAGAGAGTCAACCCCCCTCATCCTTACTATTCTGTACGTAGAGAGATAGTCAACCCCCCTCATCATTACTATTCTGTACGTAGAGAGAGTCGACCCCCCTCATTCTGTACGTAGAGAGAGAGTCAACCCCCCTCATCATTACTATTCTGTATGTAGAGAGAGTCAACCCCCCTCATCATTACTATTCTGTACGTAGAGAGAGTCAACCCCCCTCATCATTACTATTCTGTACGTAGAGAGAGTCAACCCCCCTCATCATTACTATTCTGTACGTAGAGAGAGTCAACCCCCCTCATCATTAGTATTCTGTATGTAGAGAGAGAGTCAACCCCCCTCATCATTACTATTCTGTACGTAGAGAGAGAGTCAACCCCCCTCATCATTACTATTCTGTACGTAGAGAGAGTCAACCACCCTCATCATTACTGTTCTGTACGTAGAGAGAGTCAACCCCCCTCATCATTACTATTCTGTACGTAGAGAGAGAGTCAACCCACCTCATCATTACTATTCTGTACGTAGAGAGAGTCAACCCCCCTCATCATTACTATTCTGTACGTAGAGAGAGTCAACCCCCCTCATCATTACTATTCTGTATGTAGAGAGAGTCAACCCCCCTCATCATTACTATTCTGTATATAGAGAGAGTCACCCCCCCTCATCATTACTATTCTGTACGTAGAGAGAGTCAACCCCCCTCATCATTACTATTTTGTACATGGAGAGAGAGTCAACCCCCCTCATCATTACTATTCTGTATGTAGAGAGAGAGTCAACCCCCCTCATCATTACTATTCTGTAAGTAGAGAGATAGTCAACCCCCCTCATCATTACTATTCTGTACGTAGAGAGAGTCGACCCCCCTCATTCTGTACGTAGAGAGAGAGTCAACCCCCCTCATCATTACTATTCTGTATGTAGAGAGAGTCAACCCCCCTCATCATTACTATTCTGTACGTAGAGAGAGTCAACCCCCCTCATCATTACTATTCTGTACGTAGAGAGAGTCAACCCCCCTCATCATTACTATTCTGTACGTAGAGAGAGTCAACCCCCCTCATCATTACTATTCTGTATGTAGAGAGAGAGTCAACCCCCCTCATCATTACTATTCTGTACGTAGAGAGAGAGTCAACCCCCCTCATCATTACTATTCTGTACGTAGAGAGAGTCAACCCCCCTCATCATTACTGTTCTGTACGTAGAGAGAGTCAACCCCCCTCATCATTACTGTTCTGTACTTAGAGAGAGTCAACCCCCTCATCATTACTATTCTGTATGCAGAGAGAGTCAACCCCCCTCATCATTACTATTCTTTACGTAGAGAGAGTCAACCCCCCTCATCATTACTATTCTGTATGTGAGAGAGTCAACCCCCCCCATTATTACTATTCTGTATGTAGAGAGAGTCAACCCCCCTCATCATTACTATTCTGTACGTAGAGAGAGTCAACCCCCCTCATCACTACTATTCTGTACGTAGAGAGAGTCAACTCCCCTCATCATTACTATTCTGTACGTAGAGAGAGTCAACCCCCCTCATCATCACTATTCTGTACGTAGAGAGAGTCAACCCCCCTCATCATTACTATTCTGTACGTAGAGAGAGAGTCAACCCCCCTCATCATTACTATTCTGTACGTAGAGAGAGTCAACCCCCCTCATCATTACTATTCTGTACGTAGAGAGAGAGTCAACCCCCCTCATCATTACTATTCTGTACGTAGAGAGAGTCAACCCCCCTCATCATTACTATTCTGTATATAGAGAGAGTCAACCCCCCTCATCATTACTATTCTGTACGTAGAGAGAGTCAACCACCCTCATCATTACTATTCTGTATGTAGAGAGAGTCAACCCCCCTCATCATTACTATTCTGTATGTAGAGAGAGTCAACCCCCCTCATCATTACTATTCTGTACGTAGAGAGAGAGTCAACCCCCCTCATCATTACTATTCTGTACGTAGAGAGAGTCAACCCCCCTCAATATTACTATTCTGTACGTAGAGAGAGTGTGAACCCCCCTCATCATTACTATTCTGTACGTAGAGAGAGAGTCAACCCCCCTCATCATTACTATTCTGTACGTAGAGAGAGTCAACCCAACTCAATATTACTATTCTGTATGTAGAGAGAGTCAACCCCCCTCATCATTACTATTATGTACGTAGAGAGAGAGTCAACCCCCCTCATCATTACTATTCTGTATATAGAGAGAGTCAACCCCCCTCATCATTACTATTCTGTATGTAGAGAGAGTCAACCCCCCTCATCATTACTATTCTGTACGTAGAGAGAGAGTCAACCCCCCTCATCATTACTATTCTGTACATAGAGAGAGTCAACCCCCCTCATCATTACTATTCTGTACGTAGAGAGAGAGTCACTCCCCCTCATCATTACTATTCTGTACGTAGAGAGAGTCAACCCCCCTCATCATTACTATTCTGTACGTAGAGAGAGAGTCAACCCCCCTCATCATTACTATTCTGTACGTAGAGAGAGAGTCAACCCCCCTCATCATTACTATTCTGTACGTAGAGAGAGAGTCAACCCCCCTCATCATTACTATTCTGTACGTAGAGAGAGTCAACTCCCCTCATCATTACTATTCTGTACGTAGAGAGAGTCAACCCCCCTCATCATACTATTCTGTACGTAGAGAGAGTCAACCCCCCTCATCATTACTATTCTGTACGTAGAGAGAGAGTCAACCCCCCTCATCATTACTATTCTGTACGTAGAGAGAGTCAACCCCCCTCATCATTACTATTCTGTACGTAGAGAGAGAGTCAACCCCCCTCATCATTACTATTCTGTATATAGAGAGAGTCAACCCCCCTCATCATTACTATTCTGTAGGTAGAGAGAGTCAACCCCCCTCATCATTACTATTCTGTATGTAGAGAGAGTCAACCCCCCTCATCATTACTATTCTGTATGTAGCGAGAGTCAACCCCCCTCATCATTACTATTCTGTACGTAGAGAGAGTCAACCCCCCTCATCATTACTATTCTGTATATAGAGAGAGTCAACCCCCCTCATCATTACTATTCTGTAGGTAGAGAGAGTCAACCCCCCTCATCATTACTATTCTGTATGTAGAGAGAGTCAACCCCCCTCATCATTACTATTCTGTATGTAGAGAGAGTCAACCCCCCTCATCATTACTATTCTGTACGTAGAGAGAGTCAACCACCCTCATCATTACTATTCTGTACGTAGAGAGAGTCAACCCCCCTCATCATTACTATTCTGTATGTAGAGAGAGTCAACCCCCCTCATCATTACTATTCTGTATGTAGAGAGAGTCAACCCCCCCATCATTACTATTCTGTACGTAGAGAGAGAGTCAACCCCCCTCATCATTACTATTCTGTACGTAGAGAGAGTCAACCCCCCTCAATATTACTATTCTGTACGTAGAGAGAGTGTGAACCCCCCTCATCATTACTATTCTGTACGTAGAGAGAGAGTCAACCCCCCTCATCATTACTATTCTGTACGTAGAGAGAGTCAACCCCCCTCAATATTACTATTCTGTATGTAGAGAGAGTCAACCCCCCTCATCATTACTATTATGTACGTAGAGAGAGAGTCAACCCCCCTCATCATTACTATTCTGTATATAGAGAGAGTCAACCCCCCTCATCATTACTATTCTGTATGTAGAGAGAGTCAACCCCCCTCATCATTACTATTCTGTACGTAGAGAGAGAGTCAACCCCCCTCATCATTACTATTCTGTACATAGAGAGAGTCAACCCCCCTCATCATTACTATTCTGTACGTAGAGAGAGAGTCACTCCCCCTCATCATTACTATTCTGTACGTAGAGAGAGTCAACCCCCCTCATCATTACTATTCTGTACGTAGAGAGAGAGTCAACCCCCCTCATCATTACTATTCTGTACGTAGAGAGAGAGTCAACCCCCCTCATCATTACTATTCTGTACGTAGAGAGAGAGTCAACCCCCCTCATCATTACTATTCTGTACGTAGAGAGAGTCAACTCCCCTCATCATTACTATTCTGTACGTAGAGAGAGTCAACCCCCCTCATCAGTACTATTCTGTACGTAGAGAGAGTCAACCCCCCTCATCATTACTATTCTGTACGTAGAGAGAGAGTCAACCCCCCTCATCATTACTATTCTGTACGTAGAGAGAGTCAACCCCCCTCATCATTACTATTCTGTACGTAGAGAGAGAGTCAACCCCCCTCATCATTACTATTCTGTACGTAGAGAGAGTCAACCCCCCTCACCATTACTATTCTGTACGTAGAGAGAGTCAACCCCCCTCATCATTACTATTCTGTATGTAGAGAGAGTCAACCCCCCTCATCATTACTATTCTGTATATAGAGAGAGTCACCCCCCCTCATCATTACTATTCTGTACGTAGAGAGAGTCAACTCCCCTCATCATTACTATTCTGTACGTAGAGAGAGTCAACCCCCCTCATCATTACTATTCTGTATGTAGAGAGAGTCAACCCCCCTCATCATTACTATTCTGTACATAGAGAGAGTCAACCCCCCTCATCATTACTATTCTGTACGTAGAGAGAGAGTCACTCCCCCTCATCATTACTATTCTGTACGTAGAGAGAGTCAACCCCCCTCATCATTACTATTCTGTACGTAGAGAGAGAGTCAACCCCCCTCATCATTACTATTCTGTACGTAGAGAGAGAGTCAACCCCCCTCATCATTACTATTCTGTACGTAGAGAGAGAGTCAACCCCCCTCATCATTACTATTCTGTACGTAGAGAGAGTCAACTCCCCTCATCATTACTATTCTGTACGTAGAGAGAGTCAACCCCCCTCATTATTACTATTCTGTACGTAGAGAGAGTCAACCCCCCTCATCATTACTATTCTGTACGTAGAGAGAGAGTCAACCCCCCTCATCATTACTATTCTGTACGTAGAGAGAGTCAACCCCCCTCATCATTACTATTCTGTACGTAGAGAGAGAGTCAACCCCCCTCATCATTACTATTCTGTACGTAGAGAGAGTCAACCCCCCTCACCATTACTATTCTGTACGTAGAGAGAGTCAACCCCCCTCATCATTACTATTCTGTATGTAGAGAGAGTCAACCCCCCTCATCATTACTATTCTGTATATAGAGAGAGTCACCCCCCCTCATCATTACTATTCTGTACGTAGAGAGAGTCAACCCCCCTCATCATTACTATTTTGTACATAGAGAGTCAACCCCCCTCATCATTACTATTCTGTATGTAGAGAGAGAGTCAACCCCCCTCATCATTACTATTCTGTACGTAGAGAGATAGTCAACCCCCCTCATCATACTATTCTGTACGTAGAGAGAGTCGACCCCCCTCATTCTGTACGTAGAGAGAGAGTCAACCCCCCTCATCATTACTATTCTGTATGTAGAGAGAGTCAACCCCCCTCATCATTACTATTCTGTACGTAGAGAGAGTCAACCCCCCTCATCATTACTATTCTGTACGTAGAGAGAGAGTCAACCCCCCTCATCATTACTATTCTGTACGTAGAGAGAGAGTCAACCCCCTTCATCATTACTATTCTGTACGTAGAGAGAGAGTCAACCCCCCTCATCATTACTATTCTGTACGTAGAGAGAGTCAACTCCCCTCATCATTACTATTCTGTACGTAGAGAGAGTCAACCCCCCTCATCATTACTATTCTGTACGTAGAGAGAGTCAACCCCCCTCATCATTACTATTCTGTACGTAGAGAGAGAGTCAACCCCCCTCATCATTACTATTCTGTACGTAGAGAGAGTCAACCCCCCTCACCATTACTATTCTGTACGTAGAGAGAGTCAACCCCCCTCATCATTACTATTCTGTATGTAGAGAGAGTCAACCCCCCTCATCATTACTATTCTGTATATAGAGAGAGTCACCCCCCCTCATCATTACTATTCTGTACGTAGAGAGAGTCAACCCCCCTCATCATTACTATTTTGTACATAGAGAGTCAACCCCCCTCATCATTACTATTCTGTATGTAGAGAGAGAGTCAACCCCCCTCATCATTACTATTCTGTACGTAGAGAGATAGTCAACCCCCCTCATCATTACTATTCTGTACGTAGAGAGAGTCGACCCCCCTCATTCTGTACGTAGAGAGAGAGTCAACCCCCCTCATCATTACTATTCTGTATGTAGAGAGAGTCAACCCCCCTCATCATTACTATTCTGTACGTAGAGAGAGTCAACCCCCCTCATCATTACTATTCTGTACGTAGAGAGAGAGTCAACCCCCCTCATCATTACTATTCTGTACGTAGAGAGAGAGTCAACCCCCTTCATCATTACTATTCTGTACGTAGAGAGAGAGTCAACCCCCCTCATCATTACTATTCTGTACGTAGAGAGAGTCAACTCCCCTCATCATTACTATTCTGTACGTAGAGAGAGTCAACCCCCCTCATCATTACTATTCTGTACGTAGAGAGAGTCAACCCCCCTCATCATTACTATTCTGTACGTAGAGAGAGAGTCAACCCCCCTCATCATTACTATTCTGTACGTAGAGAGAGTCAACCCCCCTCATCATTACTATTCTGTACGTAGAGAGAGAGTCAACCCCCCTCATCATTACTATTCTGTACGTAGAGAGAGTCAACCCCCCTCATCATTACTATTCTGTACGTAGAGAGAGAGTCAACCCCCCTCATCATTACTATTCTGTACGTAGAGAGAGTCAACCCCCCTCATCATTACTATTCTGTATGTAGAGAGAGTCAACCCCCCTCATCATTACTATTCTGTATATAGAGAGAGTCACCCCCCCTCATCATTACTATTCTGTACGTAGAGAGAGTCAACCCCCCTCATCATTACTATTTTGTACATAGAGAGTCAACCCCCCTCATCATTACTATTCTGTATGTAGAGAGAGAGTCAACCCCCCTCATCATTACTATTCTGTACGTAGAGAGATAGTCAACCCCCCTCATCATTACTATTCTGTACGTAGAGAGAGTCGACCCCACTCATTCTGTACGTAGAGAGAGAGTCAACCCCCCTCATCATTACTATTCTGTATGTAGAGAGAGTCAACCCCCCTCATCATTACTATTCTGTACGTAGAGAGAGTCAACCCCCCTCATCATTACTATTCTGTACGTAGAGAGAGAGTCAACCCCCCTCATCATTACTATTCTGTACGTAGAGAGAGAGTCAACCCCCTTCATCATTACTATTCTGTACGTAGAGAGAGAGTCAACCCCCCTCATCATTACTATTCTGTACGTAGAGAGAGTCAACTCCCCTCATCATTACTATTCTGTACGTAGAGAGAGTCAACCCCCCTCATCATTACTATTCTGTACGTAGAGAGAGTCAACCCCCCTCATCATTACTATTCTGTACGTAGAGAGAGAGTCAACCCCCCTCATCATTACTATTCTGTACGTAGAGAGAGTCAACCCCCCTCATCATTACTATTCTGTACGTAGAGAGAGAGTCAACCCCCCTCATCATTACTATTCTGTACGTAGAGAGAGTCAACCCCCCTCATCATTACTATTCTGTACGTAGAGAGAGAGTCAACCCCCCTCATCATTACTATTCTGTACGTAGAGAGAGTCAACCCCCCTCATCATTACTATTCTGTATGTAGAGAGAGTCAACCCCCCTCATCATTACTATTCTGTATATAGAGAGAGTCACCCCCCCTCATCATTACTATTCTGTACGTAGAGAGAGTCAACCCCCCTCATCATTACTATTTTGTACATAGAGAGTCAACCCCCCTCATCATTACTATTCTGTATGTAGAGAGAGAGTCAACCCCCCTCATCATTACTATTCTGTACGTAGAGAGATAGTCAACCCCCCTCATCATTACTATTCTGTACGTAGAGAGAGTCGACCCCCCTCATTCTGTACGTAGAGAGAGAGTCAACCCCCCTCATCATTACTATTCTGTATGTAGAGAGAGTCAACCCCCCTCATCATTACTATTCTGTACGTAGAGAGAGTCAACCCCCCTCATCATTACTATTCTGTACGTAGAGAGAGTCAACCCCCCTCATCATTACTATTCTGTACATAGAGAGAGTCAACCCCCCTCATCATTACTATTCTGTATGTAGAGAGAGAGTCAACCCCCCTCATCATTACTATTCTGTACGTAGAGAGAGAGTCAACCCCCCTCATCATTACTATTCTGTACGTAGAGAGAGTCAACCCCCCTCATCATTACTGTTCTGTACGTAGAGAGAGTCAACCCCCCTCATCATTACTGTTCTGTACTTAGAGAGAGTCAACCCCCTCATCATTACTATTCTGTATGCAGAGAGAGTCAACCCCCCTCATCATTACTATTCTTTACGTAGAGAGAGTCAACCCCCCTCATCATTACTATTCTGTATGTGAGAGAGTCAACCCCCCTCATTATTACTATTCTGTATGTAGAGAGAGTCAACCCCCCTCATCATTACTATTCTGTACGTAGAGAGAGTCAACCCCCCTCATCACTACTATTCTGTACGTAGAGAGAGTCAACTCCCCTCATCATTACTATTCTGTACGTAGAGAGAGTCAACCCCCCTCATCATTACTATTCTGTACGTAGAGAGAGTCAACCCCCCTCATCATTACTATTCTGTACGTAGAGAGAGAGTCAACCCCCCTCATCATTACTATTCTGTACGTAGAGAGAGTCAACCCCCCTCATCATTACTATTCTGTACGTAGAGAGAGAGTCAACCCCCTCATCATTACTATTTTGTACGTAGAGAGAGTCAACCCCCCTCATCATTACTATTCTGTATGTAGAGAGAGTCAACCCCCCTCATCATTACTATTCTGTATGTAGAGAGAGTCAACCCCCCTCATCATTACTATTCTGTATGTAGAGAGAGAGTCAACCCCCCTCATCATTACTATTCTGTACGTAGAGAGAGTCAACCCCCTCATCATTACTATTCTGTACATAGAGAGAGTCAACCCCCCTCATCATTACTATTCTGTACGTAGAGAGAGTCAACCCCCCTCATCATTACTATTCTGTACGTAGAGAGAGAGTCAACCCCCCTCATCATTACTATTCTGTACGTAGAGAGAGTCAACTCCCCTCATCATTACTATTCTGTACGTAGAGAGAGTCAACCCCCCTCATCATTACTATTCTGTACGTAGAGAGAGTCAACCCCCCTCATCATTACTATTCTGTACGTAGAGAGAGAGTCAACCCCCCTCATCATTACTATTCTGTACGTAGAGAGAGTCAACCCCCCTCATCATTACTATTCTGTACGTAGAGAGAGAGTCAACCCCCCTCATCATTACTATTCTGTACGTAGAGAGAGTCAACCCCCCTCACCATTACTATTCTGTACGTAGAGAGAGTCAACCCCCCTCATCATTACTATTCTGTATGTAGAGAGAGTCAACCCCCCTCATCATTACTATTCTGTATATAGAGAGAGTCACCCCCCCTCATCATTACTATTCTGTACGTAGAGAGAGTCAACCCCCCTCATCATTACTATTTTGTACATAGAGAGAGAGTCAACTCCCCTCATCATTACTATTCTGTATGTAGAGAGAGAGTCAACCCCCCTCATCATTACTATTCTGTACGTAGAGAGATAGTCAACCCCCCTCATCATTACTATTCTGTACGTAGAGAGAGTCGACCCCCCTCATTCTGTACGTAGAGAGAGAGTCAACCCCCCTCATCATTACTATTCTGTACGTAGAGAGAGTCAACCCCCCTCATCATTACTATTCTGTACGTAGAGAGAGTCAACCCCCCTCATCATTACTATTCTGTACGTAGAGAGAGTCAACCCCCCTCATCATTACTATTCTGTACGTTGAGAGAGTCAACCCCCCTCATCAATACTATTCTGTATGTAGAGAGAGAGTCAACCCCCCTCATCATTACTATTCTGTACGTAGAGAGAGAGTCAACCCCCCTCATCATTACTATTCTGTACGTAGAGAGAGTCAACCCCCCTCATCATTACTGTTCTGTACGTAGAGAGAGTCAACCCCCCTCATCATTACTGTTCTGTACTTAGAGAGAGTCAACCCCCTCATCATTACTATTCTGTATGCAGAGAGAGTCAACCCCCCTCATCATTACTATTGTTTACGTAGAGAGAGTCAACCCCCCTCATCATTACTATTCTGTATGTGAGAGAGTCAACCCCCCTCATTATTACTATTCTGTATGCAGAGAGAGTCAACCCCCCTCATCATTACTATTCTTTACGTAGAGAGAGTCAACCCCCCTCATCATTACTATTCTGTACGTAGAGAGAGTCAACCCCCCTCATCACTACTATTCTGTACGTAGAGAGAGTCAACTCCCCTCATCATTACTATTCTGTACGTAGAGAGAGTCAACCCCCCTCATCATTACTATTCTGTATGTAGAGAGAGTCAACCCCCCTCATCATTACAATCCTGTACGTAGAGAGAGTCAACCCCCCTCATCATTACTATTCTGTATGTAGAGAGAGTCAACCCCCCTCACTATTACTTTTCTGTATGTGGAGAGAGTCAACCCCCCTCATCATTACTATTCTGTACGTAGAGAGAGTCAACCCCCCTCATCATTACTATTCTGTACGTAGAGAGAGAGTCAACCCCCCTCATCATTACTATTCTGTATATAGAGAGAGTCAACCCCCCTCATCATTACTATTCTGTATGTAGAGAGAGTAAACCCCCCTCATCATTACTATTCTGTATATAGAGAGAGTCACCCACCCTCATCATTACTATTCTGTACGTAGAGAGAGTCAACCCCCCTAATCATTACTATTCTGTACGTAGAGAGAGTCAACCCCCCTCATCATTACTATTCTGTATGTAGAGAGAGTCAACCCCCCTCATCATTACTATTCTGTACGTAGAGAGTGAGTCAACCCCCCTCATCATTACTATTCTGTACGTAGAGAGAGAGTCAACCCCCCTCATCATTACTATTCTGTACGTAGAGAGAGAGTCAACCCCCCTCATCATTACTATTCAGTACGTAGAGAGAGAGTCAACCCCCCTCATCATTACTATTCTGTACGTAGAGAGAGTCAACTCCCCTCATCATTACTATTCTGTACGTAGAGAGAGTCAACCCCCCTCATCATTACTATTCTTTACGTAGAGAGAGTCAACCCCCCTCATCATTACTATTCTGTATGTAGAGAGAGTCAACCCCCCTCATCATTACTATTCTGTACGTAGAGAGAGTCAACCCCCCTCATCATTACTATTCTGTACGTAGAGAGAGTCAACCCCCCTCATCATTACTATTCTGTACATAGAGAGAGAGTCAACCCCCCTCATCATTACTATTCTGTACGTAGAGAGAGTCAACCCCCCTCAATATTACTATTCTGTATGTAGAGAGAGTCAACCCCCCTCATCATTACTATTCTGTATGTAGAGAGAGTCAACCCCCCTCATCATTACTATTCTGTATATAGAGAGAGTCACCCCCCCTCATCATTACTATTCTGTACGTAGAGAGAGTCAACCCCCCTAATCATTACTATTCTGTACGTAGAGAGAGTCAACTCCCCTCATCATTACTATTCTGTATGTAGAGAGAGTCAACCCCCCTCATCATTACTATTCTGTATGTAGAGAGAGTCAACCCCCCTCATCATTACTATTCTGTATGTAGAGAGAGTCAACCCCCCTCATCATTACTATTCTGTACGTAGAGAGAGAGTCAACCCCAATCATCATTACTATTCTGTACATAGAGAGAGTCAACCCCCCTCATCATTACTATTCTGTACGTTGAGAGAGAGTCACTCCCCCTCATCATTACTATTCTGTAAGTAGAGAGAGTCAACCCCCCTCATCATTACTATTCTGTACGTAGAGAGAGAGTCAACCCCCCTCATCATTACTATTCTGTACATAGAGAGAGTCAACCCCCCTCATCATTACTATTCTGTACGTAGAGAGAGAGTCACTCCCCCTCATCATTACTATTCTGTACGTAGAGAGAGAGTCAACCCCCCTCATCATTACTATTCTGTACGTAGAGAGAGTCAACCCCCCTCAATATTACTATTCTGTATGTAGAGAGAGTCAACCCCCCTCATCATTACTATTCTGTATGTAGAGAGAGTCAACCCCCCTCATCATTACTATTCTGTATATAGAGAGAGTCACCCCCCCTCATCATTACTATTCTGTACATAGAGAGAGTCAACCCCCCTAATCATTACTATTCTGTACGTAGAGAGAGTCAACCCCCCTCATCATTACTATTCTGTATGTAGAGAGAGTCAACCCCCCTCATCATTACTATTCCGTACGTAGAGAGAGAGTCAACCCCCCTCATCATTACTATTCTGTATGTAGAGAGAGTCAACCCCCCTCATCATTACTATTCTGTATGTAGAGAGAGTCAACCCCCCTCATCATTACTATTCTGTATGTAGAGAGAGTCAACTCCCCTCATCATTACTATTCTGTACGTAGAGAGAGAGTCAACCCCCCTCATCATTACTATTCTGTACGTAGAGAGAGTCAACCCCCCTCATCATTACTATTCTGTACATAGAGAGAGTCAACCCCCCTCATCATTACTATTCTGTACGTAGAGAGAGTCAACCCCCCTCATCATTACTATTCTGTATGTAGAGAGAGAGTCAACCCCCCTCATCATTACTATTCTGTACGTAGAGAGAGAGTCAACCCCCCTCATCATTACTATTCTCTACGTAGAGAGAGAGTCAACCCCCCTCATCATTACTATTCTGTATGTAGAGAGAGTCAACCCCCCTCATCATTACTATTCTGTACGTAGAGAGAGTCAACCCCCCTCATCATTACTATTCTGTACATAGAGAGAGTCAACCCCCCTCATCATTACTATTCTGTACGTAGAGAGAGTCAACCCCCCTCATCATTACTATTCTGTACGTAGAGAGAGTCAACCCCCCTCATCATTACTATTCTGTACATAGAGAGAGTCAACCCACCTCATCATTACTATTCTGTACGTAGAGAGAGTCAACCCCCCTCATCATTACTATTCTGTATGTAGAGAGAGAGTCAACCCCCCTCATCATTACTATTCTGTACGTAGAGAGAGAGTCAACCCCCCTCATCATTACTATTCTCTACGTAGAGAGAGAGTCAACCCCCCTCATCATTACTATTCTGTATGTAGAGAGAGTCAACCCCCCTCATCATTACTATTCTGTACGTAGAGAGAGTCAACCCCCCTCATCATTACTATTCTGTACGTAGAGAGAGTCAACCCCCCTCATCATTACTATTCTGTACGTAGAGAGAGTCAACCCCCCTCATCATTACTATTCTGTATGTAGAGAGAGTCAACCCCCCTCATCATTACTATTCTGTATGTAGAGAGAGTCAACCCCCCTCATCATTACTATTCTGTATGTAGAGAGAGTCAACCCCCCTCATCATTACTATTCTGTACGTAGAGAGAGAGTCAACCCCAATCATCATTACTATTCTGTACATAGAGAGAGTCAACCCCCCTCATCATTACTATTCTGTACGTTGAGAGAGAGTCACTCCCCCTCATCATTACTATTCTGTAAGTAGAGAGAGTCAACCCCCCTCATCATTACTATTCTGTACGTAGAGAGAGAGTCAACCCCCCTCATCATTACTATTCTGTACATAGAGAGAGTCAACCCCTCTCATAATTACTATTCTGTACGTAGAGAGAGAGTCACTCCCCCTCATCATTACTATTCTGTACGTAGAGAGAGTCAACCCCCCTCATCATTACTATTCTGTACGTAGAGAGAGAGTCAACCCCCCTCATCATTACTATTCTGTACGTAGAGAGAGAGTCAACCCCCCTCATCATTAATATTCTGTACGTATAGAGAGAGTCAACCCCCCTCATCATTACTATTCTGTACGTAGAGAGAGTCAACTCCCCTCATCATTACTATTCTGTACGTAGAGAGAGTCAACCCCCCTCATCATTAGTATTCTGTACGTAGAGAGAGTCAACCCCCCTCATCATTACTATTCTGTACGTAGAGAGAGAGTCAACCCCCCTCATCATTACTATTCTGTACGTAGAGAGAGTCAACCCCCCTCATCATTACTATTCTGTACGTAGAGAGAGAGTCAACCCCCCTCATCATTACTATTCTGTACGTAGAGAGAGTCAACCCCCCTCATCATTACTATTCTGTACGTAGAGAGAGTCAACCCCCCTCATCATTACTATTCTGTACATAGAGAGAGTCAACCCCCCTCATCATTACTATTCTGTATGTAGAGAGAGTCAACCCCCCTCAACATTACTATTCTGTACGTAGAGAGAGAGTCAACCCCCCTCATCATTACTATTCTGTACGTAGAGAGAGTCAACCCCCCTCATCAATACTATTCTGTACATAGAGAGAGTCAACCCCCCTCATCATTACTATTCTGTACGTAGAGAGAGAGTCAACCCCCCTCATCATTACTATTCTGTATGTAGAGAGAGTCAACCCCCCTCATCATTACTATTCTGTACGTAGAGAGAGAGTCAACCCCCCTCATCATTACTATTCTGTACGTAGAGAGAGTCAACCCCCCTCATCATTACTATTCTGTACGTAGAGAGAGAGTCAACCCCCCTCATCATTACTATTCTGTACGTAGAGAGAGTCAACCCCCCTCATCATTACTATTCTGTATGTAGAGAGAGTCAACCCCCCTCATCATTACTATTCTGTTATGTAGAGAGAGTCAACCCCCCTCATCATTACTATTCTGTATGTAGAGAGAGTCAACCCCCCTCATCATTACTATTCTGTACGTAGAGAGAGAGTCAACCCCCCTCATCATTACTATTCTGTACGTAGAGAGAGTCAACCCCCCTCATCATTACTATTCTGTATGTAGAGAGAGCGTCAACCCCCCTCATCATTACTATTCTGTACGTAGAGAGAGTCAACCCCCCTCATCATTACTATTCTGTACGTAGAGAGAGTCAACCCCCCTCATCATTACTATTCTGTACGTAGAGAGAGTCAACCCCCCTCATCATTACTATTCTGTATGTAGAGAGAGTCAACCCCCCTCACTATTACTTTTCTGTATGTGGAGAGAGTCAACCCCCCTCATCATTACTATTCTGTACGTAGAGAGAGTCAACCCCCCTCATCATTACTATTATGTACGTAGAGAGAGAGTCAACCCCCCTCATCATTACTATTCTGTATATAGAGAGAGTCAACCCCCCTCATCATTACTATTCTGTAGGTAGAGAGAGTCAACCACCCTCATCATTACTATTCTGTACGTAGAGAGAGTCAACCCCCCTCATCATTACTATTCTGTATGTAGAGAGAGTCAACCCCCCTCATCATTACTATTCTGTATGTAGAGAGAGTCAACCCCCCTCATCATTACTATTCTGTATGTAGAGAGAGAGTCAACCCCCCTCATCATTAATATTCTGTACGTAGAGAGAGTGTGAACCCCCCTCATCATTACTATTCTGTACGTAGAGAGAGAGTCAACCCCCCTCATCATTACTATTCTGTACGTAGAGAGAGTCAACCCCCCTCAATATTACTATTCTGTATGTAGAGAGAGTCAACCCCCCTCATCACTACTATTCTGTATGTAGAGAGAGTCAACCCCCCTCATCATTACTATTCTGTATATAGAGAGAGTCACCCCCCCTCATCATTACTATTCTGTACATAGAGAGAGTCAACCCCCCTAATCATTACTATTCTGTACGTAGAGAGAGTCAACCCCCCTCATCATTACTATTCTGTATGTAGAGAGAGTCAACCCCCCTCATCATTACTATTCTGTAAGTAGAGAGAGAGTCAACCCCCCTCATCATTACTATTCTGTATGTAGAGAGAGTCAACCCCCCTCATCATTACTATTCTGTATGTAGAGAGAGTCAACCCCCCTCATCATTACTATTCTGTATGTAGAGAGAGTCAACCCCCCTCATCATTACTATTCTGTATGTAGAGAGAGTCAACTCCCCTCATCATTACTATTCTGTACGTAGAGAGAGAGTCAACCCCCCTCATCATTACTATTCTGTATGTAGAGAGAGTCAACCCCCCTCATCATTACTATTCTGTATGTAGAGAGAGTCAACCCCCCTCATCATTACTATTCTGTATGTAGAGAGAGTCAACCCCCCTCATCATTACTATTCTGTATGTAGAGAGAGTCAACTCCCCTCATCATTACTATTCTGTACGTAGAGAGAGAGTCAACCCCCCTCATCATTACTATTCTGTACGTAGAGAGAGTCAACCCCCCTCATCATTACTATTCTGTACGTAGAGAGAGTCAACCCCCCTCATCATTACTATTCTGTACGTAGAGAGAGAGTCAACCCCCCTCATCATTACTATTCTGTACGTAGAGAGAGTCAACCCCCCTCATCATTACTATTCTGTACGTAGAGAGAGAGTCAACCCCCCTCATCATTACTATTCTGTACGTAGAGAGAGTCAACCCCCCTCATCATTACTATTCTGTACGTAGAGAGAGTCAACCCCCCTCATCATTACTGTTCTGTACATAGAGAGAGTCAACCCCCCTCATCATTACTATTCTGTATGTAGAGAGAGTCAACCCCCCTCAACATTACTATTCTGTACGTAGAGAGAGAGTCAACCCCCCTCATCATTACTATTCTGTACATAGAGAGAGTCAACCCCCCTCATCATTACTATTCTGTACATAGAGAGAGTCAACCCCCCTCATCATTACTATTCTGTACGTAGAGAGAGAGTCAACCCCCCTCATCATTACTAATCTGTATGTAGAGAGAGTCAACCCCCCTCATCATTACTATTCTGTATGTAGAGAGAGTCAACCCCCCTCACTATTACTATTCTGTATGTAGAGAGAGTCAACCCCCCTCATCATTACTATTCTGTACGTAGAGAGAGAGTCAACCCCCCTCATCATTACTATTCTGTACGTAGAGAGAGTCAACCCCCCTCATCATTACTATTCTGTACGTAGAGAGAGAGTCAACCCCCCTCATCATTACTATTCTGTACGTAGAGAGAGTCAACCCCCCTCATCATTACTATTCTGTATGTAGAGAGAGTCAACCCCCCTCATCATTACTATTCTGTTAAGGAGAGAGAGTCAACCGCCCTCATCATTACTATTCTGTATGTAGAGAGAGTCAACCCCCCTCATCATTACTATTCTGTACGTAGAGAGAGAGTCAACCCCCCTCATCATTACTATTCTGTACGTAGAGAGAGTCAACCCCCCTCATCATTACTATTCTGTACGTAGAGAGAGTCAACCCCCCTCATCATTACTATTCTGTACGTAGAGAGAGTCAACCCCCCTCATCATTACTATTCTGTACGTAGAGAGAGTCAACCCCCCTCATCATTACTATTCTGTATGTAGAGAGAGTCAACCCCCCTCACTATTACTTTTCTGTATGTGGAGAGAGTCAACCCCCCTCATCATTACTATTCTGTACGTAGAGAGAGTCAACCCCCCTCATCATTACTATTCTGTACGTAGAGAGAGAGTCAACCCCCCTCATCATTACTATTCTGTATATAGAGAGAGTCAACCCCCTTCATCATTACTATTCTGTAGGTAGAGAGAGTCAACCACCCTCATCATTACTATTCTGTACGTAGAGAGAGTCAACCCCCCTCATCATTACTATTCTGTATGTAGAGAGAGTCAACCCCCCTCATCATTACTATTCTGTATGTAGAGAGAGTCAACCCCCCTCATCATTACTATTCTGTATGTAGAGAGAGAGTCAACCCCCCTCATCATTAATATTCTGTACGTAGAGAGAGTGTGAACCCCCCTCATCATTACTATTCTGTACGTAGAGAGAGAGTCAACCCCCCTCATCATTACTATTCTGTACGTAGAGAGAGTCAACCCCCCTCAATATTACTATTCTGTATGTAGAGAGAGTCAACCCCCCTCATCATTACTATTCTGTATGTAGAGAGAGTCAACCCCCCTCATCATTACTATTCTGTATATAGAGAGAGTCACCCCCCCTCATCATTACTATTCTGTACGTAGAGAGAGTCAACCCCCCTCATCATTACTATTCTGTACGTAGAGAGAGTCAACCCCCCTCATCATTACTATTCTGTACGTAGAGAGAGTCAACCCCCCTCATCATTACTATTCTGTATGTAGAGAGAGTCAACCCCCCTCATCATTACTATTCTGTTATGTAGAGAGAGTCAACCGCCCTCATCATTACTATTCTGTATGTAGAGAGAGTCAACCCCCCTCATCATTACTATTCTGTACGTAGAGAGAGAGTCAACCCCCCTCATCATTACTATTCTGTACGTAGAGAGAGTCAACCCCCCTCATCATTACTATTCTGTACGTAGAGAGAGTCAACCCCCCTCATCATTACTATTCTGTACGTAGAGAGAGTCAACCCCCCTCATCATTACTATTCTGTACGTAGAGAGAGTCAACCCCCCTCATCATTACTATTCTGTATGTAGAGAGAGTCAACCCCCCTCACTATTACTTTTCTGTATGTGGAGAGAGTCAACCCCCCTCATCATTACTATTCTGTACGTAGAGAGAGTCAACCCCCCTCATCATTACTATTCTGTACGTAGAGAGAGAGTCAACCCCCCTCATCATTACTATTCTGTATATAGAGAGAGTCAACCCCCTTCATCATTACTATTCTGTATGTAGAGAGAGTCAACCCCCCTCATCATTACTATTCTGTATGTAGAGAGAGTCAACTCCCCTCATCATTACTATTCTGTACGTAGAGAGAGAGTCAACCCCCCTCATCATTACTATTCTGTATGTAGAGAGAGTCAACCCCCCTCATCATTACTATTCTGTATGTAGAGAGAGTCAACCCCCCTCATCATTACTATTCTGTATGTAGAGAGAGTCAACCCCCCTCATCATACTATTCTGTATGTAGAGAGAGTCAACTCCCCTCATCATTACTATTCTGTACGTAGAGAGAGAGTCAACCCCCCTCATCATTACTATTCTGTACGTAGAGAGAGTCAACCCCCCTCATCATTACTATTCTGTACGTAGAGAGAGTCAACCCCCCTCATCATTACTATTCTGTACGTAGAGAGAGAGTCAACCCCCCTCATCATTACTATTCTGTACGTAGAGAGAGTCAACCCCCCTCATCATTACTATTCTGTACGTAGAGAGAGAGTCAACCCCCCTCATCATTACTATTCTGTACGTAGAGAGAGTCAACCCCCCTCATCATTACTATTCTGTACGTAGAGAGAGTCAACCCCCCTCATCATTACTGTTCTGTACATAGAGAGAGTCAACCCCCCTGATCATTACTATTCTGTATGTAGAGAGAGTCAACCCCCCTCAACATTACTATTCTGTACGTAGAGAGAGAGTCAACCCCCCTCATCATTACTATTCTGTACATAGAGAGAGTCAACCCCCCTCATCATTACTATTCTGTACATAGAGAGAGTCAACCCCCCTCATCATTACTATTCTGTACGTAGAGAGAGAGTCAACCCCCCTCATCATTACTAATCTGTATGTAGAGAGAGTCAACCCCCCTCATCATTACTATTCTGTATGTAGAGAGAGTCAACCCCCCTCACTATTACTATTCTGTATGTAGAGAGTCAACCCCCCTCATCATTACTATTCTGTACGTAGAGAGAGAGTCAACCCCCCTCATCATTACTATTCTGTACGTAGAGAGAGTCAACCCCCCTCATCATTACTATTCTGTACGTAGAGAGAGAGTCAACCCCCCTCATCATTACTATTCTGTACGTAGAGAGAGTCAACCCCCCTCATCATTACTATTCTGTACGTAGAGAGAGAGTCAACCCCCCTCATCATTACTATTCTGTACGTAGAGAGAGTCAACCCCCCTCATCATTACTATTCTGTACGTAGAGAGAGTCAACCCCCCTCATCATTACTGTTCTGTACATAGAGAGAGTCAACCCCCCTCATCATTACTATTCTGTATGTAGAGAGAGTCAACCCCCCTCAACATTACTATTCTGTACGTAGAGAGAGAGTCAACCCCCCTCATCATTACTATTCTGTACATAGAGAGAGTCAACCCCCCTCATCATTACTATTCTGTACATAGAGAGAGTCAACCCCCCTCATCATTACTATTCTGTACGTAGAGAGAGAGTCAACCCCCCTCATCATTACTAATCTGTATGTAGAGAGAGTCAACCCCCCTCATCATTACTATTCTGTATGTAGAGAGAGTCAACCCCCCTCACTATTACTATTCTGTATGTAGAGAGAGTCAACCCCCCTCATCATTACTATTCTGTACGTAGAGAGAGAGTCAACCCCCCTCATCATTACTATTCTGTACGTAGAGAGAGTCAACCCCCCTCATCATTACTATTCTGTACGTAGAGAGAGAGTCAACCCCCCTCATCATTACTATTCTGTACGTAGAGAGAGTCAACCCCCCTCATCATTACTATTCTGTATGTAGAGAGAGTCAACCCCCCTCATCATTACTATTCTGTTATGTAGAGAGAGTCAACCGCCCTCATCATTACTATTCTGTATGTAGAGAGAGTCAACCCCCCTCATCATTACTATTCTGTATGTAGAGAGAGTCAACCCCCCTCATCATTACTATTCTGTACGTAGAGAGAGTCAACCCCCCTCATCATTACTATTCTGTACGTAGAGAGAGTCAACCCCCCTCATCATTACTATTCTGTACGTAGAGAGAGTCAACCCCCCTCATCATTACTATTCTGTATGTAGAGAGAGTCAACCCCCCTCACTATTACTTTTCTGTATGTGGAGAGAGTCAACCCCCCTCATCATTACTATTCTGTACGTAGAGAGAGTCAACCCCCCTCATCATTACTATTCTGTACGTAGAGAGAGAGTCAACCCCCCTCATCATTACTATTCTGTATATAGAGAGAGTCAACCCCCTTCATCATTACTATTCTGTAGGTAGAGAGAGTCAACCACCCTCATCATTACTATTCTGTACGTAGAGAGAGTCAACCCCCCTCATCATTACTATTCTGTATGTAGAGAGAGTCAACCCCCCTCATCATTACTATTCTGTATGTAGAGAGAGTCAACCCCCCTCATCATTACTATTCTGTATGTAGAGAGAGAGTCAACCCCCCTCATCATTAATATTCTGTACGTAGAGAGAGTGTGAACCCCCCTCATCATTACTATTCTGTACGTAGAGAGAGAGTCAACCCCCCTCATCATTACTATTCTGTACGTAGAGAGAGTCAACCCCCCTCAATATTACTATTCTGTATGTAGAGAGAGTCAACCCCCCTCATCATTACTATTCTGTATGTAGAGAGAGTCAACCCCCCTCATCATTACTATTCTGTATATAGAGAGAGTCACCCCCCCTCATCATTACTATTCTGTACATAGAGAGAGTCAACCCCCCTAATCATTACTATTCTGTATGTAGAGAGAGTCAACCCCCCTCATCATTACTATTCTGTATGTAGAGAGAGTCAACCCCCCTCATCATTACTATTCTGTACGTAGAGAGAGAGTCAACCCCCCTCATCATTACTATTCTGTATGTAGAGAGAGTCAACCCCCCTCATCATTACTATTCTGTATGTAGAGAGAGTCAACCCCCCTCATCATTACTATTCTGTATGTAGAGAGAGTCAACCCCCCTCATCATTACTATTCTGTATGTAGAGAGAGTCAACTCCCCTCATCATTACTATTCTGTACGTAGAGAGAGAGTCAACCCCCCTCATCATTACTATTCTGTACGTAGAGAGAGTCAAGCCCCCTCATCATTACTATTCTGTACATAGAGAGAGTCAACCCCCCT
Source organism: Salmo salar (assembly GCF_965601325.2). Classification (NCBI taxonomy): domain Eukaryota; kingdom Metazoa; phylum Chordata; class Actinopteri; order Salmoniformes; family Salmonidae; genus Salmo; species Salmo salar. The sequence goes on from NC_138301.1 coordinate 49,649,280, forward strand.
CATCATTACTATTCTGTAGGTAGAGAGAGTCAACCACCCTCATCATTACTATTCTGTATATAGAGAGAGTCACCCCCCCTCATCATTACTATTCTGTACATAGAGAGAGTCAACCCCCCTAATCATTACTATTCTGTATGTAGAGAGAGTCAACCCCCCTCATCATTACTATTCTGTACGTAGAGAGAGAGTCAACGCCCCTCATCATTACTATTCTGTATGTAGAGAGAGTCAACCCCCCTCATCATTACTATTCTGTATGTAGAGAGAGTCAACCCCCCTCATCATTACTATTCTGTATGTAGAGAGAGTCAACCCCCCTCATCATTACTATTCTGTATGTAGAGAGAGTCAACTCCCCTCATCATTACTATTCTGTACGTAGAGAGAGAGTCAACCCCCCTCATCATTACTATTCTGTACGTAGAGAGAGTCAACCCCCCTCATCATTACTATTCTGTACGTAGAGAGAGTCAACCCCCCTCATCATTACTATTCTGTACATAGAGAGAGTCAACCCCCCTCATCATTACTATTCTGTACGTAGAGAGAGTCAACCCCCCTCATCATTACTATTCTGTATGTAGAGAGAGTCAACCCCCCTCATCATTACTATTCTGTACGTAGAGAGAGTCAACCCCCCTCATCATTACTATTCTGTACATAGAGAGAGTCAACCCCCCTCATCATTACTATTCTGTAGGTAGAGAGAGTCAACCACCCTCATCATTACTATTCTGTATATAGAGAGAGTCACCCCCCCTCATCATTACTATTCTGTACATAGAGAGAGTCAACCCCCCTAATCATTACTATTCTGTACGTAGAGAGAGTCAACCCCCCTCATCATTACTATTCTGTATGTAGAGAGTCAACCCCCCTCATCATTACTATTCTGTACGTAGAGAGAGAGTCAACGCCCCTCATCATTACTATTCTGTATGTAGAGAGAGTCAACCCCCCTCATCATTACTATTCTGTATGTAGAGAGAGTCAACCCCCCTCATCATTACTATTCTGTATGTAGAGAGAGTCAACCCCCCTCATCATTACTATTCTGTACGTAGAGAGAGTCAACCCCCCTCATCATTACTATTCTGTACGTAGAGAGAGTCAACCCCCCTCATCATTACTATTCTGTACATAGAGAGAGTCAACCCCCCTCATCATTACTATTCTGTACGTAGAGAGAGTCAACCCCCCTCATCATTACTATTCTGTATGTAGAGAGAGTCAACCCCCCTCATCATTACTATTCTGTACGTAGAGAGAGAGTCAACCCCCCTCATCATTACTATTCTCCACGTAGAGAGAGAGTCAACCCCCCTCATCATTACTATTCTGTATGTAGAGAGAGTCAACCCCCCTCATCATTACTATTCTGTACGTAGAGAGAGTCAACCCCCCTCATCATTACTATTCTGTACATAGAGAGAGTCAACCCCCCTCATCATTACTATTCTGTACGTAGAGAGAGTCAACCCCCCTCATCATTACTATTCTGTACGTAGAGAGAGTCAACCCCCCTCATCATTACTATTCTGTACATAGAGAGAGTCAACCCACCTCATCATTACTATTCTGTACGTAGAGAGAGTCAACCCCCCTCATCATTACTATTCTGTACGTAGAGAGAGAGTCAACCCCCCTCATCATTACTATTCTGTACGTAGAGAGAGAGTCAACCCCCCTCATCATTACTATTCTCTACGTAGAGAGAGAGTCAACACCCCTCATCATTACTATTCTGTATGTAGAGAGAGTCAACCCCCCTCATCATTACTATTCTGTACGTAGAGAGAGTCAACCCCCCTCATCATTACTATTCTGTACGTAGAGAGAGTCAACCCCCCTCATCATTACTATTCTGTACGTAGAGAGAGTCAACCCCCCTCATCATTACTATTCTGTATGTAGAGAGAGTCAACCCCCCTCATCATTACTATTCTGTATGTAGAGAGAGTCAACCCCCCTCATCATTACTATTCTGTATGTAGAGAGAGTCAACCCCCCTCAACATTACTATTCTGTACGTAGAGAGAGAGTCAACCCCCCTCATCATTACATTTCTGTACGTAGAGAGAGTCAACCCCCCTCATCATTACTATTCTGTACATAGAGAGAGTCAACCCCCCTCATCTTTACTATTCTGTACGTAGAGAGAGAGTCAACCCCCCTCATCATTACTAATCTGTATGTAGAGAGAGTCAACGCCCCTCATCATTACTATTCTGTATGTAGAGAGAGTCAACCCCCCTCACTATTACTATTCTGTATGTAGAGAGAGTCAACCCCCCTCATCATTACTATTCTGTACGTAGAGAGAGAGTCAACCCCCCTCATCATTACTATTCTGTACGTAGAGAGAGTCAACCCCCCTCATCATTACTATTCTGTACGTAGAGAGAGAGTCAACCCCCCTCATCATTACTATTCTGTACGTAGAGAGAGTCAACCCCCCTCATCATTACTATTCTGTATGTAGAGAGAGTCAACCCCCCTCATCATTACTATTCTGTTATGTAGAGAGAGTCAACCCCCCTCATCATTACTATTCTGTATGTAGAGAGAGTCAACCCCCCTCATCATTACTATTCTGTACATAGAGAGAGTCAACCCCCCTCATCATTACTATTCTGTACGTCGAGAGAGTCAACCCCCCTCATCATTACTATTCTGTATGTAGAGAGAGCGTCAACCCCCCTCATCATTACTATTCTGTACGTAGAGAGAGTCAACCCCCCTCATCATTACTATTCTGTACGTAGAGAGAGTCAACCCCCCTCATCATTACTATTCTGTACGTAGAGAGAGTCAACCCCCCTCATCATTACTATTCTGTACATAGAGAGAGTCAACCCACCTCATCATTACTATTCTGTACGTAGAGAGAGTCAACCCCCCTCATCATTACTATTCTGTATGTAGAGAGAGAGTCAACCCCCTCATCATTAATATTCTGTACGTAGAGAGAGTGTGAACCCCCCTCATCATTACTATTCTGTACGTAGAGAGAGAGTCAACCCCCCTCATCATTACTATTCTGTACGTAGAGAGAGTCAACCCCCCTCAATATTACTATTCTGTATGTAGAGAGAGTCAACCCCCCTCATCATTACTATTCTGTATGTAGAGAGAGTCAACCCCCCTCATCATTACTATTCTGTATATAGAAAGAGTCACCCCCCCTCATCATTACTATTCTGTACGTAGAGAGAGTCAACCCCCCTAATCATTACTATTCTGTACGTAGAGAGAGTCAACCCCCCTCATCATTACTATTCTGTATGTAGAGAGAGTCAACCCCCCTCATCATTACTATTCTGTATGTAGAGAGAGTCAACTCCCCTCATCATTACTATTCTGTACGTAGAGAGAGAGTCAACCCCCCTCATCATTACTATTCTGTACGTAGAGAGAGAGTCAACCCCCCTCATCATTACTATTCTGTACGTAGAGAGAGAGTCAACCCCCCTCATCATTACTATTCTGTACGTAGAGAGAGTCAACTCCCCTCATCATTACTATTCTGTACGTAGAGAGAGTCAACCCCCCTCATCATTACTATTCTGTACGTAGAGAGAGTCAACCCCCCTCATCATTACTATTCTGTACGTAGAGAGAGAGTCAACCCCCCTCATCATTACTATTCTGTACGTAGAGAGAGTCAAACCCCCTCATCATTACTATTCTGTACGTAGAGAGAGAGTCAACCCCCCTCATCATTACTATTCTGTAAGTAGAGAGAGTCAACCCCCCTCATCATTACTATTCTGTACGTAGAGAGAGTCAACCCCCCTCATCATTACTATTCTGTACATAGAGAGAGTCAACCCCCCTCATCATTACTATTCTGTATGTAGAGAAAGAGTCAACCCCCCTCATCATTACAATTCTCTACGTAGAGAGAGAGTCAACCCCCATCATCAATACTATTCTGTATGTAGATTGAGTCAACCCCTCTCATCATTACTATTCTGTACGTAGAGAGAGTCAACCCCCCTCATCATTACTATTCTGTACATAGAGAGAGTCAACCCCCCTCATCATTACTATTCTGTACGTAGAGAGAGTCAACCCCCCTCATCATTACTTTTCTGTACGTAGAGAGAGTCAACCCCCCTCATCATTACTATTCTGTACATAGAGAGAGTCAACCCACCTCATCATTACTATTCTGTACGTAGAGAGAGTCAACCCCCCTCATCATTAGTATTCTGTATGTAGAGAGAGAGTCAACCCCCCTCATCATTACTATTCTGTACGTAGAGAGAGAGTCAACCCCCCTCATCATTACTATTCTCTACGTAGAGAGAGAGTCAACCCCCCTCATCATTACTATTCTGTATGTAGAGAGAGTCAACCCCCCTCATCATTACTATTCTGTACGTAGAGAGAGTCAACCCCCCTCATCATTACTATTCTGTACGTAGAGAGAGTCACCCCCCCTCATCATTACTATTCTGTACGTAGAGAGAGTCAACCCCCCTAATCATTACTATTCTGTACGTAGAGAGAGTCAACCCCCCTCATCATTACTATTATGTATGTAGAGAGAGTCAACCCCCCTCATCATTACTATTCTGTATGTAGAGAGAGTCAACCCCCCTCATCATTACTATTCTGTATGTAGAGAGAGTCAACCCCCCTCATCATTACTATTCTGTACGTAGAGAGAGAGTCAACCCCCCTCATCATTACTATTCTGTACATAGAGAGAGTCAACCCCCCTCATCATTAGTATTCTGTACATAGAGAGAGAGTCACTCCCCCTCATCATTACTATTCTGTACGTAGAGAGAGTCAACCCCCCTCATCATTACTATTCTGTACGTAGAGAGAGAGTCAACCCCCCTCATCATTACTATTCTGTACGTAGAGAGAGAGTCAACCCCCCTCATCATTACTATTCTGTACGTATAGAGAGAGTCAACCCCCCTCATCATTACTATTCTGTACGTAGAGAGAGTCAACTCCCCTCATCATTACTATTCTGTACGTAGAGAGAGTCAACCCCCCTCATCATTACTATTCTGTACGTAGACAGAGTCAACCCCCCTCATCATTACTATTCTGTACGTAGAGAGAGAGTCAACCCCCCTCATCATTACTATTCTGTACGTAGAGAGAGTCAACCCCCCTCATCATTACTATTCTGTATGTAGAGAGAGTCAACCCCCCTCATCATTACTATTCTGTACGTAGAGAGAGTCAACCCCCCTCATCATTACTATTCTGTACGTAGAGAGAGTCAACCCCCCTCATCATTACTATTCTGTACGTAGAGAGAGTCAACCCCCCTCATCATTACTATTCTGTATGTAGAGAGAGTCAACCCCCCTCATCATTACTATTCTGTATGTAGAGAGAGTCAACCCCCCTCATCATTACTATTCTTTATGTAGAGAGAGTCAACCCCCCTCAACATTACTATTCTGTACGTAGAGAGAGAGTCAACCCCCCTCATCATTACATTTCTGTACGTAGAGAGAGTCAACCCCCCTCATCATTACTATTCTGTACATAGAGAGAGTCAACCCCCCTCATCTTTCCTATTCTGTACGTAGAGAGAGAGTCAACCCCCCTCATCATTACTAATCTGTATGTAGAGAGAGTCAACGCCCCTCATCATTACTATTCTGTATGTAGAGAGAGTCAACCCCCCTCACTATTACTATTCTGTATGTAGAGAGAGTCAACCCCCCTCATCATTACTATTCTGTACGTAGAGAGAGAGTCAACCCCCCTCATCATTACTATTCTGTACGTAGAGAGAGTCAACCCCCCTCATCATTACTATTCTGTACGTAGAGAGAGAGTCAACCCCCCTCATCATTACTATTCTGTACGTAGAGAGAGTCAACCCCCCTCATCATTACTATTCTGTATGTAGAGAGAGTCAACCCCCCTCATCATTACTATTCTGTTATGTAGAGAGAGTCAACCCCCCTCATCATTACTATTCTGTATGTAGAGAGAGTCAACCCCCCTCATCATTACTATTCTGTACATAGAGAGAGTCAACCCCCCTCATCATTACTATTCTGTACGTCGAGAGAGTCAACCCCCCTCATCATTACTATTCTGTATGTAGAGAGAGTAACCCCCCCTCATCATTACTATTCTGTACGTAGAGAGAGTCAACCCCCCTCATCATTACTATTCTGTACGTAGAGAGAGTCAACCCCCAACATCATTACTATTCTGTACGTAGAGAGAGTCAACCCCCCTCATCATTACTATTCTGTATGTAGAGAGAGTCAACCCCCCTCACTATTACTTTTCTGTATGTGGAGAGATTCAACCCCCCTCATCATTACTATTCTGTACGTAGAGAGAGTCAACCCCCCTCATCATTACTATTCTGTATGTAGAGAGAGTCAACCCCCCTCAACATTACTATTCTGTATGTAGAGAGAGAGTCAACCTCCCTCATCATTACTATTCTGTATGTAGAGAGAGTCAACCTCCCTCATCATTACTATTCTGTAGGTAGAGAGAGTCAACACCCCTCATCATTTCTATTCTGTATGTAGAGAGAGTCAACCCCCCTCATCATTACTATTCTGTATGTAGAGAGAGTCAACCCCCCTCATCATTACTATTCTGTATGTAGAGAGAGAGTCAACCCCCTCATCATTAATATTCTGTACGTAGAGAGAGTGTGAACCCCCCTCATCATTACTATTCTGTACGTAGAGAGAGAGTCAACCCACCTCATCATTACTATTCTGTACGTAGAGAGAGTCAACCCCCCTCAATATTACTATTCTGTATGTAGAGAGAGTCAACCCCCCTCATCATTACTATTCTGTATGTAGAGAGAGTCAACCCCCCTCATCATTACTATTCTGTATATAGAAAGAGTCACCCCCCCTCATCATTACTATTCTGTACGTAGAGAGAGTCAACCCCCCTAATCATTACTATTCTGTACGTAGAGAGAGTCAACCCCCCTCATCATTACTATTCTGTATGTGAGAGAGAGTCAACCCCTCTCATCATTACTATTCTGTATATAGAGAGAGAGTCACCCCCCCTCATCATTACTATTCTGTACGTGAGAGAGAGTCAACCCCCCTAATCATTACTATTCTGTACGTAGAGAGAGTCAACCCCCCTCAATCATTACTATTCTGTACGTAGAGAGAGTCAACCCCCCTCATCATTACTATTCTGTATGTAGAGAGAGTCAACCCCCCTCATCATTACTATTCTGTATATAGAAAGAGTCACCCCCCCTCATCATTACTATTCTGTACGTAGAGAGAGTCAACCCCCCTAATCATTACTATTCTGTACGTAGAGAGAGTCAACCCCCCTCATCATTACTATTCTGTACGTAGAGAGAGTCAACCCCCCTCATCATTACTATTCTGTATGTAGAGAGAGTCAACTCCCCTCATCATTACTATTCTGTACGTAGAGAGAGAGTCAACCCCCCTCATCATTACTATTCTGTACGTAGAGAGAGAGTCAACCCCCCTCATCATTACTATTCTGTACGTAGAGAGAGAGTCAACCCCCCTCATCATTACTATTCTGTACGTAGAGAGAGTCAACTCCCCTCATCATTACTATTCTGTACGTAGAGAGAGTCAATCCCCCTCATCATTACTATTCTGTACGTAGAGAGAGTCAACCCCCCTCATCATTACTATTCTGTACGTAGAGAGAGAGTCAACCCCCCTCATCATTACTATTCTGTACGTAGAGAGAGTCAAACCCCCTCATCATTACTATTCTGTACGTAGAGAGAGAGTCAACCCCCCTCATCATTACTATTCTGTAAGTAGAGAGAGTCAACCCCCCTCATCATTACTATTCTGTACGTAGAGAGAGTCAACCCCCCTCATCATTACTATTCTGTACATAGAGAGAGTCAACCCCCCTCATCATTACTATTCTGTATGTAGAGAAAGAGTCAACCCCCCTCATCATTACAATTCTCTACGTAGAGAGAGAGTCAACCCCCATCATCAATACTATTCTGTATGTAGAGAGAGTCAACCCCTCTCATCATTACTATTCTGTACGTAGAGAGTTAGTCAACCCCCCTCATCATTACTATTCTGTACATAGAGAGAGTCAACCCCCCTCATCATTACTATTCTGTACGTAGAGAGAGTCAACCCCCCTCATCATTACTTTTCTGTACGTAGAGAGAGTCAACCCCCCTCATCATTACTATTCTGTACATAGAGAGAGTCAACCCACCTCATCATTACTATTCTGTACGTAGAGAGAGTCAACCCCCCTCATCATTACTATTCTGTATGTAGAGAGAGAGTCAACCCCCCTCATCATTACTATTCTGTACGTAGAGAGAGAGTCAACCCCCCTCATCATTACTATTCTCTACGTAGAGAGAGAGTCAACCCCCCTCATCATTACTATTCTGTATGTAGAGAGAGTCAACCCCCCTCATCATTACTATTCTGTACGTAGAGAGAGTCAACCCCCCTCATCATTACTATTCTGTACGTAGAGAGAGTCACCCCCCCTCATCATTACTATTCTGTACGTAGAGAGAGTCAACCCCCCTAATCATTACTATTCTGTACGTAGAGAGAGTCAACCCCCCTCATCATTACTATTATGTATGTAGAGAGAGTCAACCCCCCTCATCATTACTATTCTGTATGTAGAGAGAGTCAACCCCCCTCATCATTACTATTCTGTATGTAGAGAGAGTCAACCCCCCTCATCATTACTATTCTGTACGTAGAGAGAGAGTCAACCCCCCTCATCATTACTATTCTGTACATAGAGAGAGTCAACCCCCCTCATCATTACTATTCTGTACATAGAGAGAGAGTCACTCCCCCTCATCATTACTATTCTGTACGTAGAGAGAGTCAACCCCCCTCATCATTACTATTCTGTACGTAGAGAGAGAGTCAACCCCCCTCATCATTACTATTCTGTACGTAGAGAGAGAGTCAACCCCCCTCATCATTACTATTCTGTACGTATAGAGAGAGTCAACCCCCCTCATCATTACTATTCTGTACGTAGAGAGAGTCAACTCCCCTCATCATTACTATTCTGTACGTAGAGAGAGTCAACCCCCCTCATCATTACTATTCTGTACGTAGACAGAGTCAACCCCCCTCATCATTACTATTCTGTACGTAGAGAGAGAGTCAACCCCCCTCATCATTACTATTCTGTACGTAGAGAGAGTCAACCCCCCTCATCATTACTATTCTGTACGTAGAGAGAGAGTCAACCCCCCTCATCATTACTATTCTGTACGTAGAGAGAGTCAACCCCCCTCATCATTACTATTCTGTACGTAGAGAGAGTCAACCCCCCTCATCATTACTATTCTGTACATAGAGAGAGTCAACCCCCCTCATCATTACTATTCTGTACGTAGAGAGAGTCAACCCCCCTCATCATTACTATTCTGTATGTAGAGAGAGAGTCAACCCCCCTCATCATTACTATTCTGCACGTAGAGAGAGAGTCAACCCCCCTCATCATTACTATTCTGTACGTAGAGAGAGTCAACCCCCCTCATCATTACTATTCTGTACGTAGAGAGAGAGTCAACCCCCCTCATCATTACTATTCTGTACGTAGAGAGAGTCAACCCCCCTCATCATTACTATTCTGTACGTAGAGAGAGTCAACCCCCCTCATCATTACTATTCTGTACATAGAGAGAGTCAACCCCCCTCATCATTACTATTCTGTACGTAGAGAGAGTCAACCCCCCTCATCATTACTATTCTGTATGTAGAGAGAGAGTCAACCCCCCTCATCATTACTATTCTGCACGTAGAGAGAGAGTCAACCCCCCTCATCATTACTATTCTCTACGTAGAGAGAGAGTCAACCCCCCTCATCATTACTATTCTGTATGTAGAGAGAGTCAACCCCCCTCATCATTACTATTCTGTACGTAGAGAGAGTCAACCCCCCTCATCATTACTATTCTGTACATAGAGAGAGTCAACCCCCCTCATCATTACTATTCTGTACGTAGAGAGAGTCAACCCCCCTCATCATTACTATTCTGTACGTAGAGAGAGTCAACCCCGCTCATCATTACTATTCTGTACATAGAGAGAGTCAACCCACCTCATCATTACTATTCTGTACGTAGAGAGAGTCAACCCCCCTCATCATTACTATTCTGTATGTAGAGAGAGAGTCAACCCCCCTCATCTTTACTATTCTGTACGTAGAGAGAGAGTCAACCCCCCTCATCATTACTATTCTCTACGTAGAGAGAGAGTCAACCCCCCTCATCATTACTATTCTGTATGTAGAGAGAGTCAACCCCCCTCATCATTACTATTCTGTACGTAGAGAGAGTCAACCCCCCTCATCATTACTATTCTGTACGTAGAGAGAGTCAACCCCCCTCATCATTACTATTCTGTACGTAGAGAGAGTCAACCCCCCTCATCATTACTATTCTGTATGTAGAGAGAGTCAACCCCCCTCATCATTACTATTCTGTATGTAGAGAGAGTCAACCCCCCTCATCATTACTATTCTGTATGTAGAGAGAGTCAACCCCCCTCATCATTACTATTCTGTACGTAGAGAGAGTCAACCCCCCTCATCATTACTATTCTGTATGTAGAGAGAGTCAACCCCCCTCATCATTACTATTCTGTATGTAGAGAGAGTCAACCCCCCTCAACATTACTATTCTGTACGTAGAGAGAGAGTCAACCCCCCTCATCATTACTATTCTGTACGTAGAGAGAGTCAACCCCCCTCATCATTACTATTCTGTACATAGAGAGAGTCAACCCCCCTCATCATTACTATTCTGTACGTAGAGAGAGAGTCAACCCCCCTCATCATTACTAATCTGTATGTAGAGAGAGTCAACCCCCCTCATCATTACAATTCTCTACGTAGAGAGAGAGTCAACCCCCATCATCAATACTATTCTGTATGTAGAGAGAGTCAACCCCTCTCATCATTACTATTCTGTACGTAGAGAGAGTCAACCCCCCTCATCATTACTATTCTGTACATAGAGAGAGTCAACCCCCCTCATCATTACTATTCTGTACGTAGAGAGAGTCAACCCCCCTCATCATTACTTTTCTGTACGTAGAGAGAGTCAACCCCCCTCATCATTACTATTCTGTACATAGAGAGAGTCAACCCACCTCATCATTACTATTCTGTACGTAGAGAGAGTCAACCCCCCTCATCATTACTATTCTGTATGTAGAGAGAGAGTCAACCCCCCTCATCATTACTATTCTGTACGTAGAGAGAGAGTCAACCCCCCTCATCATTACTATTCTCTACGTAGAGAGAGAGTCAACCCCCCTCATCATTACTATTCTGTATGTAGAGAGAGTCAACCCCCCTCATCATTACTATTCTGTACGTAGAGAGAGTCAACCCCCCTCATCATTACTATTCTGTACGTAGAGAGAGTCACCCCCCCTCATCATTACTATTCTGTACGTAGAGAGAGTCAACCCCCCTAATCATTACTATTCTGTACGTAGAGAGAGTCAACCCCCCTCATCATTACTATTCTGTATGTAGAGAGAGTCAACCCCCCTCATCATTACTATTCTGTATGTAGAGAGAGTCAACCCCCCTCATCATTACTATTCTGTATGTAGAGAGAGTCAACCCCCCTCATCATTACTATTCTGTACGTAGAGAGAGAGTCAACCCCCCTCATCATTACTATTCTGTACATAGAGAGAGTCAACCCCCCTCATCATTACTATTCTGTACATAGAGAGAGAGTCACTCCCCCTCATCATTACTATTCTGTACGTAGAGAGAGTCAACCCCCCTCATCATTACTATTCTGTACGTAGAGAGAGAGTCAACCCCCCTCATCATTACTATTCTGTACGTAGAGAGAGAGTCAACCCCCCTCATCATTACTATTCTGTACGTATAGAGAGAGAAAACCCCCCTCATCAATAACTATACTGTACGTAGAGAGAGTCAACTCCCCTCATCATTACTATTCTGTACGTAGAGAGAGTCAACCCCCCTCATCATTACTATTCTGTACGTAGACAGAGTCAACCCCCCTCATCATTACTATTCTGTACGTAGAGAGAGAGTCAACCCCCCTCATCATTACTATTCTGTACGTAGAGAGAGTCAACCCCCCTCATCATTACTATTCTGTACGTAGAGAGAGAGTCAACCCCCCTCATCATTACTATTCTGTACGTAGAGAGAGTCAACCCCCCTCATCATTACTATTCTGTACGTAGAGAGAGTCAACCCCCCTCATCATTACTATTCTGTACATAGAGAGAGTCAACCCCCCTCATCATTACTATTCTGTACGTAGAGAGAGTCAACCCCCCTCATCATTACTATTCTGTATTTAGAGAGAGAGTCAACCCCCCTCATCATTACTATTCTGCACGTAGAGAGAGAGTCAACCCCCCTCATCATTACTATTCTGTACGTAGAGAGAGTCAACCCCCCTCATCATTACTATTCTGTACGTAGAGAGAGAGTCAACCCCCCTCATCATTACTATTCTGTACGTAGAGAGAGTCAACCCCCCTCATCATTACTATTCTGTACGTAGAGAGAGTCAACCCCCCTCATCATTACTATTCTGTACATAGAGAGAGTCAACCCCCCTCATCATTACTATTCTGTACGTAGAGAGAGTCAACCCCCCTCATCATTACTATTCTGTATGTAGAGAGAGAGTCAACCCCCCTCATCATTACTATTCTGCACGTAGAGAGAGAGTCAACCCCCCTCATCATTACTATTCTCTACGTAGAGAGAGAGTCAACCCCCCTCATCATTACTATTCTGTATGTAGAGAGAGTCAACCCCCCTCATCATTACTATTCTGTACGTAGAGAGAGTCAACCCCCCTCATCATTACTATTCTGTACATAGAGAGAGTCAACCCCCCTCATCATTACTATTCTGTACGTAGAGAGAGTCAACCCCGCTCATCATTACTATTCTGTACATAGAGAGAGTCAACCCACCTCATCATTACTATTCTGTACGTAGAGAGAGTCAACCCCCCTCATCATTACTATTCTGTATGTAGAGAGAGAGTCAACCCCCCTCATCTTTACTATTCTGTACGTAGAGAGAGAGTCAACCCCCCTCATCATTACTATTCTCTACGTAGAGAGAGAGTCAACCCCCCTCATCATTACTATTCTGTATGTAGAGAGAGTCAACCCCCCTCATCATTACTATTCTGTACGTAGAGAGAGTCAACCCCCCTCATCATTACTATTCTGTACGTAGAGAGAGTCAACCCCCCTCATCATTACTATTCTGTACGTAGAGAGAGTCAACCCCCCTCATCATTACTATTCTGTACGTAGAGAGAGTCAACCCCCCTCATCATTACTATTCTGTATGTAGAGAGAGTCAACCCCCCTCATCATTACTATTCTGTATGTAGAGAGAGTCAACCCCCCTCATCATTACTATTCTGTACGTAGAGAGAGTCAACCCCCCTCATCATTACTATTCTGTATGTAGAGAGAGTCAACCCCCCTCATCATTACTATTCTGTATGTAGAGAGAGTCAACCCCCCTCAACATTACTATTCTGTACGTAGAGAGAGAGTCAACCCCCCTCATCATTACTATTCTGTACGTAGAGAGAGTCAACCCCCCTCATCATTACTATTCTGTACATAGAGAGAGTCAACCCCCCTCATCATTACTATTCTGTACGTAGAGAGAGAGTCAACCCCCCTCATCATTACTAATCTGTATGTAGAGAGAGTCAACCCCCCTCATCATTACTATTCTGTATGTAGAGAGAGTCAACCCCCCTCATCATTACTATTCTGTACATAGAGAGAGTCAACCCCCCTCATCATTACTATTCTGTACGTAGAGAGAGTCAACCCCCCTCATCATTACTTTTCTGTACGTAGAGAGAGTCAACCCCCCTCATCATTACTATTCTGTACATAGAGAGAGTCAACCCACCTCATCATTACTATTCTGTACGTAGAGAGAGTCAACCCCCCTCATCATTACTATTCTGTATGTAGAGAGAGAGTCAACCCCCCTCATCATTACTATTCTGTACGTAGAGAGAGAGTCAACCCCCCTCATCATTACTATTCTCTACGTAGAGAGAGAGTCAACCCCCCTCATCATTACTATTCTGTATGTAGAGAGAGTCAACCCCCCTCATCATTACTATTCTGTACGTAGAGAGAGTCAACCCCCCTCATCATTACTATTCTGTACGTAGAGAGAGTCACCCCCCCTCATCATTACTATTCTGTACGTAGAGAGAGTCAACCCCTCTAATCATTACTATTCTGTACGTAGAGAGAGTCAACCCCCCTCATCATTACTATTCTGTATGTAGAGAGAGTCAACCCCCCTCATCATTACTATTCTGTATGTAGAGAGAGTCAACCCCCCTCATCATTACTATTCTGTATGTAGAGAGAGTCAACCCCCCTCATCATTACTATTCTGTACGTAGAGAGAGAGTCAACCCCCCTCATCATTACTATTCTGTACATAGAGAGAGTCAACCCCCCTCATCATTACTATTCTGTACATAGAGAGAGAGTCACTCCCCCTCATCATTACTATTCTGTACGTAGAGAGAGTCAACCCCCCTCATCATTACTATTCTGTACGTAGAGAGAGAGTCAACCCCCCTCATCATTACTATTCTGTACGTAGAGAGAGAGTCAACCCCCCTCATCATTACTATTCTGTACGTATAGAGAGAGTCAACCCCCCTCATCATTACTATTCTGTACGTAGAGAGAGTCAACTCCCCTCATCATTACTATTCTGTACGTAGAGAGAGTCAACCCCCCTCATCATTACTATTCTGTACGTAGACAGAGTCAACCCCCCTCATCATTACTATTCTGTACGTAGAGAGAGAGTCAACCCCCCTCATCATTACTATTCTGTACGTAGAGAGAGTCAACCCCCCTCATCATTACTATTCTGTACGTAGAGAGAGAGTCAACCCCCCTCATCATTACTATTCTGTACGTAGAGAGAGTCAACCCCCCTCATCATTACTATTCTGTACGTAGAGAGAGTCAACCCCCCTCATCATTACTATTCTGTACATAGAGAGAGTCAACCCCCCTCATCATTACTATTCTGTACGTAGAGAGAGTCAACCCCCCTCATCATTACTATTCTGTATGTAGAGAGAGAGTCAACCCCCCTCATCATTACTATTCTGCACGTAGAGAGAGTCAACCCCCCTCATCATTACTATTCTGTACGTAGAGAGAGTCAACCCCCCTCATCATTACTATTCTGTACGTAGAGAGAGAGTCAACCCCCCTCATCATTACTATTCTGTACGTAGAGAGAGTCAACCCCCCTCATCATTACTATTCTGTACGTAGAGAGAGTCAACCCCCCTCATCATTACTATTCTGTACATAGAGAGAGTCAACCCCCCTCATCATTACTATTCTGTACGTAGAGAGAGTCAACCCCCCTCATCATTACTATTCTGTATGTAGAGAGAGAGTCAACCCCCCTCATCATTACTATTCTGCACGTAGAGAGAGAGTCAACCCCCCTCATCATTACTATTCTCTACGTAGAGAGAGAGTCAACCCCCCTCATCATTACTATTCTGTATGTAGAGAGAGTCAACCCCCCTCATCATTACTATTCTGTACGTAGAGAGAGTCAACCCCCCTCATCATTACTATTCTGTATATAGAGAGAGTCAACCCCCCTCATCATTACTATTCTGTACGTAGAGAGAGTCAACCCCCCTCATCATTACTATTCTGTACGTAGAGAGAGTCAACCCCGCTCATCATTACTATTCTGTACATAGAGAGAGTCAACCCACCTCATCATTACTATTCTGTACGTAGAGAGAGTCAACCCCCCTCATCATTACTATTCTGTATGTAGAGAGAGAGTCAACCCCCCTCATCTTTACTATTCTGTACGTAGAGAGAGAGTCAACCCCCCTCATCATTACTATTCTCTACGTAGAGAGAGAGTCAACCCCCCTCATCATTACTATTCTGTATGTAGAGAGAGTCAACCCCCCTCATCATTACTATTCTGTACGTAGAGAGAGTCAACCCCCCTCATCATTACTATTCTGTACGTAGAGAGAGTCAACCCCCCTCATCATTACTATTCTGTACGTAGAGAGAGTCAACCCCCCTCATCATTACTATTCTGTATGTAGAGAGAGTCAACCCCCCTCATCATTACTATTCTGTATGTAGAGAGAGTCAACCCCCCTCATCATTACTATTCTGTATGTAGAGAGAGTCAACCCCCCTCATCATTACTATTCTGTACGTAGAGAGAGTCAACCCCCCTCATCATTACTATTCTGTATGTAGAGAGAGTCAACCCCCCTCATCATTACTATTCTGTATGTAGAGAGAGTCAACCCCCCTCAACATTACTATTCTGTACGTAGAGAGAGAGTCAACCCCCCTCATCATTACTATTCTGTACGTAGAGAGAGTCAACCCCCCTCATCATTACTATTCTGTACATAGAGAGAGTCAACCCCCCTCATCATTACTATTCTGTACGTAGAGAGAGAGTCAACCCCCCTCATCATTACTAATCTGTATGTAGAGAGAGTCAACCCCCCTCATCATTACTATTCTGTATGTAGAGAGAGTCAACCCCCCTCATCATTACTATTCTGTATGTAGAGAGAGTCAACTCCCCTCATCATTACTATTCTGTACGTAGAGAGAGAGTCAACCCCCCTCATCATTACTATTCTGTACGTAGAGAGAGTCAACCCCCCTCATCATTACTATTCTGTACGTAGAGAGAGAGTCACCCCCCCTCATCATTACTATTCTGTACGTAGAGAGAGTCAACCCCCCTCATCATTACTATTCTGTACGTAGAGAGAGAGTCAACCCCCCTCATCATTACTATTCTGTACGTAGAGAGAGTCAACCCCCCTCATCACTACTATTCTGTACATAGAGAGAGTCAACCCCCCTCATCATTACTATTCTGTACGTAGAGAGAGTCAACCCCCCTCATCATTACTATTCTGTATGTAGAGAGAGAGTCAACCCCCCTCATCATTACTATTCTGCACGTAGAGAGAGAGTCAACCCCCCTCATCATTACTATTCTCTACGTAGAGAGAGAGTCAACCCCCCTCATCATTACTATTCTGTATGTAGAGAGAGTCAACCCCCCTCATCATTACTATTCTGTACGTAGAGAGAGTCAACCCCCCTCATCATTACTATTCTGTATATAGAGAGAGTCAACCCCCCTCATCATTACTATTCTGTACGTAGAGAGAGTCAACCCCCCTCATCATTACTATTCTGTACGTAGAGAGAGTCAACCCCGCTCATCATTACTATTCTGTACATAGAGAGAGTCAACCCACCTCATCATTACTATTCTGTACGTAGAGAGAGTCAACCCCCCTCATCATTACTATTCTGTATGTAGAGAGAGAGTCAACCCCCCTCATCTTTACTATTCTGTACGTAGAGAGAGAGTCAACCCCCCTCATCATTACTATTCTCTACGTAGAGAGAGAGTCAACCCCCCTCATCATTACTATTCTGTATGTAGAGAGAGTCAACCCCCCTCATCATTACTATTCTGTACGTAGAGAGAGTCAACCCCCCTCATCATTACTATTCTGTACGTAGAGAGAGTCAACCCCCCTCATCATTACTATTCTGTACGTAGAGAGAGTCAACCCCCCTCATCATTACTATTCTGTATGTAGAGAGAGTCAACCCCCCTCATCATTACTATTCTGTATGTAGAGAGAGTCAACCCCCCTCATCATTACTATTCTGTATGTAGAGAGAGTCAACCCCCCTCATCATTACTATTCTGTACGTAGAGAGAGTCAACCCCCCTCATCATTACTATTCTGTATGTAGAGAGAGTCAACCCCCCTCATCATTACTATTCTGTATGTAGAGAGAGTCAACCCCCCTCAACATTACTATTCTGTACGTAGAGAGAGAGTCAACCCCCCTCATCATTACTATTCTGTACGTAGAGAGAGTCAACCCCCCTCATCATTACTATTCTGTACATAGAGAGAGTCAACCCCCCTCATCATTACTATTCTGTACGTAGAGAGAGAGTCAACCCCCCTCATCATTACTAATCTGTATGTAGAGAGAGTCAACCCCCCTCATCATTACTATTCTGTATGTAGAGAGAGTCAACCCCCCTCATCATTACTATTCTGTATGTAGAGAGAGTCAACTCCCCTCATCATTACTATTCTGTACGTAGAGAGAGAGTCAACCCCCCTCATCATTACTATTCTGTACGTAGAGAGAGTCAACCCCCCTCATCATTACTATTCTGTACGTAGAGAGAGAGTCACCCCCCCTCATCATTACTATTCTGTACGTAGAGAGAGTCAACCCCCCTCATCATTACTATTCTGTACGTAGAGAGAGAGTCAACCCCCCTCATCATTACTATTCTGTACGTAGAGAGAGAGTCACCCCCCCTCATCATTACTATTCTGTACGTAGAGAGAGTCAACCCCCCTCATCATTACTCTTCTGTACGTAGAGAGAGAGTCAACCCCCCTCATCATTACTATTCTGTACGTAGAGAGAGAGTCAACCCCCCTCATCATTACTATTCTGTACGTAGAGAGAGTCAACTCCCCTCATCATTACTATTCTGTACGTAGAGAGAGTCAACCCCCCTCATCATTACTATTCTGTACGTAGAGAGAGAGTCAACCCCCCTCATCATTACTATTCTGTACGTAGAGAGAGTAAAACCCCCTCATCATTACTATTCTGTACGTAGAGAGAGAGTCAACCCCCCTCATCATTACTATTCTGTAAGTAGAGAGAGTCAACCCCCCTCATCATTACTATTCTGTACGTAGAGAGAGTCAACCCCCCTCATCATTACTATTCTGTACATAGAGAGAGTCAACGCCCCTCATCATTACTATTCTGTAAGTAGAGAGAGTCAACCCCCCTCATCATTACTATTCTGTATGTAGAGAGAGAGTCAACCCCCCTCATCATTACTATTCTGTACGTAGAGAGAGAGTCAACCCCCCTCATCATTACTATTCTCTACGTAGAGAGAGAGTCAACCCCCCTCATCATTACTATTCTGTATGTAGAGAGAGTCAACCCCCCTCATCATTACTATTCTGTACGTAGAGAGAGTCAACCCCCCTCATCATTACTATTCTGTACATAGAGAGAGTCAACCCCCCTCATCATTACTATTCTGTACGTAGAGAGACTCAACCCCCCTCATCATTACTATTCTGTACGTAGAGAGAGTCAACCCCCCTCATCATTACTATTCTGTATGTAGAGAGAGAGTCAACCCCCCTCATCATTACTATTCTGTACGTAGACAGAGAGTCAACCCCCCTCATCATTACTATTCTGTACGTAGAGAGAGTCAACCCCCCTCATCATTACTATTCTGTACATAGAGAGAGTCAACCCCCCTCATCATTACTATTCTGTACGTAGAGAGAGTCAACCCCCCTCATCATTACTATTCTGTATGTAGAGAGAGCGTCAACCCCCCTCATCATTACTATTCTGTATGTAGAGAGAGTCAACCCCCCTCACTATTACTTTTCTGTATGTGGAGAGAGTCAACCCCCCTCATCATTACTATTCTGTACGTAGAGAGAGTCAACCCCCCTCATCATTACTATTCTGTACGTAGAGAGAGAGTCAACCCCCCTCATCATTACTATTCTGTATATAGAGAGAGTCAACCCCCCTCACCATTACTATTCTGTAGGTAGAGAGAGTCAACCACACTCATCATTACTATTCTGTACATGGAGAGAGTCAACCCCCCTCATCATTACTATTCTGTATGTAGAGAGAGTCAACCCCCCTCATCATTACTATTCTGTATGTAGAGAGAGTCAACCCCCCTCATCATTACTATTCTGTATGTAGAGAGAGAGTCAACCCCCCTCATCATTACTATTCTGTACGTAGAGAGAGTGTGAACCCCCCTCATCATTACTATTCTGTACGTAGAGAGAGAGTCAACCCCCCTCATCATTACTATTCTGTACGTAGAGAGAGTCAACCCCCCTCAATATTACTATTCTGTATGTAGAGAGAGTCAACCCCCCTCATCATTACTATTCTGTATGTAGAGAGAGTCAACCCCCCTCATCATTACTATTCTGTATATAGAGAGAGTCACCCCCCCTCATCATTACTATTCTGTACGTAGAGAGAGTCAACCCCCCTAATCATTACTATTCTGTACGTAGAGAGAGTCAACCCCCCTCATCATTACTATTCTGTATGTAGAGAGAGTCAACCCCCCTCATCATTACTATTCTGTATATAGAGAGAGAGTCAACCCCCCTCATCATTACTATTCTGTATGTAGAGAGAGTCAACCCCCCTCATCATTACTATTCTGTATGTAGAGAGAGTCAACCCCCCTCATCATTACTATTCTGTATGTAGAGAGAGTCAACCCCCCTCATCATTACTATTCTGTATGTAGAGAGAGTCAACTCCCCTCATCATTACTATTCTGTACGTAGAGAGAGAGTCAACCCCCCTCATCATTACTATTCTGTACATAGAGAGAGTCAACCCCCCTCATCATTACTATTCTGTACGTAGAGAGAGTCAACCCCCCTCATCATTACTATTCTGTACGTAGAGAGAGTCAACCCCCCTCATCATTACTATTCTGTACATAGAGAGAGTCAACCCACCTCATCATTACTATTCTGTACGTAGAGAGAGTCAACCCCCCTCATCATTACTATTCTGTATGTAGAGAGAGAGTCAACCCCCCTCATCATTACTATTCTGTACGTAGAGAGAGAGTCAACCCCCCTCATCATTACTATTCTGTACGTAGAGAGAGTCAACCCCCGTCATCATTACTATTCTGTACTTAGAGAGAGTCAACCCCCCTCATCATTACTATTCTGTACGTAGAGAGAGTCAACCCCCCTCATCATTACTATTCTGTATGTAGAGAGAGCGTCAACCCCCCTCATCATTACTATTCTGTACGTATAGAGAGTCAACCCCCCTCATCATTACTATTCTGTACGTAGAGAGAGTCAACCCCCCTCATCATTACTATTCTGTACGTAGAGAGAGTCAACCCCCCTCATCATTACTATTCTGTATGTAGAGAGAGTCAACCCCCCTCACTATTACTTTTCTGTATGTGGAGAGAGTCAACCCCCCTCATCATTACTATTCTGTACGTAGAGAGAGTCAACCCCCCTCATCATTACTATTCTGTACGTAGAGAGAGAGTCAACCCCCCTCATCATTACTATTCTGTATATAGAGAGAGTCAACCCCCCTCATCATTACTATTCTGTAGGTAGAGAGAGTCAACCACCCTCATCATTACTATTCTGTACATGGAGAGAGTCAACCCCCCTCATCATTACTATTCTGTATGTAGAGAGAGTCAACCCCCCTCATCATTACTATTCTGTATGTAGAGAGAGTCAACCCCCCTCATCATTACTATTCTGTATGTAGAGAGAGAGTCAACCCCCCTCATCATTACTATTCTGTACGTAGAGAGAGTGTGAACCCCCCTCATCATTACTATTCTGTACGTAGAGAGAGAGTCAACCCCCCTCATCATTACTATTCTGTACGTAGAGAGAGTCAACCCCCCTCAATATTACTATTCTGTATGTAGAGAGAGTCAACCCCCCTCATCATTACTATTCTGTATGTAGAGAGAGTCAACCCCCCTCATCATTACTATTCTGTATATAGAGAGAGTCACCCCCCCTCATCATTACTATTCTGTACGTAGAGAGAGTCAACCCCCCTAATCATTACTATTCTGTACGTAGAGAGAGTCAACCCCCCTCATCATTACTATTCTGTATGTAGAGAGAGTCAACCCCCCTCATCTTTACTATTCTGTACGTAGAGAGAGAGTCAACCCCCCTCATCATTACTATTCTGTATGTAGAGAGAGTCAACCCCCCTCATCATTACTATTCTGTATGTAGAGAGAGTCAACCCCCCTCATCATTACTATTCTGTATGTAGAGAGAGTCAACCCCCCTCATCATTACTATTCTGTATGTAGAGAGAGTCAACTCCCCTCATCATTACTATTCTGTACGTAGAGAGAGAGTCAACCCCCCTCATCATTACTATTCTGTACGTAGAGAGTCAACCCCCCTCATCATTACTATTCTGTACGTAGAGAGAGAGTCACCCCCCCTCATCATTACTATTCTGTACGTAGAGAGAGTCAACCCCCCTCATCATTACTATTCTGTACGTAGAGAGAGAGTCAACCCCCCTCATCATTACTATTCTGTACGTAGAGAGAGAGTCAACCCCCCTCATCATTACTATTCTGTACGTAGAGAGAGAGTCAACCCCCCTCATCATTACTATTCTGTACGTAGAGAGAGTCAACTCCCCTCATCATTACTATTCTGTACGTAGAGAGAGAGTCACCCCCCCTCATCATTACTATTCTGTACGTAGAGAGAGTCAACCCCCCTCATCATTACTATTCTGTACGTAGAGAGAGAGTCAACCCCCCTCATCATTACTATTCTGTACGTAGAGAGAGAGTCAACCCCCCTCATCATTACTATTCTGTACGTAGAGAGAGAGTCAACCCCCCTCATCATTACTATTCTGTACGTAGAGAGAGTCAACTCCCCTCATCATTACTATTCTGTACGTAGAGAGAGTCAACCCCCCTCATCATTAATATTCTGTATGTAGAGAGAGTCAACCCCCCTCATCATTACTATTCTGTATGTAGAGAGAGAGTCAACCCCCCTCATCATTACTATTCTGTACATAGAGAGAGTGTGAACCCCCCTCATCATTACTATTCTGTACGTAGAGAGAGAGTCAACCCCCCTCATCATTTCTATTCTGTACGTAGAGAGAGTCAACCCCCCTCAATATTACTATTCTGTATGTAGAGAGAGTCAACCCCCCTCATCATTACTATTCTGTATGTAGAGAGAGTCAACCCCCCTCATCATTACTATTCTGTATATAGAGAGAGTCACCCCCCCTCATCATTACTATTCTGTACGTAGAGAGAGTCAACCCCCCTAATCATTACTATTCTGTACGTAGAGAGAGTCAACCCCCCTCATCATTACTATTCTGTATGTAGAGAGAGTCAACCCCCCTCATCTTTACTATTCTGTACGTAGAGAGAGAGTCAACCCCCCTCATCATTACTATTCTGTATGTAGAGAGAGTCAACCCCCCTCATCATTACTATTCTGTATGTAGAGAGAGTCAACCCCCCTCATCATTACTATTCTGTATGTAGAGAGAGTCAACCCCCCTCATCATTACTATTCTGTATGTAGAGAGAGTCAACTCCCCTCATCATTACTATTCTGTACGTAGAGAGAGAGTCAACCCCCCTCATCATTACTATTCTGTACGTAGAGAGTCAACCCCCCTCATCATTACTATTCTGTACGTAGAGAGAGAGTCACCCCCCCTCATCATTACTATTCTGTACGTAGAGAGAGTCAACCCCCCTCATCATTACTATTCTGTACGTAGAGAGAGAGTCAACCCCCCTCATCATTACTATTCTGTACGTAGAGAGAGAGTCAACCCCCCTCATCATTACTATTCTGTACGTAGAGAGAGAGTCAACCCCCCTCATCATTACTATTCTGTACGTAGAGAGAGTCAACTCCCCTCATCATTACTATTCTGTACGTAGAGAGAGTCAACCCCCCTCATCATTACTATTCTGTACGTAGAGAGTCAACCCCCCTCATCATTACTATTCTGTATGTAGAGAGAGTCAAACCCCCTCATCATTACTATTCTGTACGTAGAGAGAGAGTCAACCCCCCTCATCATTACTATTCTGTAAGTAGAGAGAGTCAACCACCCTCATCATTACTATTCTGTAAGTAGAGAGAGTCAACCCCCCTCATCATTACTATTCTGTATGTAGAGAGAGAGTCAACCCCCCTCATCATTACTATTCCGTACGTAGAGAGAGAGTCAACCCCCCTCATCATTACTATTCTCTACGTAGAGAGAGAGTCAACCCCCCTCATCATTACTATTCTGTATGTAGAGAGAGTCAACCCCCCTCATCATTACTATTCTGTATGTAGAGAGAGTCAACCCCCCTCATCATTACTATTCTGTATGTAGAGAGAGTCAACCCCCCTCATCATTACTATTCTGTATGTAGAGAGAGTCAACTCCCCTCATCATTACTATTCTGTACGTAGAGAGAGAGTCAACCCCCCTCATCATTACTATTCTGTACGTAGAGAGTCAACCCCCCTCATCATTACTATTCTGTACGTAGAGAGAGAGTCACCCCCCCTCATCATTACTATTCTGTACGTAGAGAGAGTCAACCCCCCTCATCATTACTATTCTGTACGTAGAGAGAGAGTCAACCCCCCTCATCATTACTATTCTGTACGTAGAGAGAGAGTCAACCCCCCTCATCATTACTATTCTGTACGTAGAGAGAGAGTCAACCCCCCTCATCATTACTATTCTGTACGTAGAGAGAGTCAACTCCCCTCATCATTACTATTCTGTACGTAGAGAGAGTCAACCCCCCTCATCATTACTATTCTGTACGTAGAGAGTCAACCCCCCTCATCATTACTATTCTGTATGTAGAGAGAGTCAAACCCCCTCATCATTACTATTCTGTACGTAGAGAGAGAGTCAACCCCCCTCATCATTACTATTCTGTAAGTAGAGAGAGTCAACCACCCTCATCATTACTATTCTGTAAGTAGAGAGAGTCAACCCCCCTCATCATTACTATTCTGTATGTAGAGAGAGAGTCAACCCCCCTCATCATTACTATTCCGTACGTAGAGAGAGAGTCAACCCCCCTCATCATTACTATTCTCTACGTAGAGAGAGAGTCAACCCCCCTCATCATTACTATTCTGTATGTAGAGAGAGTCAACCCCCCTCATCATTACTATTCTGTACGTAGAGAGAGTCAACCCCCCTCATCATTACTATTCTGTACATAGAGAGAGTCAACCCCCCTCATCATTACTATTCTGTACGTAGAGAGAGTCAACCCCCCTCATCATTACTATTCTGTACGTAGAGAGAGTCAACCCCCCTCATCATTACTATTCTGTACATAGAGAGAGTCAACCCCCCTCATCATTACTATTCTGTATGTAGAGAGAGAGTCAACCCCCCTCATCATTACTATTCTGTACGTAGAGAGAGAGTCAACCCCCCTCATCATTACTATTCTCAACGTAGAGAGAGATTCAACCCCCCTCATCATTACTATTCTGTATGTAGAGAGAGTCAACCCCCCTCATCATTACTATTCTGTACGTAGAGAGAGTCAACCCCCCTCATCATTACTATTCTGTACGTAGAGAGAGTCAACCCCCCTCATCATTACTATTCTGTACGTAGAGAGAGTCAACCCCCCTCATCATTACTATTCTGTATGTAGAGAGAGTCAACCCCCCTCATCATTACTATTCTGTATGTAGAGAGAGTCAACCCCCCTCATCATTACTATTCTGTACGTAGAGAGAGTCAACCCCCCTCATCATTACTATTCTGTATGTAGAGAGAGTCAACCCCCCTCATCATTACTATTCTGTATGTAGAGAGTGTCAACCCCCCTCAACATTACTATTCTGTACGTAAAGAGAGAGTCAACCCCCCTCATCATTACTATTCTGTATGTAGAGAGAGTCAACCCCCCTCATCATTACTATTCTGTATGTACAGAGAGTCAACCCCCCTCAACATTACTATTCTGTACGTAGAGAGAGAGTCAACCCCCCTCATCATTACTATTCTGTACGTAGAGAGAGTCAACCCCCCTCATCATTACTATTCTGTATGTAGAGAGAGTCAACCCCCCTCACTATTACTATTCTGTATGTAGAGAGAGTCAACCCCCCTCATCATTAATATTCTGTATGTTGACAGAGTCAACCCCCCTCATCATTACTATTCTGTACGTAGAGAGAGTAACCCCCCCTCATCATTACTATTTTGTACATAGAGAGAGTCAACCCCCCTCATCATTACTATTCTGTATGCAGAGAGAGAGTCAACCCCCCTCATCATTACTATTCCGTACGTAGAGAGAGAGTCAACCCCCCTCATCATTACTATTCTGTACGTAGAGAGAGGCAACCCCCCTCATTCTGTACGTAGAGAGAGAGTCAACCCCCCTCATCATTACTATTCTGTATGTAGAGAGAGTCAACCCCCCTCATCATTACTATTCTGTACGTAGAGAGTCAACCCCCCTCATCATTACTATTCTGTATGTAGAGAGAGTCAACCCCCCTCATCATTACTATTCTGTATGTAGAGAGAGTCAACTCCCCTCATCATTACTATTCTGTACGTAGAGAGAGAGTCAACCCCCCTCATCATTACTATTCTGTACGTAGAGAGTCAACCCCCCTCATCATTACTATTCTGTACGTAGAGAGAGAGTCACCCCCCCTCATCATTACTATTCTGTACGTAGAGAGAGTCAACCCCCCTCATCATTACTATTCTGTACGTAGAGAGAGAGTCAACCCCCCTCATCATTACTATTCTGTACGTAGAGAGAGAGTCAACCCCCCTCATCATTACTATTCTGTACGTAGAGAGAGAGTCAACCCCCCTCATCATTACTATTCTGTACGTAGAGAGAGTCAACTCCCCTCATCATTACTATTCTGTACGTAGAGAGAGTCAACCCCCCTCATCATTACTATTCTGTACGTAGAGAGTCAACCCCCCTCATCATTACTATTCTGTATGTAGAGAGAGTCAAACCCCCTCATCATTACTATTCTGTACGTAGAGAGAGAGTCAACCCCCCTCATCATTACTATTCTGTAAGTAGAGAGAGTCAACCACCCTCATCATTACTATTCTGTAAGTAGAGAGAGTCAACCCCCCTCATCATTACTATTCTGTATGTAGAGAGAGAGTCAACCCCCCTCATCATTACTATTCCGTACGTAGAGAGAGAGTCAACCCCCCTCATCATTACTATTCTCTACGTAGAGAGAGAGTCAACCCCCCTCATCATTACTATTCTGTATGTAGAGAGAGTCAACCCCCCTCATCATTACTATTCTGTACGTAGAGAGAGTCAACCCCCCTCATCATTACTATTCTGTACATAGAGAGAGTCAACCCCCCTCATCATTACTATTCTGTACGTAGAGAGAGTCAACCCCCCTCATCATTACTATTCTGTACGTAGAGAGAGTCAACCCCCCTCATCATTACTATTCTGTACATAGAGAGAGTCAACCCACCTCATCATTACTATTCTGTACGTAGAGAGAGTCAACCCCCCTCATCATTACTATTCTGTATGTAGAGAGAGAGTCAACCCCCCTCATCATTACTATTCTGTACGTAGAGAGAGAGTCAACCCCCCTCATCATTACTATTCTCAACGTAGAGAGAGATTCAACCCCCCTCATCATTACTATTCTGTATGTAGAGAGAGTCAACCCCCCTCATCATTACTATTCTGTACGTAGAGAGAGTCAACCCCCCTCATCATTACTATTCTGTACGTAGAGAGAGTCAACCCCCCTCATCATTACTATTCTGTACGTAGAGAGAGTCAACCCCCCTCATCATTACTATTCTGTATGTAGAGAGAGTCAACCCCCCTCATCATTACTATTCTGTATGTAGAGAGAGTCAACCCCCCTCATCATTACTATTCTGTATGTAGAGAGAGTCAACCCCCCTCATCATTACTATTCTGTACGTAGAGAGTCTACCCCCCTCATCATTACTATTCTGTACGTAGAGAGAGTCAACCCCCCTCATCATTACTATTCTGTACGTAGAGAGAGTCAACCCCCCTCATCATTACTATTCTGTATGTAGAGAGAGAGTCAACCCCCCTCATCATTACTATTCTGTACGTAGAAAGAGAGTCAACCCCCCTCATCATTACTATTCTATACGTAGAGAGAGTCAACCCCCCTCATCATTACTGTTCTGTACTTAGAGAGAGTCAACCCCCTCATCATTACTATTCTGTATGCAGAGAGAGTCAACCGCCTCATCATTACTATTCTGTATGTAGAGAGAGTCAACCCCCCACATCATTACTATTCTGTATGTAGAGAGAGTCAACCCCCTCATCATTACTATTCTGTATATAGAGAGAGTCAACCCCCCTCATCATTACTATTCTGTACGTAGAGAGAGTCAACCCCCCTCATCATTACTATTCTGTATGTAGAGAGAGAGTCAACCCCCCTCATCATTACTATTCTGTACGTAGAGAGAGTCAACCCCCCTCATCATTACTATTCTGTATGTAGAGTCAACCCCCCTCATCATTACTATTCTGTACGTAGAGAGAGAGTCAACCCCCCTCATCATTACTATTCTGTACGTAGAGAGAGTCAACCCCCCTCATCATTACTATTCTGTACGTAGAGAGAGTCAACCCCCCTCATCATTACTATTCTGTACGTAGAGAGAGTCAACCCCCCTCATCATTACTATTCTGTACGTAGAGAGAGTCAACCCACCTCATCATTACTATTCTGTATGTAGAGAGTGTCAACCCCCCTCATCATTACTATTCTGTACGTAGAGAGAGTCAACCCCCCTCATCATTACTATTCTGTACGTAGAGAGAGAGTCAACCCACCTCATCATTACTATTCTGTACGTAGAGAGAGTCAACCCCCCTCATCATTACTATTCTGTATGTAGAGAGAGAGTCAACCCCCCTCATCAATACTATTCTGTACGTAGAGAGAGAGTCAACCCCCCTCATCATTACTATTCTGTATGTAGAGAGAGTCAACCCCCCTCATCATTACTATTCTGTCCGTAGAGAGAGGCAACCCCCCTCATTCTGTACGTAGAGAGAGAGTCAACCCCCCTCATCATTACTATTCTGTATGTAGAGAGAGTCAACCCCCCTCATCATTACTATTCTGTACGTAGAGAGTCAACCCCCCTCATCATTACTATTCTGTTCGTAGAGAGAGTCAACCCCCTCATCATTACTATTCTGTACGTAGAGAGAGTCAACCCCCCTCATCATTACTATTCTGTATGTAGAGAGAGAGTCAACCCCCCTCATCATTACTATTCTGTACGTAGAAAGAGAGTCAACCCCCCTCATCATTACTATTCTGTACGTAGAGAGAGTCAACCCCCCTCATCATTACTGTTCTGTACTTAGAGAGAGTCAACCCCCTCATCATTACTATTCTGTATGCAGAGAGAGTCAACCGCCTCATCATTACTATTCTGTATGTAGAGAGAGTCAACCCCCCACATCATTACTATTCTGTATGTAGAGAGAGTCAACCCCCTCATCATTACTATTCTGTATATAGAGAGAGTCAACCCCCCTCATCATTACTATTCTGTACGTAGAGAGAGTCAACCCCCCTCATCATTACTATTCTGTATGTAGAGTCAACCCCCCTCATCATTACTATTCTGTACGTAGAGAGAGAGTTAACCCCCCTCATCATTACTATTCTGTACGTAGAGAGAGTCAACCCCCCTCATCATTACTATTCTGTACGTAGAGAGAGTCAACCCCCTCATCATTACTATTCTGTATGCAGAGAGAGTCAACCGCCTCATCATTACTATTCTGTATGTAGAGAGAGTCAACCCCCCACATCATTACTATTCTGTATGTAGAGAGAGTCAACCCCCTCATCATTACTATTCTGTATATAGAGAGAGTCAACCCCCCTCATCATTACTATTCTGTACGTAGAGAGAGTCAACCCCCCTCATCATTACTATTCTGTATGTAGAGTCAACCCCCCTCATCATTACTATTCTGTACGTAGAGAGAGAGTCAACCCCCCTCATCATTACTTTTCTGTATGTAGAGAGAGAGTCAACCCCAAACATCATTACTATTCTGTACGTAGAAAGAGAGTCAACCCCCCTCATCATTACTATTCTGTACGTAGAGAGAGTCAACCCCCCTCATCATTACTGTTCTGTACTTAGAGAGAGTCAACCCCCTCATCATTACTATTCTGTATGCAGAGAGAGTCAACCGCCTCATCATTACTATTCTGTATGTAGAGAGAGTCAACCCCCCACATCATTACTATTCTGTATGTAGAGAGAGTCAACCCCCTCATCATTACTATTCTGTACGTAGAGAGAGTCAACCCCCCTCATCATTACTGTTCTGTACTTAGAGAGAGTCAACCCCCTCATCATTACTATTCTGTATGCAGAGAGAGTCAACCGCCTCATCATTACTATTCTGTATGTAGAGAGAGAGTCAACCCCCCTCATCATTACTATTCTGTACGTAGAAAGAGAGTCAACCCCCCTCATCATTACTATTCTGTACGTAGAGAGAGTCAACCCCCCTCATCATTACTGTTCTGTACTTAGAGAGAGTCAACCCCCTCATCATTACTATTCTGTATGCAGAGAGAGTCAACCGCCTCATCATTACTATTCTGTATGTAGAGAGAGTCAACCCCCCACATCATTACTATTCTGTATGTAGAGAGAGTCAACCCCCTCATCATTACTATTCTGTATATAGAGAGAGTCAACCCCCCTCATCATTACTATTCTGTACGTAGAGAGAGTCAACCCCCCTCATCATTACTATTCTGTATGTAGAGTCAACCCCCCTCATCATTACTATTCTGTACGTAGAGAGAGAGTTAACCCCCCTCATCATTACTATTCTGTACGTAGAGAGAGTCAACCCCCCTCATCATTACTATTCTGTACGTAGAGAGAGTCAACCCCCCTCATCATTACTATTCTGTACGTAGAGAGAGTCAACCCCCCTCATCATTACTATTCTGTACGTAGAGAGAGTCAACCCCCCTCATCATTACTATTCTGTATGTAGAGAGAGTCAACCCCCCTCATCATTACTATTCTGTACGTAGAGAGAGTCAACGCCCCTCATCATTACTATTCTGTACGTAGAGAGAGAGTCAACCCACCTCATCATTACTATTCTGTACGTAGAGAGAGTCAACCCCCCTCATCATTACTATTCTGTATGTAGAGAGAGAGTCAACCCCCCTCATCATTACTATTCTGTACGTAGAGAGAGAGTCAACCCCCCTCATCATTACTATTCTGTATGTAGAGAGAGAGTCAACCCCCCTCATCATTACTATTCTGTATGTAGAGAGAGTCAACCCCACTCATCATTACTATTCTGTCCGTAGAGAGAGTCAACCCCCCTCATCATTACTATTCTGTACGTAGAGAGAGTCAACCCCCCTCATCATTACTATTCTGTACGTAGAGAGAGTCAACCCCCTCATCATTACTATTCTGTATGTAGAGAGAGTCAACCCCCCTCATCATTACTATTCTGTATGTAGAGAGAGTCAACCCCCCTCATCATTACTATTCTGTACGTAGAGAGAGTCAACCCCCTCATCATTACTATTCTGTATGTAGAGAGAGTCAACCCCCCTCATCATTACTATTCTGTATGTAGAGAGAGTCAACCCCCCTTATCATTACTATTTTGTATGTAGAGAGAGTCAACCCCCCTCATCATTACTATTCTGTACGTAGAGAGAGTCAACCCCCCTCATCATTACTATTCTGTACATAGAGAGAGTCAACCCCCCTCATCATTACTATTCTGTAAGTAGAGAGAGTCAACCCCCCTCATCATTACTATTCTGTATGTAGAGAGAGAGTCAACCCCCCTCATCATTACTATTCTGTACGTAGAGAGAGAGTCAACCCCCCTCATCATTACTATTCTCTACGTAGAGAGAGAGTCAACCCCCCTCATCATTACTATTCTGTATGTAGAGAGAGTCAACCCCCCTCATCATTACTATTCTGTACGTAGAGAGAGTCAACCCCCCTCATCATTACTATTCTGTACATAGAGAGAGTCAACCCCCCTCATCATTACTATTCTGTACGTAGAGAGAGTCAACCCCCCTCATCATTACTATTCTGTACGTAGAGAGAGTCAACCCCCCTCATCATTACTATTCTTTACATAGAGAGAGTCAACCCACCTCATCATTACTATTCTGTACGTAGAGAGAGTCAGCCCCCCTCATCATTACTATTCTGTATGTAGAGAGAGAGTCAACCCCCCTCATCATTACTATTCTGTACGTAGAGAGAGAGTCAACCCCCCTCATCATTACTATTCTCTACGTAGAGAGAGATTCAACCCCCCTCATCATTACTATTCTGTATGTAGAGAGAGTCAACCCCCCTCATCATTACTATTCTGTACGTAGAGAGAGTCAACCCCCCTCATCATTACTATTCTGTACGTAGAGAGAGTCAACCCCCCTCATCATTACTATTCTGTACGTAGAGAGAGTCAACCCCCCTTATCATTACTATTCTGTATGTAGAGAGAGTCAACCCCCCTCATCATTACTATTCTGTATGTAGAGAGAGTCAACCCCCCTCATCATTACTATTCTGTATGTAGAGAGAGTCAACCCCCCTCATCATTACTATTCTGTACGTAGAGAGAGTCAACCCCCCTCATCATTACTATTCTGTATGTAGAGAGAGTCAACCCCCCTCATCATTACTATTCTGTATGTAGAGAGAGTCAACCCCCCTCAACATTACTATTCTGTAAGTAGAGAGAGAGTCAACCCCCCTCATCATTACTATTCTGTATGTAGAGAGAGTCAACCCCCCTCATCATTACTATTCTGTATGTAGAGAGAGTCAACCCCCCTCAACATTACTATTCTGTACGTAGAGAGAGAGTCAACCCCCCTCATCATTACTATTCTGTACGTAGAGAGAGTCAACCCCCCTCATCATTACTATTCTGTACATAGAGAGAGTCAACCCCCCTCATCATTACTATTCTGTACGTAGAGAGAGAGTCAACCCCCCTCATCATTACTATTCTGTATGTAGAGAGAGTCAACCCCCCTCATCATTACTATTCTGTATGTAGAGAGAGTCAACCCCCCTCACTATTACTATTCTGTATGTAGAGAGAGAGTCAACCCCCCTCATCATTACTATTCTGTACGTAGAGAGAGAGTCAACCCCCCTCATCATTACTATTCTCTACGTAGAGAGAGAGTCAACCCCCCTCATCATTACTATTCTGTATGTAGAGAGAGTCAACCCCACTCATCATTACTATTCTGTCCGTAGAGAGAGTCAACCCCCCTCATCATTACTATTCTGTACGTAGAGAGAGTCAACCCCCCTCATCATTACTATTCTGTACGTAGAGAGAGTCAACCCCCTCATCATTACTATTCTGTATGTAGAGAGAGTCAACCCCCCTCATCATTACTATTCTGTATGTAGAGAGAGTCAACCCCCCTTATCATTACTATTTTGTATGTAGAGAGAGTCAACCCCCCTCATCATTACTATTCTGTACGTAGAGAGAGTCAACCCCCCTCATCATTACTATTCTGTACATAGAGAGAGTCAACCCCCCTCATCATTACTATTCTGTAAGTAGAGAGTCAACCCCCCTCATCATTACTATTCTGTATGTAGAGAGAGAGTCAACCCCCCTCATCATTACTATTCTGTACGTAGAGAGAGAGTCAACCCCCCTCATCATTACTATTCTCTACTTAGAGAGAGTGTGTCAACCCCCCTCATCATTACTATTCTGTATGTAGAGAGAGTCAACCCCCCTCATCATTACTATTCTGTACGTAGAGAGAGTCAACCCCCCTCATCATTACTATTCTGTACGTAGAGAGAGTCAACCCCCCTCATCATTACTATTCTGTACGTAGAGAGAGTCAACCCCCCTCATCATTACTATTCTGTATGTAGAGAGAGAGTCAACCCCCCTCATCATTACTATTCTGTACGTAGAGAGAGAGTCAACACCCCTCATCATTACTATTCTCTACGTAGAGAGAGATTCAACCCCCCTCATCATTACTATTCTGTATGTAGAGAGAGTCAACCCCCCTCATCATTACTATTCTGTACGTAGAGAGAGTCAACCCCCCTCATCATTACTATTCTGTACGTAGAGAGAGTCAACCCCCCTCATCATTACTATTCTGTACGTAGAGAGAGTCAACCCCCCTCATCATTACTATTCTGTATGTAGAGAGAGTCAACCCCCCTCATCATTACTATTCTGTATGTAGAGAGAGTCAACCCCCCTCATCATTACTATTCTGTATGTAGAGAGAGTCAACCCCCCTCATCATTACTATTCTGTACGTAGAGAGAGTCAACCCCCCTCATCATTACTATTCTGTATGTAGAGAGAGTCAACCCCCCTCATCATTACTATTCTGTATGTAGAGAGAGTCAACCCCCCTCAACATTACTATTCTGTACGTAGAGAGAGAGTCAACCCCCCTCATCATTACTATTCTGTATGTAGAGAGAGTCAACCCCCCTCATCATTACTATTCTGTATGTAGAGAGAGTCAACCCCCCTCAACATTACTATTCTGTACGTAGAGAGAGAGTCAACCCCCCTCATCATTACTATTCTGTACGTAGAGAGAGTCAACCCCCCTCATCATTACTATTCTGTACATAGAGAGAGTCAACCCCCCTCATCATTACTATTCTGTACGTAGAGAGAGAGTCAACCCCCCTCATCATTACTATTCTGTATGTAGAGAGAGTCAACCCCCCTCATCATTACTATTCTGTATGTAGAGAGAGTCAACCCCCCTCACTATTACTATTCTGTATGTAGAGAGAGTCAACCCCCCTCATCATTAATATTCTGTATGTTGAGAGAGTCAACCCCCCTCATCATTACTATTCTGTACGTAGAGAGAGTAACCCCCCCTCATCATTACTATTTTGTACATAGAGAGAGTCAACCCCCCTCATCATTACTATTCTGTATGCAGAGAGAGAGTCAACCCCCCTCATCATTACTATTCCGTACGTAGAGAGAGAGTCAACCCCCCTCATCATTACTATTCTGTACGTAGAGAGAGGCAACCCCCCTCATTCTGTACGTAGAGAGAGAGTCAACCCCCCTCATCATTACTATTCTGTATGTAGAGAGAGTCAACCCCACTCATCATTACTATTCTGTACGTAGAGAGTCTACCCCCCTCATCATTACTATTCTGTACGTAGAGAGAGTCAACCCCCCTCATCATTACTATTCTGTACGTAGAGAGAGTCAACCCCCCTCATCATTACTATTCTGTATGTAGAGAGAGAGTCAACCCCCCTCATCATTACTATTCTGTACGTAGAAAGAGAGTCAACCCCCCTCATCATTACTATTCTATACGTAGAGAGAGTCAACCCCCCTCATCATTACTGTTCTGTACTTAGAGAGAGTCAACCCCCTCATCATTACTATTCTGTATGCAGAGAGAGTCAACCGCCTCATCATTACTATTCTGTATGTAGAGAGAGTCAACCCCCTCATCATTACTATTCTGTATGTAGAGAGAGTCAACCCCCCTCATCATTACTATTCTGTATGTAGAGAGAGTCAACCCCCCTCATCATTACTATTCTGTATGTAGAGAGAGTCAACCCCCCTCATCATTACTATTCTGTATGTAGAGAGAGTCAACCCCCCTCAACAAATTACTATTCTGTACGTAGAGAGAGAGTCAACCCACCTCATCATTACTATTCTGTACGTAGAGAGAGTCAACCCCCCTCATCATTACTATTCTGTACATAGAGAGAGTCAACCCCCCTCATCATTACTATTCTGTATGTAGAGAGAGTCAACCCCCCTCATCATTACTATTCTGTATGTAGAGAGAGAGTCAACCCCCCTCATCATTACTATTCTGTACGTAGAAAGAGAGTCAACCCCCCTCATCATTACTATTCTGTACGTAGAAAGAGAGTCAACCCCCCTCATCATTACTATTCTGTACGTAGAGAGAGTCAACCCCCCTCATCATTACTATTCTGTACTTAGAGAGAGTCAACCCCCTCATCATTACTATTCTGTATGCAGAGAGAGTCAACCACCTCATCATTACTATTCTGTATGTAGAGAGAGTCAACCCCCCACATCATTACTATTCTGTATGTAGAGAGAGTCAACCCCCTCATCATTACTATTCTGTATATAGAGAGAGTCAACCCCCCTCATCATTACTATTCTGTACGTATAGAGAGTCAACCCCCCTCATCATTACTATTCTGTATGTGAGAGAGTCAACCCCCCTCATCATTACTATTCTATATGTAGAGAGAGTCAACCCCCCTCATCATTACTATTCTGTATGTAGAGTCAACCCCCTCATCATTACTATTCTGTACGTAGAGAGAGAGTCAACCCCCCTCATCATTACTATTCTGTACGTAGAGAGAGTCAACCCCCCTCATCATTACTATTCTGTACGTAGAGAGAGTCAACCCCCCTCATCATTACTATTCTGTACGTAGAGAGAGAGTCAACCACCCTCATCATTACTATTCTGTACGTAGAGAGAGTCAACCCCCCTCATCATTACTATTCTGTACATAGAGAGAGTCAACCCCCCTCATCATTACTATTCTGTACATAGAGAGAGTCAACCCACCTCATCATTACTATTCTGTACGCAGAGAGAGTCAACCCCCTCATCATTACTATTCTGTATGTAGAGAGTCAACCCCCCTCATCATTACTATTCTGTACGTAGAGAGAGTCAACCCCCCTCATCATTACTATTCTGTACATAGAGAGAGTCAACCCCCCTCATCATTACTATTCTGTACGTAGAGAGAGAGTCAACCCCCCTCATCATTACTATTCTGTATGTAGAGAGAGTCAACCCCCCTCATCATTACTATTCTGTATGTAGAGAGAGTCAACCCCCCTCACTATTACTATTCTGTATGTAGAGAGAGAGTCAACCCCCCTCATCATTACTATTCTGTACGTAGAGAGAGAGTCAACCCCCCTCATCATTACTATTCTCTACGTAGAGAGAGAGTCAACCCCCCTCATCATTACTATTCTGTATGTAGAGAGAGTCAACCCCACTCATCATTACTATTCTGTCCGTAGAGAGAGTCAACCCCCCTCATCATTACTATTCTGTACGTAGAGAGAGTCAACCCCCCTCATCATTACTATTCTGTACGTAGAGAGAGTCAACCCCCTCATCATTACTATTCTGTATGTAGAGAGAGTCAACCCCCCTCATCATTACTATTCTGTATGTAGAGAGAGTCAACCCCCCTTATCATTACTATTTTGTATGTAGAGAGAGTCAACCCCCCTCATCATTACTATTCTGTACGTAGAGAGAGTCAACCCCCCTCATCATTACTATTCTGTACATAGAGAGAGTCAACCCCCCTCATCATTACTATTCTGTAAGTAGAGAGTCAACCCCCCTCATCATTACTATTCTGTATGTAGAGAGAGAGTCAACCCCCCTCATCATTACTATTCTGTACGTAGAGAGAGAGTCAACCCCCCTCATCATTACTATTCTCTACTTAGAGAGAGTGTGTCAACCCCCCTCATCATTACTATTCTGTATGTAGAGAGAGTCAACCCCCCTCATCATTACTATTCTGTACGTAGAGAGAGTCAACCCCCCTCATCATTACTATTCTGTACGTAGAGAGAGTCAACCCCCCTCATCATTACTATTCTGTACGTAGAGAGAGTCAACCCCCCTCATCATTACTATTCTTTACATAGAGAGAGTCAACCCACCTCATCATTACTATTCTGTACGTAGAGAGAGTCAACCCCCCTCATCATTACTATTCTGTATGTAGAGAGAGAGTCAACCCCCCTCATCATTACTATTCTGTACGTAGAGAGAGAGTCAACACCCCTCATCATTACTATTCTCTACGTAGAGAGAGATTCAACCCCCCTCATCATTACTATTCTGTATGTAGAGAGAGTCAACCCCCCTCATCATTACTATTCTGTACGTAGAGAGAGTCAACCCCCCTCATCATTACTATTCTGTACGTAGAGAGAGTCAACCCCCCTCATCATTACTATTCTGTACGTAGAGAGAGTCAACCCCCCTCATCATTACTATTCTGTATGTAGAGAGAGTCAACCCCCCTCATCATTACTATTCTGTATGTAGAGAGAGTCAACCCCCCTCATCATTACTATTCTGTATGTAGAGAGAGTCAACCCCCTCATCATTACTATTCTGTACGTAGAGAGAGTCAACCCCCCTCATCATTACTATTCTGTATGTAGAGAGAGTCAACCCCCCTCATCATTACTATTCTGTATGTAGAGAGAGTCAACCCCCCTCAACATTACTATTCTGTACGTAGAGAGAGAGTCAACCCCCCTCATCATTACTATTCTGTATGTAGAGAGAGTCAACCCCCCTCATCATTACTATTCTGTATGTAGAGAGAGTCAACCCCCCTCAACATTACTATTCTGTACGTAGAGAGAGAGTCAACCCCCCTCATCATTACTATTCTGTACGTAGAGAGAGTCAACCCCCCTCATCATTACTATTCTGTACATAGAGAGAGTCAACCCCCCTCATCATTACTATTCTGTACGTAGAGAGAGAGTCAACCCCCCTCATCATTACTATTCTGTATGTAGAGAGAGTCAACCCCCCTCATCATTACTATTCTGTATGTAGAGAGAGTCAACCCCCCTCACTATTACTATTCTGTATGTAGAGAGAGTCAACCCCCCTCATCATTAATATTCTGTATGTTGAGAGAGTCAACCCCCCTCATCATTACTATTCTGTACGTAGAGAGAGTAACCCCCCCTCATCATTACTATTTTGTACATAGAGAGAGTCAACCCCCCTCATCATTACTATTCTGTATGCAGAGAGAGAGTCAACCCCCCTCATCATTACTATTCCGTACGTAGAGAGAGAGTCAACCCCCCTCATCATTACTATTCTGTACGTAGAGAGAGGCAACCCCCCTCATTCTGTACGTAGAGAGAGAGTCAACCCCCCTCATCATTACTATTCTGTATGTAGAGAGAGTCAACCCCCCTCATCATTACTATTCTGTACGTAGAGAGTCTACCCCCCTCATCATTACTATTCTGTACGTAGAGAGAGTCAACCCCCCTCATCATTACTATTCTGTACGTAGAGAGAGTCAACCCCCCTCATCATTACTATTCTGTATGTAGAGAGAGAGTCAACCCCCCTCATCATTACTATTCTGTACGTAGAAAGAGAGTCAACCCCCCTCATCATTACTATTCTATACGTAGAGAGAGTCAACCCCCCTCATCATTACTGTTCTGTACTTAGAGAGAGTCAACCCCCTCATCATTACTATTCTGTATGCAGAGAGAGTCAACCGCCTCATCATTACTATTCTGTATGTAGAGAGAGTCAACCCCCTCATCATTACTATTCTGTATGTAGAGAGAGTCAACCCCCCTCATCATTACTATTCTGTATGTAGAGAGAGTCAACCCCCCTCATCATTACTATTCTGTATGTAGAGAGAGTCAACCCCCCTCATCATTACTATTCTGTATGTAGAGAGAGTCAACCCCCCTCAACAAATTACTATTCTGTACGTAGAGAGAGAGTCAACCCACCTCATCATTACTATTCTGTACGTAGAGAGAGTCAACCCCCCTCATCATTACTATTCTGTACATAGAGAGAGTCAACCCCCCTCATCATTACTATTCTGTATGTAGAGAGAGTCAACCCCCCTCATCATTACTATTCTGTATGTAGAGAGAGAGTCAACCCCCCTCATCATTACTATTCTGTACGTAGAAAGAGAGTCAACCCCCCTCATCATTACTATTCTGTACGTAGAAAGAGAGTCAACCCCCCTCATCATTACTATTCTGTACGTAGAGA
Organism: Salmo salar; assembly: GCF_965601325.2. Taxonomy (NCBI): domain Eukaryota; kingdom Metazoa; phylum Chordata; class Actinopteri; order Salmoniformes; family Salmonidae; genus Salmo; species Salmo salar. Next base: position 49,688,989 of record NC_138301.1, read on the forward strand.
GAGTCAACCCCCCTCATCATTACTATTCTGTACTTAGAGAGAGTCAACCCCCTCATCATTACTATTCTGTATGCAGAGAGAGTCAACCACCTCATCATTACTATTCTGTATGTAGAGAGAGTCAACCCCCCACATCATTACTATTCTGTATGTAGAGAGAGTCAACCCCCTCATCATTACTATTCTGTATATAGAGAGAGTCAACCCCCCTCATCATTACTATTCTGTACGTATAGAGAGTCAACCCCCCTCATCATTACTATTCTGTATGTGAGAGAGTCAACCCCCCTCATCATTACTATTCTATATGTAGAGAGAGTCAACCCCCCTCATCATTACTATTCTGTATGTAGAGTCAACCCCCTCATCATTACTATTCTGTACGTAGAGAGAGAGTCAACCCCCCTCATCATTACTATTCTGTACGTAGAGAGAGTCAACCCCCCTCATCATTACTATTCTGTACGTAGAGAGAGTCAACCCCCCTCATCATTACTATTCTGTACGTAGAGAGAGAGTCAACCACCCTCATCATTACTATTCTGTACGTAGAGAGAGTCAACCCCCCTCATCATTACTATTCTGTACATAGAGAGAGTCAACCCCCCTCATCATTACTATTCTGTACATAGAGAGAGTCAACCCACCTCATCATTACTATTCTGTACGCAGAGAGAGTCAACCCCCTCATCATTACTATTCTGTATGTAGAGAGTCAACCCCCCTCATCATTACTATTCTGTACGTAGAGAGAGAGTCAACCCCCCTCATCATTACTATTCTGTATGTAGAGAGAGTCAACCCCCCTCATCATTACTATTCTGTCCGTAGAGAGAGTCAACCCCCCTCATCATTACTATTCTGTACGTAGAGAGAGTCAACCCCCTCATCATTACTATTCTGTATGTAGAGAGAGTCAACCCCCCTCATCATTACTATTCTGTATGTAGAGAGAGTCAACCCCCCTCATCATTACTATTCTGTATGTAGAGAGAGTCAACCCCCATCATCATTACTATTCTGTATGTAGAGAGAGTCAACCCCCCTCATCATTACTATTCTGTATGTAGAGAGAGTCAACCCCCCTCAACATTACTATTCTGTACGTAGAGAGAGAGTCAACCCCCCTCATCATTACTATTCTGTACGTAGAGAGAGTCAACCCCCCTCATCATTACTATTCTGTACATAGAGAGAGTCAACCCCCCTCATCATTACTATTCTGTATGTAGAGAGAGTCAACCCCCCTCACTATTACTATTCTGTATGTAGAGAGAGTCAACCCCCCTCATCATTACTATTCTGTATGTAGAGAGAGTCAACCCCCCTCATCATTACTATTCTGTACGTAGAGAGAGTAACCCCCCCTCATCATTACTATTTTGTACATAGAGAGAGTCAACCCCCCTCATCATTACTATTCTGTATGCAGAGAGAGAGTCAACCCCCCTCATCATTACTATTCCGTACGTAGAGAGAGAGTCAACCCCCCTCATCATTACTATTCTGTACGTAGAGAGAGGCAACCCCCCTCATTCTGTACGTAGAGAGAGAGTCAACCCCCCTCATCATTACTATTCTGTATGTAGAGAGAGTCAACCCCCCTCATCATTACTATTCTGTACGTAGAGAGAGTCAACCCCCCTCATCATTACTATTCTGTACGTAGAGAGATTCAACCCCCCTCATCATTACTATTCTGTACGTAGAGAGAGTCAACCCCCCTCATCATTACTATTCTGTATGTAGAGAGAGAGTCAACCCCAAACATCATTACTATTCTGTACGTAGAAAGAGAGTCAACCCCCCTCATCATTACTATTCTGTACGTAGAGAGAGTCAACCCCCCTCATCATTACTGTTCTGTACTTAGAGAGAGTCAACCCCCTCATCATTACTATTCTGTATGCAGAGAGAGTCAACCGCCTCATCATTACTATTCTGTATGTAGAGAGAGTCAACCCCCCACATCATTACTATTCTGTATGTAGAGAGAGTCAACCCCCTCATCATTACTATTCTGTATATAGAGAGAGTCAACCCCCCTCATCATTACTATTCTGTACGTATAGAGAGTCAACCCCCCTCATCATTACTATTCTGTATGTGAGAGAGTCAACCCCCCTCATCATTACTATTCTGTACGTAGAGAGAGTCAACCCCCCTCATCATTACTGTTCTGTACTTAGAGAGAGTCAACCCCCTCATCATTACTATTCTGTATGCAGAGAGAGTCAACCGCCTCATCATTACTATTCTGTATGTAGAGAGAGTCAACCCCCCACATCATTACTATTCTGTATGTAGAGAGAGTCAACCCCCTCATCATTACTATTCTGTACGTAGAGAGAGTCAACCCCCCTCATCATTACTGTTCTGTACTTAGAGAGAGTCAACCCCCTCATCATTACTATTCTGTATGCAGAGAGAGTCAACCGCCTCATCATTACTATTCTGTATGTAGAGAGAGAGTCAACCCCCCTCATCATTACTATTCTGTACGTAGAAAGAGAGTCAACCCCCCTCATCATTACTATTCTGTACGTAGAGAGAGTCAACCCCCCTCATCATTACTGTTCTGTACTTAGAGAGAGTCAACCCCCTCATCATTACTATTCTGTATGTAGAGAGAGTCAACCGCCTCATCATTACTATTCTGTATGTAGAGAGAGTCAACCCCCCACATCATTACTATTCTGTATGTAGAGAGAGTCAACCCCCTCATCATTACTATTCTGTATATAGAGAGAGTCAACCCCCCTCATCATTACTATTCTGTACGTAGAGAGAGTCAACCCCCCTCATCATTACTATTCTGTATGTAGAGTCAACCCCCCTCATCATTACTATTCTGTACGTAGAGAGAGAGTTAACCCCCCTCATCATTACTATTCTGTACGTAGAGAGAGTCAACCCCCCTCATCATTACTATTCTGTACGTAGAGAGAGTCAACCCCCCTCATCATTACTATTCTGTACGTAGAGAGAGTCAACCCCCCTCATCATTACTATTCTGTACGTAGAGAGAGTCAACCCCCCTCATCATTACTATTCTGTATGTAGAGAGAGTCAACCCCCCTCATCATTACTATTCTGTACGTAGAGAGAGTCAACCCCCCTCATCATTACTATTCTGTACGTAGAGAGAGAGTCAACCCACCTCATCATTACTATTCTGTACGTAGAGAGAGTCAACCCCCCTCATCATTACTATTCTGTATGTAGAGAGAGAGTCAACCCCCCTCATCAATACTATTCTGTACGTAGAGAGAGAGTCAACCCCCCTCATCATTACTATTCTCTACGTAGAGAGAGAGTCAACCCCCCTCATCATTACTATTCTGTATGTAGAGAGAGTCAACCCAACTCATCATTACTATTCTGTCCGTAGAGAGAGTCAACCCCCCTCATCATTACTATTCTGTACGTAGAGAGAGTCAACCCCCCTCATCATTACTATTCTGTACGTAGAGAGAGTCAACCCCCTCATCATTACTATTCTGTATGTAGAGAGAGTCAACCCCCCTCATCATTACTATTCTGTACGTAGAGAGAGTCAACCCCCCTCATCATTACTATTCTGTACGTAGAGAGAGTCAACCCCCTCATCATTACTATTCTGTATGTAGAGAGAGTCAACCCCCCTCATCATTACTATTCTGTATGTAGAGAGAGTCAACCCCCCTTATCATTACTATTTTGTATGTAGAGAGAGTCAACCCCCCTCATCATTACTATTCTGTACGTAGAGAGAGTCAACCCCCCTCATCATTACTATTCTGTACATAGAGAGAGTCAACCCCCCTCATCATTACTATTCTGTAAGTAGAGAGAGTCAACCCCCCTCATCATTACTATTCTGTATGTAGAGAGAGAGTCAACCCCCCTCATCATTACTATTCTGTACGTAGAGAGAGAGTCAACCCCCCTCATCATTACTATTCTCTACGTAGAGAGAGAGTCAACCCCCCTCATCATTACTATTCTGTACGTAGAGAGAGTCAACCCCCCTCATCATTACTATTCTGTACATAGAGAGAGTCAACCCCCCTCATCATTACTATTCTGTATGTAGAGAGAGAGTCAACCCCCCTCATCATTACTATTCTCTACGTAGAGAGAGATTCAACCCCCCTCATCATTACTATTCTGTATGTAGAGAGAGTCAACCCCCCTCATCATTACTATTCTGTACATAGAGAGAGTCAACCCCCCTTATCATTACTATTTTGTATGTAGAGAGAGTCAACCCCCCTCATCATTACTATTCTGTACGTAGAGAGAGTCAACCCCCCTCATCATTACTATTCTGTACATAGAGAGAGTCAACCCCCCTCATCATTACTATTCTGTATGTAGAGAGAGAGTCAACCCCCCTCATCATTACTATTCTGTACGTAGAGAGAGAGTCAACCCCCCTCATCATTACTATTCTCTACGTAGAGAGAGAGTCAACCCCCCTCATCATTACTATTCTGTATGTAGAGAGAGTCAACCCCCCTCATCATTACTATTCTGTACGTAGAGAGAGTCAACCCCCCTCATCATTACTATTCTGTACATAGAGAGAGTCAACCCCCCTCATCATTACTATTCTGTACGTAGAGAGAGTCAACCCCCCTCATCATTACTATTCTGTACGTAGAGAGAGTCAACCCCCCTCATCATTACTATTCTGTACGTAGAGAGAGTCAACCCCCCTCATCATTACTATTCTTTACATAGAGAGAGTCAACCCACCTCATCATTACTATTCTGTACGTAGAGAGAGTCAGCCCCCCTCATCATTACTATTCTGTATGTAGAGAGAGAGTCAACCCCCCTCATCATTACTATTCTGTACGTAGAGAGAGAGTCAACCCCCCTCATCATTACTATTCTGTATGTAGAGAGAGTCAACCCCCCTCATCATTACTATTCTGTACGTAGAGAGAGTCAACCCCCCTCATCATTACTATTCTGTATGTAGAGAGAGTCAACCCCCCTCATCATTACTATTCTGTATGTAGAGAGAGTCAACCCCCCTCAACATTACTATTCTGTAAGTAGAGAGAGAGTCAACCCCCCTCATCATTACTATTCTGTATGTAGAGAGAGTCAACCCCCCTCATCATTACTATTCTGTATGTAGAGAGAGTCAACCCCCCTCAACATTACTATTCTGTACGTAGAGAGAGAGTCAACCCCCCTCATCATTACTATTCTGTACGTAGAGAGAGTCAACCCCCCTCATCATTACTATTCTGTACATAGAGAGAGTCAACCCCCCTCATCATTACTATTCTGTACGTAGAGAGAGAGTCAACCCCCCTCATCATTACTATTCTGTATGTAGAGAGAGTCAACCCCCCTCATCATTACTATTCTGTATGTAGAGAGAGTCAACCCCCCTCACTATTACTATTCTGTATGTAGAGAGAGAGTCAACCCCCCTCATCATTACTATTCTGTACGTAGAGAGAGAGTCAACCCCCCTCATCATTACTATTCTCTACGTAGAGAGAGAGTCAACCCCCCTCATCATTACTATTCTGTATGTAGAGAGAGTCAACCCCACTCATCATTACTATTCTGTCCGTAGAGAGAGTCAACCCCCCTCATCATTACTATTCTGTACGTAGAGAGAGTCAACCCCCCTCATCATTACTATTCTGTACGTAGAGAGAGTCAACCCCCTCATCATTACTATTCTGTATGTAGAGAGAGTCAACCCCCCTCATCATTACTATTCTGTATGTAGAGAGAGTCAACCCCCCTTATCATTACTATTTTGTATGTAGAGAGAGTAAACCCCCCTCATCATTACTATTCTGTACGTAGAGAGAGTCAACCCCCCTCATCATTACTATTCTGTACATAGAGAGAGTCAACCCCCCTCATCATTACTATTCTGTAAGTAGAGAGAGTCAACCCCCCTCATCATTACTATTCTGTATGTAGAGAGAGAGTCAACCCCCCTCATCATTACTATTCTGTACGTAGAGAGAGAGTCAACCCCCCTCATCATTACTATTCTCTACTTAGAGAGAGTGTGTCAACCCCCCTCATCATTACTATTCTGTATGTAGAGAGAGTCAACCCCCCTCATCATTACTATTCTGTACGTAGAGAGAGTCAACCCCCCTCATCATTACTATTCTGTACATAGAGAGAGTCAACCCCCCTCATCATTACTATTCTGTACGTAGAGAGAGTCAACCCCCCTCATCATTACTATTCTGTACGTAGAGAGAGTCAACCCCCCTCATCATTACTATTCTTTACATAGAGAGAGTCAACCCACCTCATCATTACTATTCTGTACGTAGAGAGAGTCAACCCCCCTCATCATTACTATTCTGTATGTAGAGAGAGAGTCAACCCCCCTCATCATTACTATTCTGTACGTAGAGAGAGAGTCAACACCCCTCATCATTACTATTCTCTACGTAGAGAGAGATTCAACCCCCCTCATCATTACTATTCTGTATGTAGAGAGAGTCAACCCCCCTCATCATTACTATTCTGTACGTAGAGAGAGTCAACCCCCCTCATCATTACTATTCTGTACGTAGAGAGAGTCAACCCCCCTCATCATTACTATTCTGTATGTAGAGAGAGTCAACCCCCCTCATCATTACTATTCTGTATGTAGAGAGAGTCAACCCCCCTCAACATTACTATTCTGTACGTAGAGAGAGAGTCAACCCCCCTCATCATTACTATTCTGTACGTAGAGAGAGTCAACCCCCCTCATCATTACTATTCTGTACATAGAGAGAGTCAACCCCCCTCATCATTACTATTCTGTACGTAGAGAGAGAGTCAACCCCCCTCATCATTACTATTCTGTATGTAGAGAGAGTCAACCCCCCTCATCATTACTATTCTGTATGTAGAGAGAGTCAACCCCCCTCACTATTACTATTCTGTATGTAGAGAGAGTCAACCCCCCTCATCATTAATATTCTGTATGTTGAGAGAGTCAACCCCCCTCATCATTACTATTCTGTACGTAGAGAGAGTAACCCCCCCTCATCATTACTATTTTGTACATAGAGAGAGTCAACCCCCCTCATCATTACTATTCTGTATGCAGAGAGAGAGTCAACCCCCCTCATCATTACTATTCCGTACGTAGAGAGAGAGTCAACCCCCCTCATCATTACTATTCTGTACGTAGAGAGAGGCAACCCCCCTCATTCTGTACGTAGAGAGAGAGTCAACCCCCCTCATCATTACTATTCTGTATGTAGAGAGAGTCAACCCCCCTCATCATTACTATTCTGTACGTAGAGAGTCTACCCCCCTCATCATTACTATTCTGTACGTAGAGAGAGTCAACCCCCCTCATCATTACTATTCTGTACGTAGAGAGAGTCAACCCCCCTCATCATTACTATTCTGTATGTAGAGAGAGAGTCAACCCCCCTCATCATTACTATTCTGTACGTAGAAAGAGAGTCAACCCCCCTCATCATTACTATTCTATACGTAGAGAGAGTCAACCCCCCTCATCATTACTGTTCTGTACTTAGAGAGAGTCAACCCCCTCATCATTACTATTCTGTATGCAGAGAGAGTCAACCGCCTCATCATTACTATTCTGTATGTAGAGAGAGTCAACCCCCCACATCATTACTATTCTGTATGTAGAGAGAGTCAACCCCCTCATCATTACTATTCTGTATGTAGAGAGAGAGTCAACCCCCCTCATCATTACTATTCTGTACGTAGAGAGAGTCAACCCCCCTCATCATTACTATTCTGTACGTAGAGAGAGTCAACCCCCCTCATCATTACTATTCTGTACGTAGAGAGAGAGTCAACCCCCCTCATCATTACTATTCTGTACGTAGAGAGAGTTAACCCCCCTCATCATTACTATTCTGTACGTAGAGAGAGTCAACCCCCCTCATCATTACTATTCTGTACGTAGAGAGAGTCAACCCCCCTCATCATTACTATTCTGTACGTAGAGAGAGTCAACCCCCCTCATCATTACTATTCTGTATGTAGAGAGTGTCAACCCCCCTCATCATTACTATTCTGTACGTAGAGAGAGTCAACCCCCCTCATCATTACTATTCTGTACGTAGAGAGAGAGTCAACCCACCTCATCATTACTATTCTGTACGTAGAGAGAGTCAACCCCCCTCATCATTACTATTCTGTATGTAGAGAGAGAGTCAACCCCCCTCATCATTACTATTCTGTACGTAGAGAGAGAGTCAACCCCCCTCATCATTACTATTCTGTATGTAGAGAGAGTCAACCCCCCTCATCATTACTATTCTGTCCGTAGAGAGAGGAAACCCCCCTCATTCTGTACGTAGAGAGAGAGTCAACCCCCCTCATCATTACTATTCTGTATGTAGAGAGAGTCAACCCCCCTCATCATTACTATTCTGTACGTAGAGAGTCAACCCCCCTCATCATTACTATTCTGTACGTAAAGAGAGTCAACCCCCTCATCATTACTATTCTGTACGTAGAGAGAGTCAACCCCCCTCATCATTACTATTCTGTATGTAGAGAGAGAGTCAACCCCCCTCATCATTACTATTCTGTACGTAGAAAGAGAGTCAACCCCCCTCATCATTACTATTCTGTACGTAGAGAGAGTCAACCCCCCTCATCATTACTGTTCTGTACTTAGAGAGAGTCAACCCCCTCATCATTACTATTCTGTATGCAGAGAGAGTCAACCGCCTCATCATTACTATTCTGTATGTAGAGAGAGTCAACCCCCCACATCATTACTATTCTGTATGTAGAGAGAGTCAACCCCCTCATCATTACTATTCTGTATATAGAGAGAGTCAACCCCCCTCATCATTACTATTCTGTACGTAGAGAGAGTCAACCCCCCTCATCATTACTATTCTGTATGTGAGAGAGTCAAACCCCCTCATTATTACTATTCTGTATGTAGAGAGAGTCAACCCCCCTCATCATTACTATTCTGTATGTAGAGAGAGAGTCAACCCCCCTCATCATTACTATTCTGTACGTAGAGAGAGTCAACCCCCCTCATCATTACTATTCTGTATGTAGAGTCAACCCCCCTCATCATTACTATTCTGTACGTAGAGAGAGAGTCAACCCCCCTCATCATTACTATTCTGTACGTAGAGAGAGTCAACCCCCCTCATCATTACTATTCTGTACGTAGAGAGAGTCAACCCCCCTCATCATTACTATTCTGTACGTAGAGAGAGTCAACCCCCCTCATCATTACTATTCTGTACGTAGAGAGAGTCAACCCCCCTCATCATTACTATTCTGTATGTAGAGAGAGTCAACCCCCCTCATCATTACTATTCTGTACGTAGAGAGAGTCAACCCCCCTCATCATTACTATTCTGTACGTAGAGAGAGAGTCAACCCACCTCATCATTACTATTCTGTACGTAGAGAGAGAGTCAACCCCCCTCATCATTACTATTCTGTACGTAGAGAGAGAGTCAACCCCCCTCATCATTACTATTCTCTACGTAGAGAGAGAGTCAACCCCCCTCATCATTACTATTCTGTATGTAGAGAGAGTCAACCCCACTCATCATTACTATTCTGTCCGTAGAGAGAGTCAACCCCCCTCATCATTACTATTCTGTACGTAGAGAGAGTCAACCCCCCTCATCATTACTATTCTGTACGTAGAGAGAGTCAACCCCCTCATCATTACTATTCTGTATGTAGAGAGAGTCAACCCCCCTCATCATTACTATTCTGTATGTAGAGAGAGTCAACCCCCCTTCATCATTACTATTCTGTATGTAGAGAGAGTCAACCCCCCTCATCATTACTATTCTGTATGTAGAGAGAGTCATCCCCCCTCAACATTACTATTCTGTACGTAGAGAGAGAGTCAACCCCCCTCATCATTACTATTCTGTACGTAGAGAGAGTCAACCCCCCTCATCATTACTATTCTGTACATAGAGAGAGTCAACCCCCCTCATCATTACTATTCTGTACGTAGAGAGAGAGTCAACCCCCCTCATCATTACTATTCTGTATGTAGAGAGAGTCAACCCCCCTCATCATTACTATTCTGTCCGTAGAGAGAGGCAACCACCCTCATTCTGTACGTAGAGAGAGAGTCAACCCCCCTCATCATTACTATTCTGTATGTAGAGAGAGTCAACCCCCCTCATCATTACTATTCTGTACGTAGAGAGTCAACCCCCCTCATCATTACTATTCTGTACGTAAAGTGAGTCAACCCCCTCATCATTACTATTCTGTACGTAGAGAGAGTCAACCCCCCTCATCATTACTATTCTGTATGTAGAGAGAGAGTCAACCCCCCTCATCATTACTATTCTGTACGTAGAAAGAGAGTCAACCCCCCTCATCATTACTATTCTGTACGTAGAGAGAGTCAACCCCCCTCATCATTACTGTTCTGTACTTAGAGAGAGTCAACCCCCTCATCATTACTATTCTGTATGCAGAGAGAGTCAACCGCCTCATCATTACTATTCTGTATGTAGAGAGAGTCAACCCCCTCATCATTACTATTCTGTATATAGAGAGAGTCAACCCCCCTCATCATTACTATTCTGTACGTAGAGAGAGTCAACCCCCCTCATCATTACTATTCTGTATGTGAGAGAGTCAAACCCCCTCATTATTACTATTCTGTATGTAGAGAGAGTCAACCCCCCTCATCATTACTATTCTGTATGTAGAGAGAGAGTCAACCCCCCTCATCATTACTATTCTGTACGTAGAGAGAGTCAACCCCCCTCATCATTACTATTCTGTATGTAGAGTCAACCCCCCTCATCATTACTATTCTGTACGTAGAGAGAGAGTCAACCCCCCTCATCATTACTATTCTGTACGTAGAGAGAGTCAACCCCCCTCATCATTACTATTCTGTACGTAGAGAGAGTCAACCCCCCTCATCATTACTATTCTGTACGTAGAGAGAGTCAACCCCCCTCATCATTACTATTCTGTACGTAGAGAGAGTCAACCCCCCTCATCATTACTATTCTGTATGTAGAGAGAGTCAACCCCCCTCATCATTACTATTCTGTACGTAGAGAGAGTCAACCCCCCTCATCATTACTATTCTGTACGTAGAGAGAGAGTCAACCCACCTCATCATTACTATTCTGTACGTAGAGAGAGAGTCAACCCCCCTCATCATTACTATTCTGTACGTAGAGAGAGAGTCAACCCCCCTCATCATTACTATTCTTTACATAGAGAGAGTCAACCCACCTCATCATTACTATTCTGTACGTAGAGAGAGTCAGCCCCCCTCATCATTACTATTCTGTATGTAGAGAGAGAGTCAACCCCCCTCATCATTACTATTCTGTACGTAGAGAGAGAGTCAACCCCCCTCATCATTACTATTCTGTATGTAGAGAGAGTCAACCCCCCTCATCATTACTATTCTGTACGTAGAGAGAGTCAACCCCCCTCATCATTACTATTCTGTATGTAGAGAGAGTCAACCCCCCTCATCATTACTATTCTGTATGTAGAGAGAGTCAACCCCCCTCAACATTACTATTCTGTAAGTAGAGAGAGAGTCAACACCCCTCATCATTACTATTCTGTATGTAGAGAGAGTCAACCCCCCTCATCATTACTATTCTGTATGTAGAGAGAGTCAACCCCCCTCAACATTACTATTCTGTACGTAGAGAGAGAGTCAACCCCCCTCATCATTACTATTCTGTACGTAGAGAGAGTCAACCCCCCTCATCATTACTATTCTGTACGTAGAGAGAGTCAACCCCCCTCATCATTACTATTCTGTACGTAGAGAGAGAGTCAACCCCCCTCATCATTACTATTCTGTATGTAGAGAGAGTCAACCCCCCTCATCATTACTATTCTGTATGTAGAGAGAGTCAACCCCCCTCATCTATTACTATTCTGTATGTAGAGAGAGAGTCAACCCCCCTCATCATTACTATTCTGTACGTAGAGAGAGAGTCAACCCCCCTCATCATTACTATTCTCTACGTAGAGAGAGAGTCAACCCCCCTCATCATTACTATTCTGTATGTAGAGAGAGTCAACCCCACTCATCATTACTATTCTGTCCGTAGAGAGAGTCAACCCCCCTCATCATTACTATTCTGTACGTAGAGAGAGTCAACCCCCCTCATCATTACTATTCTGTACGTAGAGAGAGTCAACCCCCTCATCATTACTATTCTGTATGTAGAGAGAGTCAACCCCCCTCATCATTACTATTCTGTACGTAGAGAGAGTCAACCCCCCTCATCATTACTATTCTGTATGTAGAGAGAGTCAACCCCCCTCATCATTACTATTCTGTACGTAGAGAGAGTCAACCCCCCTCATCATTACTATTCTGTACATAGAGAGAGTCAACCCCCCTCATCATTACTATTCTGTAAGTAGAGAGAGTCAACCCCCCTCATCATTACTATTCTGTACGTAGAGAGAGAGTCAACCCCCCTCATCATTACTATTCTGTACGTAGAGAGAGAGTCAACCCCCCTCATCATTACTATTCTCTACGTAGAGAGAGAGTGTCAACCCCCCTCATCATTACTATTCTGTATGTAGAGAGAGTCAACCCCCCTCATCATTACTATTCTGTACGTAGAGAGAGTCAACCCCCCTCATCATTACTATTCTGTACATAGAGAGAGTCAACCCCCCTCATCATTACTATTCTGTACGTAGAGAGAGTCAACCCCCCTCATCATTACTATTCTGTACGTAGAGAGAGTCAACCCCCCTCATCATTACTATTCTGTACATAGAGAGAGTCAACCCACCTCATCATTACTATTCTGTACGTAGAGAGAGTCAACCCCCCTCATCATTACTATTCTGTATGTAGAGAGAGAGTCAACCCCCCTCATCATTACTATTCTGTACGTAGAGAGAGAGTCAACACCCCTCATCATTACTATTCTCTACGTAGAGAGAGAGTCAACCCCCCTCATCATTACTATTCTGTATGTAGAGAGAGTCAACCCCCCTCATCATTACTATTCTGTACGTAGAGAGAGTCAACCCCCCTCATCATTACTATTCTGTACGTAGAGAGAGTCAACCCCCCTCATCATTACTATTCTGTACGTAGAGAGAGTCAACCCCCCTCATCATTACTATTCTGTATGTAGAGAGAGTCAACCCCCCTCATCATTACTATTCTGTACGTAGAGAGAGAGTCAACCCCCCTCATCATTACTATTCTGTACGTAGAGAGAGAGTCAACCCCCCTCATCATTACTATTCTGTACGTAGAGAGAGTCAACCCCCCTCATCATTACTATTCTGTACGTAGAGAGAGAGTCAACCCCCCTCATCATTACTATTCTGTATGTAGAGAGAGTCAACCCCCCTCATCATTACTATTCTGTATGTAGAGAGAGTCAACCCCCCTCACTATTACTATTCTGTATGTAGAGAGAGTCAACCCCCCTCATCATTAATATTCTGTATGTTGAGAGAGTCAACCCCCCTCATCATTACTATTCTGTACGTAGAGAGAGTCAACCCCCCTCATCATTACTATTCTGTACGCAGAGAGAGAGTCAACCCCCCTCATCATTACTATTCCGTACGTAGAGAGAGTCAACCCCCCTCATCATTACTATTCTGTACGTAGAGAGAGGCAACCCCCCTCATTCTGTACGTAGAGAGAGAGTCAACCCCCCTCATCATTACTATTCTGTATGTAGAGAGAGTCAACCCCCCTCATCATTACTATTCTGTACGTAGAGAGAGTCAACCCCCCTCATCATTACTATTCTGTACGTAGAGAGAGTCAACCCCCCTCATCATTACTATTCTGTACGTAGAGAGAGTCAACCCCCCTCATCATTACTATTCTGTATGTAGAGAGAGAGTCAACCCCCCTCATCATTACTATTCTGTACGTAGAAAGAGAGTCAACCCCCCTCATCATTACTATTCTATACGTAGAGAGAGTCAACCCCCCTCATCATTACTGTTCTGTACTTAGAGAGAGTCAACCCCCTCATCATTACTATTCTGTATGCAGAGAGAGTCAACCGCCTCATCATTACTATTCTGTATGTAGAGAGAGTCAACCCCCCACATCATTACTATTCTGTATGTAGAGAGAGTCAACCCCCTCATCATTACTATTCTGTATGTAGAGAGAGAGTCAACCCCCCTCATCATTACTATTCTGTACGTAGAGAGAGTCAACCCCCCTCATCATTACTATTCTGTACGTAGAGAGAGTCAACCCCCCTCATCATTACTATTCTGTACGTAGAGAGAGAGTCAACCCCCCTCATCATTACTATTCTGTACGTAGAGAGAGTCAACCCCCCTCATCATTACTATTCTGTACGTAGAGAGAGTCAACCCCCCTCATCATTACTATTCTGTACGTAGAGAGAGTCAACCCCCCTCATCATTACTATTCTGTACGTAGAGAGAGTCAACCCCCCTCATCATTACTATTCTGTATGTAGAGAGAGTCAACCCCCCTCATCATTACTATTCTGTACGTAGAGAGAGTCAACCCCCCTCATCATTACTATTCTGTACGTAGAGAGAGAGTCAACCCACCTCATCATTACTATTCTGTACGTAGAGAGAGTCAACCCCCCTCATCATTACTATTCTGTATGTAGAGAGAGAGTCAACCCCCCTCATCATTACTATTCTGTACGTAGAGAGAGAGTCAACCCCCCTCATCATTACTATTCTGTATGTAGAGAGAGTCAACCCCCCTCATCATTACTATTCTGTCCGTAGAGAGAGGAAACCCCCCTCATTCTGTACGTAGAGAGAGAGTCAACCCCCCTCATCATTACTATTCTGTATGTAGAGAGAGTCAACCCCCCTCATCATTACTATTCTGTACGTAGAGAGAGTCAACCCCCCTCATCATTACTATTCTGTACGTAGAAGAGAGTCAACCCCCCTCATCATTACTATTCTGTACGTAGAGAGAGTCAACCCCCCTCATCATTACTATTCTGTATGTAGAGAGAGAGTCAACCCCCCTCATCATTACTATTCTGTACGTAGAAAGAGAGTCAACCCCCCTCATCATTACTATTCTGTACGTAGAGAGAGTCAACCCCCCTCATCATTACTATTCTGTACTTAGAGAGAGTCAACCCCCTCATCATTACTATTCTGTATGCAGAGAGAGTCAACCGCCTCATCATTACTATTCTGTATGTAGAGAGAGTCAACCCCCCACATCATTACTATTCTGTATGTAGAGAGAGTCAACCCCCTCATCATTACTATTCTGTATATAGAGAGAGTCAACCCCCCTCATCATTACTATTCTGTACGTAGAGAGAGTCAACCCCCCTCATCATTACTATTCTGTATGTGAGAGAGTCAAACCCCCTCATTATTACTATTCTGTATGTAGAGAGAGTCAACCCCCCCCATCATTACTATTCTGTATGTAGAGAGAGAGTCAACCCCCCTCATCATTACTATTCTGTACGTAGAGAGAGTCAACCCCCCTCATCATTACTATTCTGTATGTAGAGTCAACCCCCCTCATCATTACTATTCTGTACGTAGAGAGAGAGTCAACCCCCCTCATCATTACTATTCTGTACGTAGAGAGAGTCAACCCCCCTCATCATTACTATTCTGTACGTAGAGAGAGTCAACCCCCCTCATCATTACTATTCTGTACGTAGAGAGAGAGTCAACCCCCCTCATCATTACTATTCTGTACGTAGAGAGAGTCAACCCCCCTCATCATTACTATTCTGTATGTAGAGAGAGTCAACCCCCCTCATCATTACTATTCTGTACGTAGAGAGAGTCAACCCCCCTCATCATTACTATTCTGTACGTAGAGAGAGAGTCAACCCCCCTCATCATTACTATTCTGTACGTAGAGAGAGAGTCAACCCCCCTCATCATTACTATTCTGTACGTAGAGAGAGAGTCAACCCCCCTCATCATTACTATTCTCTACGTAGAGAGAGAGTCAACCCCCCTCATCATTACTATTCTGTATGTAGAGAGAGTCAACCCCACTCATCATTACTATTCTGTCCGTAGAGAGAGTCAACCCCCCTCATCATTACTATTCTGTACGTAGAGAGAGTCAACCCCCCTCATCATTACTATTCTGTACGTAGAGAGAGTCAACCCCCTCATCATTACTATTCTGTATGTAGAGAGAGTCAACCCCCCTCATCATTACTATTCTGTATGTAGAGAGAGTCAACCCCCCTTCATCATTACTATTCTGTATGTAGAGAGAGTCAACCCCCCTCATCATTACTATTCTGTATGTAGAGAGAGTCATCCCCCCTCAACATTACTATTCTGTACGTAGAGAGAGAGTCAACCCCCCTCATCATTACTATTCTGTACGTAGAGAGAGTCAACCCCCCTCATCATTACTATTCTGTACATAGAGAGAGTCAACCCCCCTCATCATTACTATTCTGTACGTAGAGAGAGAGTCAACCCCCCTCATCATTACTATTCTGTACGTAGAGAGAGTCAACCCCCCCTCATCATTACTATTCTGTATGTAGAGAGAGTCAACCCCCCTCATCATTACTATTCTGTCCGTAGAGAGAGGCAACCCCCCTCATTCTGTACGTAGAGAGAGAGTCAACCCCCCTCATCATTACTATTCTGTATGTAGAGAGAGTCAACCCCCCTCATCATTACTATTCTGTACGTAGAGAGTCAACCCCCCTCATCATTACTATTCTGTACGTAAAGAGAGTCAACCCCCTCATCATTACTATTCTGTACGTAGAGAGAGTCAACCCCCCTCATCATTACTATTCTGTATGTAGAGAGAGAGTCAACCCCCCTCATCATTACTATTCTGTACGTAGAAAGAGAGTCAACCCCCCTCATCATTACTATTCTGTACGTAGAGAGAGTCAACCCCCCTCATCATTACTGTTCTGTACTTAGAGAGAGTCAACCCCCTCATCATTACTATTCTGTATGCAGAGAGAGTCAACCGCCTCATCATTACTATTCTGTATGTAGAGAGAGTCAACCCCCTCATCATTACTATTCTGTATATAGAGAGAGTCAACCCCCCTCATCATTACTATTCTGTACGTAGAGAGAGTCAACCCCCCTCATCATTACTATTCTGTATGTGAGAGAGTCAAACCCCCTCATTATTACTATTCTGTATGTAGAGAGAGTCAACCCCCCTCATCATTACTATTCTGTATGTAGAGAGAGAGTCAACCCCCCTCATCATTACTATTCTGTACGTAGAGAGAGTCAACCCCCCTCATCATTACTATTCTGTATGTAGAGTCAACCCCCCTCATCATTACTATTCTGTACGTAGAGAGAGAGTCAACCCCCCTCATCATTACTATTCTGTACGTAGAGAGAGTCAACCCCCCTCATCATTACTATTCTGTACGTAGAGAGAGTCAACCCCCCTCATCATTACTATTCTGTACGTAGAGAGAGTCAACCCCCCTCATCATTACTATTCTGTACGTAGAGAGAGTCAACCCCCCTCATCATTACTATTCTGTATGTAGAGAGAGTCAACCCCCCTCATCATTACTATTCTGTACGTAGAGAGAGTCAACCCCCCTCATCATTACTATTCTGTACGTAGAGAGAGAGTCAACCCACCTCATCATTACTATTCTGTACGTAGAGAGAGAGTCAACCCCCCTCATCATTACTATTCTGTACGTAGAGAGAGAGTCAACCCCCCTCATCATTACTATTCTCTACGTAGAGAGAGAGTCAACCCCCCTCATCATTACTATTCTGTATGTAGAGAGAGTCAACCCCACTCATCATTACTATTCTGTCCGTAGAGAGAGTCAACCCCCCTCATCATACTATTCTGTACGTAGAGAGAGTCAACCCCCCTCATCATTACTATTCTGTACGTAGAGAGAGTCAACCCCCTCATCATTACTATTCTGTATGTAGAGAGAGTCAACCGCCTCATCATTACTATTCTGTATGTAGAGAGAGTCAACCCCCCACATCATTACTATTCTGTATGTAGAGAGAGTCAACCCCCTCATCATTACTATTCTGTATATAGAGAGAGTCAACCCCCCTCATCATTACTATTCTGTACGTAGAGAGAGTCAACCCCCCTCATCATTACTATTCTGTATGTGAGAGAGTCAAACCCCCTCATTATTACTATTCTGTATGTAGAGAGAGTCAACCCCCCTCATCATTACTATTCTGTATGTAGAGAGAGAGTCAACCCCCCTCATCATTACTATTCTGTACGTAGAGAGAGTCAACCCCCCTCATCATTACTATTCTGTATGTAGAGTCAACCCCCCTCATCATTACTATTCTGTACGTAGAGAGAGAGTCAACCCCCCTCATCATTACTATTCTGTACGTAGAGAGAGTCAACCCCCCTCATCATTACTATTCTGTACGTAGAGAGAGTCAACCCCCCTCATCATTACTATTCTGTACGTAGAGAGAGTCAACCCCCCTCATCATTACTATTCTGTACGTAGAGAGAGTCAACCCCCCTCATCATTACTATTCTGTATGTAGAGAGAGTCAACCCCCCTCATCATTACTATTCTGTACGTAGAGAGAGTCAACCCCCCTCATCATTACTATTCTGTACGTAGAGAGAGAGTCAACCCACCTCATCATTACTATTCTGTACGTGAGAGAGAGTCAACCCCCCTCATCATTACTATTCTGTACGTAGAGAGAGAGTCAACCCCCCTCATCATTACTATTCTCTACGTAGAGAGAGAGTCAACCCCCCTCATCATTACTATTCTGTATGTAGAGAGAGTCAACCCCACTCATCATTACTATTCTGTCCGTAGAGAGAGTCAACCCCCCTCATCATACTATTCTGTACGTAGAGAGAGTCAACCCCCCTCATCATTACTATTCTGTACGTAGAGAGAGTCAACCCCCCTCATCATTACTATTCTGTATGTAGAGAGAGTCAACCCCCCTCATCATTACTATTCTGTACGTAGAGAGAGTCAACCCCCCTCATCATTACTATTCTGTACGTAGAGAGAGAGTCAACCCCCCTCATCATTACTATTCTGTACGTAGAGAGAGTCAACCCCCCTCATCATTACTATTCTGTATGTAGAGAGAGAGTCAACCCCCCTCATCATTACTATTCTGTACGTAGAGAGAGTCAACCCCCCTCATCATTACTATTCTGTATGTAGAGAGAGTCAACCCCCCTCATCATTACTATTCTCTACGTAGAGAGAGAGTCAACCCCACTCATCATTACTATTCTGTACGTAGAGAGAGAGTCAACCCCCCTCATCATTACTATTCTGTACGTAGAGAGAGGCAACCCCCCTCGTTCTGTACTTAGAGAGAGAGTCAACCCCCCTCATCATTACTATTCTGTATGTAGAGAGAGTCAACCCCCCTCATCATTACTATTCTGTACGTAGAGAGAGTCAACCCCCCTCATCATTACTATTCTGTATGTAGAGAGAGAGTCAACCCCCCTCATCATTACTATTCTGTACGTAGAAAGAGAGTCAACCCCCCTCATCATTACTATTCTGTACGTAGAGAGAATCAACCCCCCTCATCATTACTGTTCTGTATGTAGAGAGAGTCAAACCCCTCATCATTACTATTCTGTATATAGAGAGAGTCAACCCCCCTCATCATTACTATTCTGTACGTAGAGAGAGTCAACCCCCCTCATCATTACTATTCTGTATGTGAGAGAGTCAAACCCCCTCATTATTACTATTCTGTATGTAGAGAGAGTCAACCCCCCTCATCATTACTATTCTGTATGTAGAGAGAGAGTCAACCCCCCTCATCATTACTATTCTGTACGTAGAGAGAGTCAACCCCCCTCATCATTACTATTCTGTATGTAGAGTCAACCCCCCTCATCATTACTGTTCTGTACTTAGAGAGAGTCAACCCCCTCATCATTACTATTCTGTATGCAGAGAGAGTCAACCGCCTCATCATTACTATTCTGTATGTAGAGAGAGTCAACCCCCCACATCATTACTATTCTGTATGTAGAGAGAGTCAAACCCCTCATCATTACTATTCTGTATATAGAGAGAGTCAACCCCCCTCATCATTACTATTCTGTACGTAGAGAGAGTCAACCCCCCTCATCATTACTATTCTGTATGTGAGAGAGTCAAACCCCCTCATTATTACTATTCTGTATGTAGAGAGAGTCAACCCCCCTCATCATTACTATTCTGTATGTAGAGAGAGAGTCAACCCCCCTCATCATTACTATTCTGTACGTAGAGAGAGTCAACCCCCCTCATCATTACTATTCTGTATGTAGAGTCAACCCCCCTCATCATTACTATTCTGTACGTAGAGAGAGAGTCAACCCCCCTCATCATTACTATTCTGTACGTAGAGAGAGTCAACCCCCCTCATCATTACTATTCTGTACGTAGAGAGAGTCAACCCCCCTCATCATTACTATTCTGTACGTAGAGAGAGTCAACCCCCCTCATCATTACTATTCTGTACGTAGAGAGAGACAACCCCCCTCATCATTACTATTCTGTATGTAGAGAGAGTCAACCCCCCTCATCATTACTATTCTGTACGTAGAGAGAGTCAACCCCCCTCATCATTACTATTCTGTACGTAGAGAGAGAGTCAACCCACCTCATCATTACTATTCTGTACGTAGAGAGAGTCAACCCCCCTCATCATTACTATTCTGTATGTAGAGAGAGTCAACCCCCCTCATCATGACTATTCTGTACGTAGAGAGAGTCAACCCCCCTCATCATTACTATTCTGTATGTAGAGAGAGTCAACCCCCCTCATCATTAATATTCTGTACGTAGAGAGAGTCAACCCCCCTCATCATTACTATTCTGTACGTAGAGAGAGAGTCAACCCCCCTCATCATTACTATTCTGTACGTAGTGAGAGTCAACCCCCCTCATCATTACTATTCTGTATGTAGAGAGAGAGTCAACCCCCCTCATCATTACTATTCTGTACGTAGAGAGAGAGTCAACCCCCCTCATCATTACTATTCTCTACGTAGAGAGAGAGTCAACCCCCCTCATCATTACTATTCTGTATGTAGAGAGAGTCAACCCCCCTCATCATTACTATTCTGTCCGTAGAGAGAGGCAACCCCCCTCATTCTGTACTTAGAGAGAGAGTCAACCCCCCTCATCATTACTATTCTGTATGTAGAGAGAGTCAACCCCCCTCATCATTACTATTCTGTACGTAGAGAGAGTCAACCCCCCTCATCATTACTATTCTGTATGTAGAGAGAGAGTCAACCCCCCTCATCATTACTATTCTGTACGTAGAAAGAGAGTCAACCCCCCTCATCATTACTATTCTGTACGTAGAGAGAGTCAACCCCCCTCATCATTACTGTTCTGTATGTAGAGAGAGTCAAACCCCTCATCATTACTATTCTGTATATAGAGAGAGTCAACCCCCCTCATCATTACTATTCTGTACGTAGAGAGAGTCAACCCCCCTCATCATTACTATTCTGTATGTGAGAGAGTCAAACCCCCTCATTATTACTATTCTGTATGTAGAGAGAGTAAACCCCCCTCATCATTACTATTCTGTATGTAGAGAGAGAGTCAACCCCCCTCATCATTACTATTCTGTACGTAGAGAGAGTCAACCCCCCTCATCATTACTATTCTGTATGTAGAGTCAACCCCCCTCATCATTACTATTCTGTACGTAGAGAGAGAGTCAACCCCCCTCATCATTACTATTCTGTACGTAGAGAGAGTCAACCCCCCTCATCATTACTATTCTGTACGTAGAGAGAGTCAACCCCCCTCATCATTACTATTCTGTACGTAGAGAGAGTCAACCCCCCTCATCATTACTATTCTGTACGTAGAGAGAGACAACCCAACTCATCATTACAATTCTGTATGTAGAGAGAGTCAACCCCCCTCATCATTACTATTCTGTACGTAGAGAGAGTCAACCCCCCTCATCATTACTATTCTGTACGTAGAGAGAGAGTCAACCCACCTCATCATTACTATTCTGTACGTAGAGAGAGTCAACCCCCCTCATCATTACTATTCTGTATGTAGAGAGAGTCAACCCCCCTCATCATTACTATTCTGTACGTAGAGAGAGTCAACCCCCCTCATCATTACTATTCTGTATGTAGAGAGAGTCAACCCCCCTCATCATTACTATTCTGTACGTAGAGAGAGTCAACCCCCCTCATCATTACTATTCTGTACGTAGATAGAGAGTCAACCCCCCTCATCATTACTATTCTGTACGTAGTGAGAGTCAACCCCCCTCATCATTACTATTCTGTATGTAGAGAGAGAGTCAACCCCCCTCATCATTACTATTCTGTACGTAGAGAGAGAGTCAACCCCCCTCATCATTACTATTCTCTACGTAGAGAGAGAGTCAACCCCCCTCATCATTACTATTCTGTATGTAGAGAGAGTCAACCCCCCTCATCATTACTATTCTGTCCGTAGAGAGAGGCAACCCCCCTCATTCTGTACTTAGAGAGAGAGTCAACCCCCCTCATCATTACTATTCTGTATGTAGAGAGAGTCAACCCCCCTCATCATTACTATTCTGTACGTAGAGAGAGACAACCCCCCTCATCATTACTATTCTGTATGTAGAGAGAGTCAACCCCCCTCATCATTACTATTCTGTACGTAGAGAGAGTCAACCCCCCTCATCATTACTATTCTGTACGTAGAGAGAGAGTCAGCCCACCTTATCATTACTATTCTGTACGTAGAGAGAGTCAACCCCCCTCATCATTACTATTCTGTATGTAGAGAGAGAGTCAACCCCCCTCATCATTACTATTCTGTACGTAGAGAGAGAGTCAACCCCCCTCATCATTACTATTCTCTACGTAGAGAGAGAGTCAACCCCCCCTCATCATTACTATTCTGTATGTAGAGAGAGTCAACCCCCCTCATCATTACTATTCTGTCCGTAGAGAGAGTCAACCCCCCTCATCCTTACTATTCTGTACGTAGAGAGAGTCAACCCCCCTCATCATTACTATTCTGTACGTAGAGAGAGTCAACCCCCTCATCATTACTATTCTGTATGTAGAGAGAGTCAACCCCCCTCATCATTACTATTCTGTATGTAGAGAGAGTCAACCCCCCTCATCATTACTATTCTGTATGTAGAGAGAGTCAAACCCCCTCATCATTACTATTCTGTACGTAGAGAGAGTCAACCCCCCTCATCATTACTATTCTGTATGTAGAGAGAGTCAACCCCCCTCATCATTACTATTCTGTATGTAGAGAGAGTCATCCCCCCTCAACATTACTATTCTGTACGTAGAGAGAGAGTCAACCCCCCTCATCATTACTATTCTGTACATAGAGAGAGTCAACCCCCCTCATCATTACTATTCTGTACGTAGAGAGAGAGTCAACCCCCCTCATCATTACTATTCTGTATGTAGAGAGAGTCAACCCCCCTCATCATTACTATTCTGTATGTAGAGAGAGTCAACCCCCCTCATCATTACTATTCTGTATGTAGAGAGAGTCAACCCCCCTCATCATTACTATTCTGTACGTAGAGAGAGTAACCCCCCCTCATCATTACTATTTTGTACATAGAGAGAGTCAACCCCCCTCATCATTACTATTCTGTATGCAGAGAGAGAGTCAACCCCCCTCATCATTACTATTCCGTACGTAGAGAGAGAGTCAACCCCCCTCATAATTACTATTCTGTACGTAGAGAGAGGCAACCCCCCTCATTCTGTACGTAGAGAGAGAGTCAACCCCCCTCATCATTACTATTCTGTATGTAGAGAGAGTCAACCCCCCTCATCATTACTATTCTGTACGTAGAGAGAGTCAACCCCCCTCATCATTACTATTCTGTACGTAGAAAGAGAGTCAACCCCCCTCATCATTACTATTCTGTACGTAGAGAGAGTCAACCCCCCTCATCATTACTGTTCTGTACTTAGAGAGAGTCAACCCCCTCATCATTACTATTCTGTATGCAGAGAGAGTCAACCGTCTCATCATTACTATTCTGTATGTAGAGAGAGTCAACCCCCAACATCATTACTATTCTGTATGTAGAGAGAGTCAACCCCCTCATCATTACTATTCTGTATATAGAGAGAGTCAACCCCCCTCATCATTACTATTCTGTACGTATAGAGAGTCAACCCCCCTCATCATTACTATTCTGTATGTGAGAGAGTCAACCCCCTCATCATTACTATTCTATATGTAGAGAGAGTCAACCCCCCTCATCATTACTATTCTGTACGTAGAGAGAGAGTCAACCCCCCTCATCATTACTATTCTGTACGTAGAGAGAGTCAACCCCCCTCATCATTACTATTCTGTACATAGAGAGAGTCAACCCACCTCATCATTACTATTCTGTACGTAGAGAGAGTCAACCCCCCTCATCATTACTATTCTGTATGTAGAGAGTCAACCCCCCTCATCATTACTATTCTGTACGTAGAGAGAGAGTCAACCCCCCTCATCATTACTATTCTGTACGTAGAGAGAGAGTCAACCCCCCTCATCATTACTATTCTCTACGTAGAGAGAGAGTCAACACCCCTCATCATTACTATTCTGTATGTAGAGAGAGTCAACCCCCCTCATCATTACTATTCTGTCCGTAGAGAGAGGCAACCCCCCTCATTCTGTACTTAGAGAGAGAGTCAACCCCCCTCATCATTACTATTCTGTATGTAGAGAGAGTCAACCCCCCTCATCATTACTATTCTGTACGTAGAGAGTCAACCCCCCTCATCATTACTATTCTGTACGTAGAGAGAGTCAACCCCCTCATCATTACTATTCTGTACGTAGAGAGAGTCTACCCCCCTCATCATTACTATTCTGTATGTAGAGAGAGAGTCAACCCCCCTCATCATTACTATTCTGTACGTAGAAAGAGAGTCAACCCCCCTCATCATTACTATTCTGTACGTTGAGAGAGTCAACCCCCCTCATCATTACTGTTCTGTACTTAGAGAGAGTCAACCCCCTCATCATTACTATTCTGTATGCAGAGAGAGTCAACCGCCTCATCATTACTATTCTGTATGTAGAGAGAGTCAACCCCCCACATCATTACTATTCTGTATGTAGAGAGAGTCAAACCCCTCATCATTACTATTCTGTATATAGAGAGAGTCAACCCCCCTCATCATTACTATTCTGTACGTAGAGAGAGTCAACCCCCCTCATCATTACTATTCTGTATGTGAGAGAGTCAAACCCCCTCATTATTACTATTCTGTATGTAGAGAGAGTCAGCCCCCCTCATCATTACTATTCTGTATGTAGAGAGAGAGTCAACCCCCCTCATCATTACTATTCTGTACGTAGAGAGAGTCAACCCCCTCATCATTACTATTCTGTATGTAGAGTCAACCCCCCTCATCATTACTATTCTGTACGTAGAGAGTCAACCCCCCTCATCATTACTATTCTGTACGTAGAGAGAGAGTCAACCCCCCTCATAATTACTATTCTGTACGTAGAGAGAGGCAACCCCCCTCATTCTGTACGTAGAGAGAGAGTCAACCCCCCTCATCATTACTATTCTGTATGTAGAGAGAGTCAACCCCCCTCATCATTACTATTCTGTACGTAGAGAGAGTCAACCCCCCTCATCATTACTATTCTGTACGTAGAAAGAGAGTCAACCCCCCTCATCATTACTATTCTGTACGTAGAGAGAGTCAACCCCCCTCATCATTACTGTTCTGTACTTAGAGAGAGTCAACCCCCTCATCATTACTATTCTGTATGCAGAGAGAGTCAACCGTCTCATCATTACTATTCTGTATGTAGAGAGAGTCAACCCCCAACATCATTACTATTCTGTATGTAGAGAGAGTCAACCCCCTCATCATTACTATTCTGTATATAGAGAGAGTCAACCCCCCTCATCATTACTATTCTGTACGTATAGAGAGTCAACCCCCCTCATCATTACTATTCTGTATGTGAGAGAGTCAACCCCCTCATCATTACTATTCTATATGTAGAGAGAGTCAACCCCCCTCATCATTACTATTCTGTACGTAGAGAGAGAGTCAACCCCCCTCATCATTACTATTCTGTACGTAGAGAGAGTCAACCCCCCTCATCATTACTATTCTGTACATAGAGAGAGTCAACCCACCTCATCATTACTATTCTGTACGTAGAGAGAGTCAACCCCCCTCATCATTACTATTCTGTATGTAGAGAGTCAACCCCCCTCATCATTACTATTCTGTACGTAGAGAGAGAGTCAACCCCCCTCATCATTACTATTCTGTACGTAGAGAGAGAGTCAACCCCCCTCATCATTACTATTCTCTACGTAGAGAGAGAGTCAACACCCCTCATCATTACTATTCTGTATGTAGAGAGAGTCAACCCCCCTCATCATTACTATTCTGTCCGTAGAGAGAGGCAACCCCCCTCATTCTGTACTTAGAGAGAGAGTCAACCCCCCTCATCATTACTATTCTGTATGTAGAGAGAGTCAACCCCCCTCATCATTACTATTCTGTACGTAGAGAGTCAACCCCCCTCATCATTACTATTCTGTACGTAGAGAGAGTCAACCCCCTCATCATTACTATTCTGTACGTAGAGAGAGTCTACCCCCCTCATCATTACTATTCTGTATGTAGAGAGAGAGTCAACCCCCCTCATCATTACTATTCTGTACGTAGAAAGAGAGTCAACCCCCCTCATCATTACTATTCTGTACGTTGAGAGAGTCAACCCCCCTCATCATTACTGTTCTGTACTTAGAGAGAGTCAACCCCCTCATCATTACTATTCTGTATGTAGAGAGAGAGTCAACCCCCCTCATCATTACTATTCTGTACGTAGAGAGAGTCAACCCCCTCATCATTACTATTCTGTATGTAGAGTCAACCCCCCTCATCATTACTATTCTGTACGTAGAGAGTCAACCCCCCTCATCATTACTATTCTGTACGTAGAGAGAGAGTCAACCCCCCTCATAATTACTATTCTGTACGTAGAGAGAGGCAACCCCCCTCATTCTGTACGTAGAGAGAGAGTCAACCCCCCTCATCATTACTATTCTGTATGTAGAGAGAGTCAACCCCCCTCATCATTACTATTCTGTACGTAGAGAGAGTCAACCCCCCTCATCATTACTATTCTGTACGTAGAAAGAGAGTCAACCCCCCTCATCATTACTATTCTGTACGTAGAGAGAGTCAACCCCCCTCATCATTACTGTTCTGTACTTAGAGAGAGTCAACCCCCTCATCATTACTATTCTGTATGCAGAGAGAGTCAACCGTCTCATCATTACTATTCTGTATGTAGAGAGAGTCAACCCCCAACATCATTACTATTCTGTATGTAGAGAGAGTCAACCCCCTCATCATTACTATTCTGTATATAGAGAGAGTCAACCCCCCTCATCATTACTATTCTGTACGTATAGAGAGTCAACCCCCCTCATCATTACTATTCTGTATGTGAGAGAGTCAACCCCCTCATCATTACTATTCTATATGTAGAGAGAGTCAACCCCCCTCATCATTACTATTCTGTACGTAGAGAGAGAGTCAACCCCCCTCATCATTACTATTCTGTACGTAGAGAGAGTCAACCCCCCTCATCATTACTATTCTGTACATAGAGAGAGTCAACCCACCTCATCATTACTATTCTGTACGTAGAGAGAGTCAACCCCCCTCATCATTACTATTCTGTATGTAGAGAGTCAACCCCCCTCATCATTACTATTCTGTACGTAGAGAGAGAGTCAACCCCCCTCATCATTACTATTCTGTACGTAGAGAGAGAGTCAACCCCCCTCATCATTACTATTCTCTACGTAGAGAGAGAGTCAACACCCCTCATCATTACTATTCTGTATGTAGAGAGAGTCAACCCCCCTCATCATTACTATTCTGTCCGTAGAGAGAGGCAACCCCCCTCATTCTGTACTTAGAGAGAGAGTCAACCCCCCTCATCATTACTATTCTGTATGTAGAGAGAGTCAACCCCCCTCATCATTACTATTCTGTACGTAGAGAGTCAACCCCCCTCATCATTACTATTCTGTACGTAGAGAGAGTCAACCCCCTCATCATTACTATTCTGTACGTAGAGAGAGTCTACCCCCCTCATCATTACTATTCTGTATGTAGAGAGAGAGTCAACCCCCCTCATCATTACTATTCTGTACGTAGAAAGAGAGTCAACCCCCCTCATCATTACTATTCTGTACGTTGAGAGAGTCAACCCCCCTCATCATTACTGTTCTGTACTTAGAGAGAGTCAACCCCCTCATCATTACTATTCTGTATGCAGAGAGAGTCAACCGCCTCATCATTACTATTCTGTATGTAGAGAGAGTCAACCCCCCACATCATTACTATTCTGTATGTAGAGAGAGTCAAACCCCTCATCATTACTATTCTGTATATAGAGAGAGTCAACCCCCCTCATCATTACTATTCTGTACGTAGAGAGAGTCAACCCCCCTCATCATTACTATTCTGTATGTGAGAGAGTCAAACCCCCTCATTATTACTATTCTGTATGTAGAGAGAGTCAGCCCCCCTCATCATTACTATTCTGTATGTAGAGAGAGAGTCAACCCCCCTCATCATTACTATTCTGTACGTAGAGAGAGTCAACCCCCTCATCATTACTATTCTGTATGTAGAGTCAACCCCCCTCATCATTACTATTCTGTACGTAGAGAGTCAACCCCCCTCATCATTACTATTCTGTACGTAGAGAGAGTCAACCCCCCTCATCATTACTATTCTGTACGTAGAAAGAGAGTCAACCCCCCTCATCATTACTATTCTGTACGTTGAGAGAGTCAACCCCCCTCATCATTACTGTTCTGTACTTAGAGAGAGTCAACCCCCTCATCATTACTATTCTGTATGCAGAGAGAGTCAACCGCCTCATCATTACTATTCTGTATGTAGAGAGAGTCAACCCCCCACATCATTACTATTCTGTATGTAGAGAGAGTCAAACCCCTCATCATTACTATTCTGTATATAGAGAGAGTCAACCCCCCTCATCATTACTATTCTGTACGTAGAGAGAGTCAACCCCCCTCATCATTACTATTCTGTATGTGAGAGAGTCAAACCCCCTCATTATTACTATTCTGTATGTAGAGAGAGTCAGCCCCCCTCATCATTACTATTCTGTATGTAGAGAGAGAGTCAACCCCCCTCATCATTACTATTCTGTACGTAGAGAGAGTCAACCCCCTCATCATTACTATTCTGTATGTAGAGTCAACCCCCCTCATCATTACTATTCTGTACGTAGAGAGTCAACCCCCCTCATCATTACTATTCTGTACGTAGAGAGAGTCAACCCCCCTCATCATTACTATTCTGTACGTAGAGAGAGTCAACCCCCCTCATCATTACTATTCTGTACGTAGAGAGAGTCAACCCCCCTCATCATTACTATTCTGTATGTAGAGAGAGTCAACCCCCCTCATCATTACTATTCTGTACGTAGAGAGAGTCAACCCCCCTCATCATTACTATTCTGTACGTAGAGAGAGAGTCAACCCACCTCATCATTACTCTTCTGTACGTAGAGAGAGTCAACCCCCCTCATCATTACTATTCTGTATGTAGAGAGAGTCAACCCCCCTCATCATTACTATTCTGTACGTAGAGAGAGTCAACCCCCCTCATCATTACTATTCTGTATGTAGAGAGAGTCAACCCCCCTCATCATTACTATTCTGTACGTAGAGAGAGTCAACCCCCCTCATCATTACTATTCTGTACGTAGAGAGAGAGTCAACCCCCCTCATCATTACTATTCTGTACGTAGTGAGAGTCAACCCCCCTCATCATTACTATTCTGTATGTAGAGAGAGAGTCAACCCCCCTCATCATTACTATTCTGTACGTAGAGAGAGAGTCAACCCCCCTCATCATTACTATTCTCTACGTAGAGAGAGAGTCAACCCCCCTCATCATTACTATTCTGTATGTAGAGAGAGTCAACCCCCCTCATCATTACTATTCTGTCCGTAGAGAGAGGCAACCCCCCTCATTCTGTACTTAGAGAGAGAGTCAACCCCCCTCATCATTACTATTCTGTATGTAGAGAGAGTCAACCCCCCTCATCATTACTATTCTGTACGTAGAGAGTCAACCCCCCTCATCATTACTATTCTGTACGTAGAGAGAGTCAACCCCCTCATCATTACTATTCTGTACGTAGAGAGAGTCAACCCCCCTCATCATTACTATTCTGTATGTAGAGAGAGAGTCAACCCCCCTCATCATTACTATTCTGTACGTAGAAAGAGAGTCAACCCCCCTCATCATTACTATTCTGTACGTAGAGAGAGTCAACCCCCCTCATCATTACTGTTCTGTACTTAGAGAGAGTCAACCCCCTCATCATTACTATTCTGTATGCAGAGAGAGTCAACCGCCTCATCATTACTATTCTGTATGTAGAGAGAGTCAACCCCCCACATCATTACTATTCTGTATGTAGAGAGAGTCAACCCCCTCATCATTACTATTCTGTATATAGAGAGTCAACCCCCCTCATCATTACTATTCTGTACGTAGAGAGAGTCAACCCCCCTCATCATTACTATTCTGTATGTGAGAGAGTCAAACCCCCTCATTATTACTATTCTGTATGTAGAGAGAGTCAACCCCCCTCATCATTACTATTCTGTATGTAGAGAGAGAGTCAACCCCCCTCATCATTACTATTCTGTACGTAGAGAGAGTCAACCCCCCTCATCATTACTATTCTGTATGTAGAGTCAACCCCCCTCATCATTACTATTCTGTATGTAGAGAGAGAGTCAACCCCCCTCATCATTACTATTCTGTACGTAGAGAGAGTCAACCCCCCTCATCATTACTATTCTGTATGTAGAGAGAGTCAACCCCCCTCATCATTACTATTCTGTACGTAGAGAGAGTCAACCCCCCTCATCATTACTATTCTGTACGTAGAGAGAGTCAACCCCCCTCATCATTACTATTCTGTACGTAGAGAGAGTCAACCCCCCTCATCATTACTATTCTGTATGTAGAGAGAGAGTCAACCCCCCTCATCATTACTATTCTGTACGTAGAAAGAGAGTCAACCCCCCTCATCATTACTATTCTGTACGTAGAGAGTGTCAACCCCCCTCATCATTACTGTTCTGTACTTAGAGAGAGTCAACCCCCTCATCATTACTATTCTGTATGCAGAGAGAGTCAACCGTCTCATCATTACTATTCTGTATGTAGAGAGAGTCAACCCCCCACATCATTACTATTCTGTATGTAGAGAGAGTCAACCCCCTCATCATTACTATTCTGTATATAGAGAGAGTCAACCCCCCTCATCATTACTATTCTGTACGTATAGAGAGTCAACCCCCCTCATCATTACTATTCTGTATGCGAGAGAGTCAACCCCCCTCATCATTACTATTCTATATGTAGAGAGAGTCAACCCCCCTCATCATTACTATTCTGTACGTAGAGAGAGAGTCAACCCCCCTCATCATTACTATTCTGTACGTAGAGAGAGTCAACCCCCCTCATCATTACTATTCTGTACATAGAGAGAGTCAACCCACCTCATCATTACTATTCTGTACGTAGAGCGAGTCAACCCCCCTCATCATTACTATTCTGTATGTAGACAGTCAACCCCCCTCATCATTACTATTCTGTACGTAGAGAGAGAGTCAACCCCCCTCATCATTACTATTCTGTATGTAGAGAGAGTCAACCCCCCTCATCATTACTATTCTGTCCGTAGAGAGAGTCAACCCCCCTCATCATTACTATTCTGTACGTAGAGAGAGTCAACCCCCCTCATCATTACTATTCTGTACGTAGAGAGAGTCAACCCCCTCATCATTACTATTCTGTATGTAGAGAGAGTCAACCCCCCTCAACAAATTACTATTCTGTACGTAGAGAGAGAGTCAACCCACCTCATCATTACTATTCTGTATGTAGAGAGAGTCAACCCCCCTCATCATTACTATTCTGTATGTAGAGAGAGTCAACCCCCCTCATCATTACTATTCTGTATGTAGAGAGAGTCAACCCCCCTCATCATTACTATTCTGTATGTAGAGAGAGTCAACCCCCCTCAACAAATTACTATTCTGTACGTAGAGAGAGAGTCAACCCACCTCATCATTACTATTCTGTACGTAGAGAGAGTCAACCCCCCTCATCATTACTATTCTGTACATAGAGAGAGTCAACCCCCCTCATCATTACTATTCTGTATGTAGAGAGAGTCAACCCCCCTCATCATTACTATTCTGTATGTAGAGAGAGAGTCAACCCCCCTCATCATTACTATTCTGTACGTAGAAAGAGAGTCAACCCCCCTCATCATTACTATTCTGTACGTAGAAAGAGAGTCAACCCCCCTCATCATTACTATTCTGTACGTAGAGAGAGTCAACCCCCCTCATCATTACTATTCTGTACTTAGAGAGAGTCAACCCCCTCATCATTACTATTCTGTATGCAGAGAGAGTCAACCACCTCATCATTACTATTCTGTATGTAGAGAGAGTCAACCCCCCACATCATTACTATTCTGTATGTAGAGAGAGTCAACCCCCTCATCATTACTATTCTGTATATAGAGAGAGTCAACCCCCCTCATCATTACTATTCTGTACGTATAGAGAGTCAACCCCCCTCATCATTACTATTCTGTATGTGAGAGAGTCAACCCCCCTCATCATTACTATTCTATATGTAGAGAGAGTCAACCCCCCTCATCATTACTATTCTGTATGTAGAGTCAACCCCCTCATCATTACTATTCTGTACGTAGAGAGAGAGTCAACCCCCCTCATCATTACTATTCTGTACGTAGAGAGAGTCAACCCCCCTCATCATTACTATTCTGTACGTAGAGAGAGTCAACCCCCCTCATCATTAGTATTCTGTATGTAGAGAGAGAGTCAACCCCCCTCATCATTACTATTCTGTACGTAGAGAGAGTCAACCCCCCTCATCATTACTATTCTGTACGTAGAGAGAGTCAACCCCCCTCATCATTACTATTCTGTACGTAGAGAGAGAGTCAACCACCCTCATCATTAATATTCTGTACGTAGAGAGAGTCAACCCCCCTCATCATTACTATTCTGTACATAGAGAGAGTCAACCCACCTCATCATTACTATTCTGTACGTAGAGAGAGTCAACCCCCCTCATCATTACTATTCTGTATGTAGAGAGTCAACCCCCCTCATCATTACTATTCTGTACGTAGAGAGAGAGTCAACCCCCCTCATCATTACTATTCTGTATGTAGAGAGAGTCAACCCCCCTCATCATTACTATTCTGTCCATAGAGAGAGTCAACCCCCCTCATCATTACTATTCTGTACGTAGAGAGAGTCAACCTCCCTCATCATTACTATTCTGTATGTAGAGAGAGTAACCCCCCTCATCATTACTATTCTGTCCATAGAGAGAGTCAACCCCCCTCATCATTACTATTCTGTCCATAGAGAGAGTCAACCCCCCTCATCATTACTATTCTGTACGTAGAGAGAGTCAACCTCCCTCATCATTACTATTCTGTACGTAGAGAGAGTAACCCCCCCTCATCATTACTATTCTGTATGTAGAGAGAGTCAACCCCCCTCATCATTACTATTCTGTATGTAGAGAGAGTCAACCCCCCTCATCATTACTATTCTGTATGTAGAGAGAGTCAACCCCCCTCATCATTACTATTCTGTATGTAGAGAGAGTCAACCCCCCTCATCATTACTATTCTGTATGTAGAGAGAGTCAACCCCCATCATCATTACTATTCTGTATGTAGAGAGAGTCAACCCCCCTCATCATTACTATTCTGTATGTAGAGAGAGTCAACCCCCCTCAACATTACTATTCTGTACGTAGAGAGAGAGTCAACCCCCCTCATCATTACTATTCTGTACGTAGAGAGAGTCAACCCCCCTCATCATTACTATTCTGTATGTAGAGAGAGTCAACCCCCCTCACTATTACTATTCTGTATGTAGAGAGAGTCAACCCCCCTCATCATTACTATTCTGTATGTAGAGAGAGTCAACCCCCCTCATCATTACTATTTTGTACATAGAGAGAGTCAACCCCCCTCATCATTACTATTCTGTACGTAGAGAGAGTCAACCCCCCTCATCATTACTATTCTGTACGTAGAGAGAGTCAACCCCCCTCATCATTACTATTCTGTATGTAGAGAGAGTCAACCCCCCTCATCATTACTATTCTGTACGTAGAGAGAGAGTCAACCCCCCTCATCATTACTATTCTGTACGTAGAGAGAGTCAACCCCCCTCATCATTACTATTCTGTATGTAGAGAGAGTCAACCCCCCTCACTCATTACTATTCTGTATGTAGAGAGAGTCAACCCCCCTCATCATTACTATTCTGTATGTAGAGAGAGTCAACCCCCCTCATCATTACTATTCTGTACGTAGAGAGAGTCAACCCCCCTCATCATTACTATTCTGTATGTAGAGAGAGTCAACCCCCCTCACTCATTACTATTCTGTATGTAGAGAGAGTCAACCCCCCTCATCATTACTATTCTGTATGTAGAGAGAGTCAACCCCCCTCATCATTACTATTCTGTATGTAGAGAGAGTCAACCCCCCTCACTATTACTATTCTGTATGTAGAGAGAGTCAACCCCCCTCATCATTACTATTCTGTATGTAGAGAGAGTCAACCCCCCTCATCATTACTATTCTGTATGTAGAGAGAGTCAACCCCCCTCATCATTACTATTCTGTATGTAGAGAGAGTCAACCCCCCTCATCATTACTATTCTGTACGTAGAGAGAGTAACCCCCCCTCATCATTACTATTTTGTACATAGAGAGAGTCAACCCCCCTCATCATTACTATTCTGTATGCAGAGAGAGAGTCAACCCCCCTCATCATTACTATTCCGTACGTAGAGAGAGAGTCAACCCCCCTCATCATTACTATTCTGTACGTAGAGAGAGGCAACCCCCCTCATTCTGTACGTAGAGAGAGAGTCAACCCCCCTCATCATTACTATTCTGTATGTAGAGAGAGTCAACCCCCCTCATCATTACTATTCTGTACGTAGAGAGAGTCAACCCCCCTCATCATTACTATTCTGTACGTAGAGAGATTCAACCCCCCTCATCATTACTATTCTGTACGTAGAGAGAGTCAACCCCCCTCATCATTACTATTCTGTATGTAGAGAGAGAGTCAACCCCAAACATCATTACTATTCTGTACGTAGAAAGAGAGTCAACCCCCCTCATCATTACTATTCTGTACGTAGAGAGAGTCAACCCCCCTCATCATTACTGTTCTGTACTTAGAGAGAGTCAACCCCCTCATCATTACTATTCTGTATGCAGAGAGAGTCAACCGCCTCATCATTACTATTCTGTATGTAGAGAGAGTCAACCCCCCACATCATTACTATTCTGTATGTAGAGAGAGTCAACCCCCTCATCATTACTATTCTGTATATAGAGAGAGTCAACCCCCCTCATCATTACTATTCTGTATGTGGAGAGAGTCAACCCCCCTCATCATTACTATTCTGTATGTAGAGTCAACCCCCCTCATCATTACTATTCTGTAAGTAGAGAGAGAGTCAACCCCCCTCATCAATACTATTCTGTACGTAGAGAGAGTCAACACCCCTCATCATTACTATTCTGTACGTAGAGAGAGTCAACCCCCCTCATCATTACTATTCTGTACGTAGAGAGAGTCAACCCCCCTCATCATTACTATTCTGTACGTAGAGAGATTCAACCCCCCTCATCATTACTATTCTGTACGTAGAGAGAGTCAACCCCCCTCATCATTACTTTTCTGTATGTAGAGAGAGAGTCAACCCCAAACATCATTACTATTCTGTACGTAGAAAGAGAGTCAACCCCCCTCATCATTACTATTCTGTACGTAGAGAGAGTCAACCCCCCTCATCATTACTGTTCTGTACTTAGAGAGAGTCAACCCCCTCATCATTACTATTCTGTATGCAGAGAGAGTCAACCGCCTCATCATTACTATTCTGTATGTAGAGAGAGTCAACCCCCCACATCATTACTATTCTGTATGTAGAGAGAGTCAACCCCCTCATCATTACTATTCTGTATATAGAGAGAGTCAACCCCCCTCATCATCTCATCATTACTATTCTGTACGTATAGAGAGTCAACCCCCCTCATCATTACTATTCTGTATGTGAGAGAGTCAACCCCCCTCATCATTACTATTCTATATGTAGAGAGAGTCAACCCCCCTCATCATTACTATTCTGTATGTAGAGTCAACCCCCCTCATCATTACTATTCTGTACGTAGAGAGAGAGTCAACCCCCCTCATCATTACTATTCTGTACGTAGAGAGAGTCAACCCCCCTCATCATTACTATTCTGTATGTAGAGAGAGAGTCAACCCCCCTCATCATTACTATTCTGTACGTAGAAAGAGAGTCAACCCCCCTCATCATTACTATTCTGTACGTAGAGAGTGTCAACCCCCCTCATCATTACTGTTCTGTACTTAGAGAGAGTCAACCCCCTCATCATTACTATTCTGTATGCAGAGAGAGTCAACCGTCTCATCATTACTATTCTGTATGTAGAGAGAGTCAACCCCCCACATCATTACTATTCTGTATGTAGAGAGAGTCAACCCCCTCATCATTACTATTCTGTATATAGAGAGAGTCAACCCCCCTCATCATTACTATTCTGTACGTATAGAGAGTCAACCCCCCTCATCATTACTATTCTGTATGCGAGAGAGTCAACCCCCCTCATCATTACTATTCTATATGTAGAGAGAGTCAACCCCCCTCATCATTACTATTCTGTATGTAGAGTCAACCCCCCTCATCATTACTATTCTGTACGTAGAGAGAGAGTCAACCCCACTCATCATTACTATTCTGTACGTAGAGAGAGTCAACCCCCCTCATCATTACTATTCTGTACGTAGAGAGAGTCAACCCCCCTCATCATTACTATTCTGTACGTAGAGAGAGAGTCAACCCACCTCATCATTACTATTCTGTACGTAGAGCGAGTCAAACCCCCTCATCATTACTATTCTGTATGTAGACAGTCAACCCCCCTCATCATTACTATTCTGTACGTAGAGAGAGAGTCAACCCCCCTCATCATTACTATTCTGTATGTAGAGAGAGTCAACCCCCCTCATCATTACTATTCTGTCCGTAGAGAGAGTCAACCCCCCTCATCATTACTATTCTGTACGTAGAGAGAGTCAACCCCCCTCATCATTACTATTCTGTACGTAGAGAGAGTCAACCCCCTCATCATTACTATTCTGTATGTAGAGAGAGTCAACCCCCCTCATCATTACTATTCTGTATGTAGAGAGAGTCAACCCCCCTCATCATTACTATTCTGTATGTAGAGAGAGTCAACCCCCCTCATCATTACTATTCTGTATGTAGAGAGAGTCAACCCCCCTCATCATTACTATTCTGTATGTAGAGAGAGTCAACCCCCCTCAACAAATTACTATTCTGTACGTAGAGAGAGAGTCAACCCACCTCATCATTACTATTCTGTACGTAGAGAGAGTCAACCCCCCTCATCATTACTATTCTGTACATAGAGAGAGTCAACCCCCCTCATCATTACTATTCTGTATGTAGAGAGAGTCAACCCCCCTCATCATTACTATTCTGTATGTAGAGAGAGAGTCAACCCCCCTCATCATTACTATTCTGTACGTAGAAAGAGAGTCAACCCCCCTCATCATTACTATTCTGTACGTAGAAAGAGAGGCAACCCCCCTCATCATTACTATTCTGTACGTAGAGAGAGTCAACCCCCCTCATCATTACTATTCTGTACTTAGAGAGAGTCAACCCCCTCATCATTACTATTCTGTATGCAGAGAGAGTCAACCACCTCATCATTACTATTCTGTATGTAGAGAGAGTCAACCCCCCACATCATTACTATTCTGTATGTAGAGAGAGTCAACCCCCTCATCATTACTATTCTGTATATAGAGAGAGTCAACCCCCCTCATCATTACTATTCTGTACGTATAGAGAGTCAACCCCCCTCATCATTACTATTCTGTATGTGAGAGAGTCAACCCCCCTCATCATTACTATTCTATATGTAGAGAGAGTCAACCCCCCTCATCATTACTATTCTGTACGTAGAGAGAGAGTCAACCACCCTCATCATTACTATTCTGTACGTAGAGAGAGTCAACCCCCCTCATCATTACTATTCTGTACGTAGAGAGAGTCAACCCCCCTCATCATTACTATTCTGTACGTAGAGAGAGTCAACCCCCCTCATCATTACTATTCTGTACGTAGAGAGAGAGTCAACCACCCTCATCATTACTATTCTGTACGTAGAGAGAGTCAACCCCCCTCATCATTACTATTCTGTACATAGAGAGAGTCAACCCACCTCATCATTACTATTCTGTACGTAGAGAGAGTCAACCCCCCTCATCATTACTATTCTGTATGTAGAGAGTCAACCCCCCTCATCATTACTATTCTGTACGTAGAGAGAGAGTCAACCCCCCTCATCATTACTATTCTGTATGTAGAGAGAGTCAACCCCCCTCATCATTACTATTCTGTCCGTAGAGAGAGTCAACCCCCCTCATCATTACTATTCTGTATGTAGAGAGAGAGTCAACCCCCCTCATCATTACTATTCTGTACGTAGAGAGAGTCAACCCCCCTCATCATTACTATTCTGTACGTAGAGAGAGTCAACCCCCCTCATCATTACTATTCTGTATGTAGAGAGAGTCAACCCCCCTCATCATTACTATTCTGTATGTAGAGAGAGTCAACCCCCCTCATCATTACTATTCTGTATGTAGAGAGAGTCAACCCCCATCATCATTACTATTCTGTATGTAGAGAGAGTCAACCCTCCTCATCATTACTATTCTGTATGTAGAGAGAGTCAACCCCCCTCAACATTACTATTCTGTACGTAGAGAGAGAGTCAACCCCCCTCATCATTACTATTCTTTACGTAGAGAGAGTCAACCCCCCTCATCATTACTATTCTCTACGTAGAGAGAGAGTCAACCCCCCTCATCATTACTATTCTGTCCGTAGAGAGAGTCAACCTCCCTCATCATTACTATTCTGTACGTAGAGAGAGTCAACCCCCTCATCATTACTATTCTGTATGTAGAGAGAGTCAACCCCCCTCATCATTACTATTCTGTACGTAGAGAGAGTCAACCCCCCTCATCATTACTATTCTGTATGTAGAGAGTCAACCCCCCTCATCATTACTATTCTGTATGTAGAGAGAGTCAACCCCCCTCATCATTACTATTCTGTATGTAGAGAGAGTCAACCCCCCTCATCATTACTATTCTGTATGTAGAGAGAGTCAACCCCCCTCATCATTACTATTCTGTATGTAGAGAGAGTCAACCCTCCTCATCATTACTATTCTGTATGTAGAGAGAGTCAACCCCCCTCAACATTACTATTCTGTACGTAGAGAGAGAGTCAACCCCCCTCATCATTACTATTCTTTACGTAGAGAGAGTCAACCCCCCTCATCATTACTATTCTGTACATAGAGAGAGTCAACCCCCCTCATCATTACTATTCTGTATGTAGAGAGAGTCAACCCCCCTCACTATTACTATTCTGTATGTAGAGAGAGTCAACCCCCCTCATCATTACTATTCTGTATGTAGAGAGAGTCAACCCCCCTCATCATTACTATTCTGTACGTAGAGAGAGTAACCCCCCCTCATCATTACTATTTTGTACATAGAGAGAGTCAACCCCCCTCATCATTACTATTCTGTATGCAGAGAGAGAGTCAACCCCCCTCATCATTACTATTCCGTACGTAGAGAGAGAGTCAACCCCCCTCATCATTACTATTCTGTACGTAGAGAGAGTCAACCCCCCTCATCATTACTATTCCGTACGTAGAGAGAGAGTCAACCCCCCTCATCATTACTATTCTGTACGTAGAGAGAGGCAACCCCCCTCATTCTGTACGTAGAGAGAGAGTCAACCCCCCTCATCATTACTATTCTGTATGTAGAGAGAGTCAACCCCCCTCATCATTACTATTCTGTACGTAGAGAGAGTCAACCCCCCTCATCATTACTATTCTGTACGTAGAGAGAGTCAACCCCCCTCATCATTACTAATCTGGTACGTAGAGAGAGTCAACCCCCCTCATCATTACTAGTCTGTATGTAGAGAGAGAGTCAACCCCAAACATCATTAATATTCTCTACGTAGAAAGAGAGTCAACCCCCCTCATCATTACTATTCTGTACGTAGAGAGAGTCAACCCCCCTCATCATTACTGTTCTGTACTTAGAGAGAGTCAACCCCCTCATCATTACTATTCTGTATGCAGAGAGAGTCAACCGCCTCATCATTACTATTCTGTATGTAGAGAGAGTCAACCCCCCACATCATTACTATTCTGTATGTAGAGAGAGTCAACCCCCTCATCATTACTATTCTGTATATAGAGAGAGTCAACCCCCCTCATCATTACTATTCTGTACGTATAGAGAGTCAACCCCCCTCATCATTACTATTCTGTATGTGAGAGTAACCCCCCCTCATCATTACTATTCTATATGTAGAGAGAGTCAACCCCCCTCATCATTACTATTCTGTATGTAGAGTCAACCCCCCTCATCATTACTATTCTGTACGTAGAGAGAGAGTCAACCCCCCTCATCATTACTATTCTGTACGTAGAGAGAGTCAACCCCCCTCATCATTACTATTCTGTACGTAGAGAGAGTCAACCCCCCTCATCATTACTATTCTGTACGTAGAGAGAGAGTCAACCCCCCTCATCATTACTATTCTGTACGTAGAGAGAGTCAACCCCCCTCATCATTACTATTCTGTACATAGAGAGAGTCAACCCACCTCATCATTACTATTCTGTACGTAGAGAGAGTCAACCCACCTCATCATTACTATTCTGTACGTAGAGAGAGTCAACCCAATCACTCATCATTACTATTCTGTATGTAGAGTCAACCCCCCTCATCATTACTATTCTGTACGTAGAGAGAGAGTCAACCCCCCTCATCATTACTATTCTGTACGTAGAGAGAGTCAACCCCCCTCATCATTACTATTCTGTACGTAGAGAGAGTCAACCCCCTTCATCATTACTATTCTGTACGTAGAGAGAGCGTCAACCCCCCTCATCATTACTATTCTGTACGTAGAGAGAGTCAACCCCCCTCATCATTACTATTCTGTACATAGAGAGAGTCAACCCACCTCATCATTACTATTCTGTACGTAGAGAGAGTCAACCCCCCTCATCATTACTATTCTGTACGTAGAGAGAGGCAACCCCCCTCATTCTGTACGTAGAGAGAGAGTCAACCCCCCTCATCATTACTATTCTGTATGTAGAGAGAGTCAACCCCCCTCATCATTACTATTCTGTACGTAGAGAGAGTCAACCCCCCTCATCATTACTATTCTGTACGTAGAGAGAGTCAACCCCCCTCATCATTACTAATCTGTACGTAGAGAGAGTCAACCCCCCTCATCATTACTATTCTGTATGTAGAGAGAGAGTCAACCCCAAACATCATTAATATTCTCTACGTAGAAAGAGAGTCAACCCCCCTCATCATTACTATTCTGTACGTAGAGAGAGTCAACCCCCCTCATCATTACTGTTCTGTACTTAGAGAGAGTCAACCCCCTCATCATTACTATTCTGTATGCAGAGAGAGTCAACCGCCTCATCATTACTATTCTGTATGTAGAGAGAGTCAACCCCCCACATCATTACTATTCTGTATGTAGAGAGAGTCAACCCCCTCATCATTACTATTCTGTATATAGAGAGAGTCAACCCCCCTCATCATTACTATTCTGTACGTATAGAGAGTCAACCCCCCTCATCATTACTATTCTGTATGTGAGAGAGTCAACCCCCCTCATCATTACTATTCTATATGTAGAGAGAGTCAACCCCCCTCATCATTACTATTCTGTATGTAGAGTCAACCCCCCTCATCATTACTATTCTGTACGTAGAGAGAGAGTCAACCCCCCTCATCATTACTATTCTGTACGTAGAGAGAGTCAACCCCCCTCATCATTACTATTCTGTACGTAGAGAGAGTCAACCCCCCTCATCATTACTATTCTGTACGTAGAGAGAGAGTCAACCCCCCTCATCATTACTATTCTGTACGTAGAGAGAGTCAACCCCCCTCATCATTACTATTCTGTACATAGAGAGAGTCAACCCACCTCATCATTACTATTCTGTACGTAGAGAGAGTCAACCCACCTCATCATTACTATTCTGTACGTAGAGAGAGTCAACCCAATCACTCATCATTACTATTCTGTATGTAGAGTCAACCCCCCTCATCATTACTATTCTGTACGTAGAGAGAGAGTCAACCCCCCTCATCATTACTATTCTGTACGTAGAGAGAGTCAACCCCCCTCATCATTACTATTCTGTACGTAGAGAGAGTCAACCCCCCTCATCATTACTATTCTGTACGTAGAGAGAGCGTCAACCCCCCTCATCATTACTATTCTGTACGTAGAGAGAGTCAACCCCCCTCATCATTACTATTCTGTACATAGAGAGAGTCAACCCACCTCATCATTACTATTCTGTACGTAGAGAGAGTCAACCCCCCTCATCATTACTATTCTGTATGTAGAGAGTCAACCCCCCTCATCATTACTATTCTGTACGTATAGAGAGAGTCAACCCCCCTCATCATTACTATTCTCTACGTAGAGAGAGAGTCAACCCCCCTCATCATTACTATTCTGTATGTAGAGAGAGTCAACCCCCCTCATCATTACTATTCTGTACGTAGAGAGAGTCAACCCCCCTCATCATTACTATTCTGTACGTAGAGAGAGTCAACCCTCCTCATCATTACTATTCTGTACGTAGAGAGAGTCAACCCCCCTCATCATTACTATTCTGTATGTAGAGAGAGTCAACCC
This sequence comes from Salmo salar, assembly GCF_965601325.2. Taxonomy (NCBI): domain Eukaryota; kingdom Metazoa; phylum Chordata; class Actinopteri; order Salmoniformes; family Salmonidae; genus Salmo; species Salmo salar. The sequence goes on from NC_138301.1 coordinate 49,731,968, forward strand.
CCCTCATCATTACTATTCTGTATGTAGAGAGAGTCAACCCCCCTCATCTTTACTATTCTGTATGTAGAGAGAGTCAACCCCCCTCATCATTACTATTCTGTACGTAGAGAGAGTCAACCCCCCTCATCATTACTATTCTGTATGTAGAGAGAGTCAACCACCCTTATCATTACTATTCTGTACGTAGAGAGAGAGTCAACCCCCCTCATCATTACTATTCTGTACGTAGAGAGAGTCAACCCCCCTCATCATTACTATTCTGTACATAGAGAGAGTCAACCCCCCTCATCATTACTATTCTGTACGTAGAGAGAGAGTCAACCCCCCTCATCATTACTATTCTGTATGTAGAGAGATTCAACCCCCCTCATCATTACTATTCTGTATGTAGAGAGAGTCAACCCCCCTCACTATTACTATTCTGTATGTAGAGAGAGTCAACCCCCCTCATCATTACTATTCTGTATGTAGAGAGAGTCAACCCCCCTCATCATTACTATTCTGTACGTAGAGAGAGTAACCCCCCCTCATCATTACTATTTTGTACATAGAGAGAGTCAACCCCCCTCATCATTACTATTCTGTATGCAGAGAGAGAGTCAACCCCCCTCATCATTACTATTACGTACGTAGAGAGAGAGTCAACCCCCCCATCATTACTATTCTGTACGTAGAGAGAGGCAACCCCCCTCATTCTGTACGTAGAGAGAGAGTCAAACCCCCTCATCATTACTATTCTGTATGTAGAGAGAGTCAACCCCCCTCATGATTACTATTCTGTACTTAGAGAGAGTTAACCCCCCTCATCATTACTATTCTGTACGTAGAGAGAGTCAACCCCCCTCATCATTACTATTCTGTACGTAGAGAGAGTCAACCCCCCTCATCATTACTATTCTGTATGTAGAGAGAGAGTCAACCCCCCTCATCATTACTATTCTGTACGTAGAAAGAGAGTCAACCCCCCTCATCATTACTATTCTGTACGTAGAGAGAGTCAACCCCCCTCATCATTACTATTCTGTATGTAGAGAGAGTCAACCCCCCTCAACATTACTATTCTGTACGTAGAGAGAGAGTCAACCCCCCTCATCATTACTATTCTTTACGTAGAGAGAGTCAACCCCCCTCATCATTACTATTCTCTACGTAGAGAGAGAGTCAACCCCCCTCATCATTACTATTCTGTCCGTAGAGAGAGTCAACCTCCCTCATCATTACTATTCTGTACGTAGAGAGAGTCAACCCCCTCATCATTACTATTCTGTATGTAGAGAGAGTCAACCCCCCTCATCATTACTATTCTGTACGTAGAGAGAGTCAACCCCCCTCATCATTACTATTCTGTATGTAGAGAGTCAACCCCCCTCATCATTACTATTCTGTATGTAGAGAGAGTCAACCCCCCTCATCATTACTATTCTGTATGTAGAGAGAGTCAACCCCCCTCATCATTACTATTCTGTATGTAGAGAGAGTCAACCCCCCTCATCATTACTATTCTGTATGTAGAGAGAGTCAACCCTCCTCATCATTACTATTCTGTATGTAGAGAGAGTCAACCCCCCTCAACATTACTATTCTGTACGTAGAGAGAGAGTCAACCCCCCTCATCATTACTATTCTTTACGTAGAGAGAGTCAACCCCCCTCATCATTACTATTCTGTACATAGAGAGAGTCAACCCCCCTCATCATTACTATTCTGTATGTAGAGAGAGTCAACCCCCCTCACTATTACTATTCTGTATGTAGAGAGAGTCAACCCCCCTCATCATTACTATTCTGTATGTAGAGAGAGTCAACCCCCCTCATCATTACTATTCTGTACGTAGAGAGAGTCAACCCCCCTCATCATTACTATTCTGTACGTAGAGAGAGTAACCCCCCCTCATCATTACTATTTTTTACATAGAGAGAGTCAACCCCCCTCATCATTACTATTCTGTATGCAGAGAGAGAGTCAACCCCCCTCATCATTACTATTCCGTACGTAGAGAGAGAGTCAACCCCCCTCATCATTACTATTCTGTACGTAGAGAGAGTCAACCCCCCTCATCATTACTATTCCGTACGTAGAGAGAGAGTCAACCCCCCTCATCATTACTATTCTGTACGTAGAGAGAGGCAACCCCCCTCATTCTGTACGTAGAGAGAGAGTCAACCCCCCTCATCATTACTATTCTGTATGTAGAGAGAGTCAACCCCCCTCATCATTACTATTCTGTACGTAGAGAGAGTCAACCCCCCTCATCATTACTATTCTGTACGTAGAGAGAGTCAACCCCCCTCATCATTACTAATCTGGTACGTAGAGAGAGTCAACCCCCCTCATCATTACTAGTCTGTATGTAGAGAGAGAGTCAACCCCAAACATCATTAATATTCTCTACGTAGAAAGAGAGTCAACCCCCCTCATCATTACTATTCTGTACGTAGAGAGAGTCAACCCCCCTCATCATTACTGTTCTGTACTTAGAGAGAGTCAACCCCCTCATCATTACTATTCTGTATGCAGAGAGAGTCAACCGCCTCATCATTACTATTCTGTATGTAGAGAGAGTCAACCCCCCACATCATTACTATTCTGTATGTAGAGAGAGTCAACCCCCTCATCATTACTATTCTGTATATAGAGAGAGTCAACCCCCCTCATCATTACTATTCTGTACGTATAGAGAGTCAACCCCCCTCATCATTACTATTCTGTATGTGAGAGTAACCCCCCCTCATCATTACTATTCTATATGTAGAGAGAGTCAACCCCCCTCATCATTACTATTCTGTATGTAGAGTCAACCCCCCTCATCATTACTATTCTGTACGTAGAGAGAGAGTCAACCCCCCTCATCATTACTATTCTGTACGTAGAGAGAGTCAACCCCCCTCATCATTACTATTCTGTACGTAGAGAGAGTCAACCCCCCTCATCATTACTATTCTGTACGTAGAGAGAGAGTCAACCCCCCTCATCATTACTATTCTGTACGTAGAGAGAGTCAACCCCCCTCATCATTACTATTCTGTACATAGAGAGAGTCAACCCACCTCATCATTACTATTCTGTACGTAGAGAGAGTCAACCCACCTCATCATTACTATTCTGTACGTAGAGAGAGTCAACCCAATCACTCATCATTACTATTCTGTATGTAGAGTCAACCCCCCTCATCATTACTATTCTGTACGTAGAGAGAGAGTCAACCCCCCTCATCATTACTATTCTGTACGTAGAGAGAGTCAACCCCCCTCATCATTACTATTCTGTACGTAGAGAGAGTCAACCCCCTTCATCATTACTATTCTGTACGTAGAGAGAGCGTCAACCCCCCTCATCATTACTATTCTGTACGTAGAGAGAGTCAACCCCCCTCATCATTACTATTCTGTACATAGAGAGAGTCAACCCACCTCATCATTACTATTCTGTACGTAGAGAGAGTCAACCCCCCTCATCATTACTATTCTGTACGTAGAGAGAGGCAACCCCCCTCATTCTGTACGTAGAGAGAGAGTCAACCCCCCTCATCATTACTATTCTGTATGTAGAGAGAGTCAACCCCCCTCATCATTACTATTCTGTACGTAGAGAGAGTCAACCCCCCTCATCATTACTATTCTGTACGTAGAGAGAGTCAACCCCCCTCATCATTACTAATCTGTACGTAGAGAGAGTCAACCCCCCTCATCATTACTATTCTGTATGTAGAGAGAGAGTCAACCCCAAACATCATTAATATTCTCTACGTAGAAAGAGAGTCAACCCCCCTCATCATTACTATTCTGTACGTAGAGAGAGTCAACCCCCCTCATCATTACTGTTCTGTACTTAGAGAGAGTCAACCCCCTCATCATTACTATTCTGTATGCAGAGAGAGTCAACCGCCTCATCATTACTATTCTGTATGTAGAGAGAGTCAACCCCCCACATCATTACTATTCTGTATGTAGAGAGAGTCAACCCCCTCATCATTACTATTCTGTATATAGAGAGAGTCAACCCCCCTCATCATTACTATTCTGTACGTATAGAGAGTCAACCCCCCTCATCATTACTATTCTGTATGTGAGAGAGTCAACCCCCCTCATCATTACTATTCTATATGTAGAGAGAGTCAACCCCCCTCATCATTACTATTCTGTATGTAGAGTCAACCCCCCTCATCATTACTATTCTGTACGTAGAGAGAGAGTCAACCCCCCTCATCATTACTATTCTGTACGTAGAGAGAGTCAACCCCCCTCATCATTACTATTCTGTACGTAGAGAGAGTCAACCCCCCTCATCATTACTATTCTGTACGTAGAGAGAGAGTCAACCCCCCTCATCATTACTATTCTGTACGTAGAGAGAGTCAACCCCCCTCATCATTACTATTCTGTACATAGAGAGAGTCAACCCACCTCATCATTACTATTCTGTACGTAGAGAGAGTCAACCCACCTCATCATTACTATTCTGTACGTAGAGAGAGTCAACCCAATCACTCATCATTACTATTCTGTATGTAGAGTCAACCCCCCTCATCATTACTATTCTGTACGTAGAGAGAGAGTCAACCCCCCTCATCATTACTATTCTGTACGTAGAGAGAGTCAACCCCCCTCATCATTACTATTCTGTACGTAGAGAGAGTCAACCCCCCTCATCATTACTATTCTGTACGTAGAGAGAGCGTCAACCCCCCTCATCATTACTATTCTGTACGTAGAGAGAGTCAACCCCCCTCATCATTACTATTCTGTACATAGAGAGAGTCAACCCACCTCATCATTACTATTCTGTACGTAGAGAGAGTCAACCCCCCTCATCATTACTATTCTGTATGTAGAGAGTCAACCCCCCTCATCATTACTATTCTGTACGTATAGAGAGAGTCAACCCCCCTCATCATTACTATTCTCTACGTAGAGAGAGAGTCAACCCCCCTCATCATTACTATTCTGTATGTAGAGAGAGTCAACCCCCCTCATCATTACTATTCTGTACGTAGAGAGAGTCAACCCCCCTCATCATTACTATTCTGTACGTAGAGAGAGTCAACCCTCCTCATCATTACTATTCTGTACGTAGAGAGAGTCAACCCCCCTCATCATTACTATTCTGTATGTAGAGAGAGTCAACCCCCCTCATCATTACTATTCTGTATGTAGAGAGAGTCAACCCCCCTCATCTTTACTATTCTGTATGTAGAGAGAGTCAACCCCCCTCATCATTACTATTCTGTACGTAGAGAGAGTCAACCCCCCTCATCATTACTATTCTGTATGTAGAGAGAGTCAACCACCCTTATCATTACTATTCTGTACGTAGAGAGAGAGTCAACCCCCCTCATCATTACTATTCTGTACGTAGAGAGAGTCAACCCCCCTCATCATTAATATTCTGTACATAGAGAGAGTCAACCCCCCTCATCATTACTATTCTGTACGTAGAGAGAGAGTCAACCCCCCTCATCATTACTATTCTGTATGTAGAGAGATTCAACCCCCCTCATCATTACTATTCTGTATGTAGAGAGAGTCAACCCCCCTCACTATTACTATTCTGTATGTAGAGAGAGTCAACCCCCCTCATCATTACTATTCTGTATGTAGAGAGAGTCAACCCCCCTCATCATTACTATTCTGTACGTAGAGAGAGTAACCCCCCCTCATCATTACTATTTTGTACATAGAGAGAGTCAACCCCCCTCATCATTACTATTCTGTATGCAGAGAGAGAGTCAACCCCCCTCATCATTACTATTACGTACGTAGAGAGAGAGTCAACCCCCCCATCATTACTATTCTGTACGTAGAGAGAGGCAACCCCCCTCATTCTGTACGTAGAGAGAGAGTCAAACCCCCTCATCATTACTATTCTGTATGTAGAGAGAGTCAACCCCCCTCATGATTACTATTCTGTACTTAGAGAGAGTTAACCCCCCTCATCATTACTATTCTGTACGTAGAGAGAGTCAACCCCCCTCATCATTACTATTCTGTACGTAGAGAGAGTCAACCCCCCTCATCATTACTATTCTGTATGTAGAGAGAGAGTCAACCCCCCTCATCATTACTATTCTGTACGTAGAAAGAGAGTCAACCCCCCTCATCATTACTATTCTGTACGTAGAGAGAGTCAACCCCCCTCATCATTACTGTTCTGTACTTAGAGAGAGTCAACCCCCTCATCATTACTATTCTGTATGCAGAGAGAGTCAACCGCCTCATCATTACTATTCTGTATGTAGAGAGAGTCAACCCCCCACATCATTACTATTCTGTATGTAGAGAGAGTCAACCCCCTCATCATTACTATTCTGTATATAGAGAGAGTCAACCCCCCTCATCATTACTATTCTGTACGTAGAGAGAGTCAACCCCCCTCATCATTACTATTCTGTATGTAGAGAGAGTCAACCCCCCTCATCATTACTATTCTGTATGTGAGAGAGTCAAACCCCCTCATTATTACTATTCTGTATGTAGAGAGAGTCAACCCCCCTCATCATTACTATTCTGTATGTACAGAGAGTCAACCCCCCTCATCATTACTATTCTGTATGTAGAGAGAGTCAACCCCCCTCATCATTACTATTCTGTACGTAGAGAGAGTAACCCCCCTCATCATTACTATTTTGTACATAGAGAGAGTCAACCCCCCTCATCATTACTATTCTGTATGCAGAGAGAGAGTCAACCCCCCTCATCATTACTATTCCGTACGTAGAGAGAGAGTCAACCCCCCCCCATCATTACTATTCTGTACGTAGAGAGAGGCAACCACCCTCATTCTGTACGTAGAGAGAGAGTCAAACCCCCTCATCATTACTATTCTGTATGTAGAGAGAGTCAACCCCCCTCATGATTACTATTCTGTACGTAGAGAGAGTTAACCCCCCTCATCATTACTATTCTGTACGTAGAGAGAGTCAACCCCCCTCATCATTACTATTCTGTACGTAGAGAGAGTCAACCCCCCTCATCATTACTATTCTGTATGTAGAGAGAGAGTCAACCCCCCTCATCATTACTATTCTGTACGTAGAAAGAGAGTCAACCCCCCTCATCATTACTATTCTGTACGTAGAGAGAGTCAACCCCCCTCATCATTACTGTTCTGTACTTAGAGAGAGTCAACCCCCTCATCATTACTATTCTGTATGCAGAGAGAGTCAACCGCCTCATCATTACTATTCTATATGTAGAGAGAGTCAACCCCCCTCATCATTACTATTCTGTATGTAGAGAGAGTCAACCCCCCTCATCATTACTATTCTGTATGTAGAGAGAGTCAACCCCCCTCAACATTACTATTCTGTACGTAGAGAGAGAGTCAACCCCCCTCATCATTACTATTCTGTACGTAGAGAGAGTCAACCCCCCTCATCATTACTATTCTGTACATAGAGAGAGTCAACCCCCCTCATCATTACTATTCTGTATGTAGAGAGAGTCAACCCCCCTCACTATTACTATTCTGTATGTAGAGAGAGGCAACCCCCCTCATTCTGTACGTAGAGAGAGAGTCAAACCCCCTCATCATTACTATTCTGTATGTAGAGAGAGTCAACCCCCCTCATGATTACTATTCTGTACGTAGAGAGAGTTAACCCCCCTCATCATTACTATTCTGTACGTAGAGAGAGTCAACCCCCCTCATCATTACTATTCTGTACGTAGAGAGAGTCAACCCCCCTCATCATTACTATTCTGTATGTAGAGAGAGAGTCAACCCCCCTCATCATTACTATTCTGTACGTAGAAAGAGAGTCAACCCCCCTCATCATTACTATTCTGTACGTAGAGAGAGTCAACCCCCCTCATCATTACTGTTCTGTACTTAGAGAGAGTCAACCCCCTCATCATTACTATTCTGTATGCAGAGAGAGTCAACCGCCTCATCATTACTATTCTGTATGTAGAGAGAGTCAACCCCCCACATCATTACTATTCTGTATGTAGAGAGAGTCAACCCCCTCATCATTACTATTCTGTATATAGAGAGAGTCAACCCCCCTCATCATTACTATTCTGTACGTAGAGAGAGTCAACCCCCCTCATCATTACTATTCTGTATGTAGAGAGAGTCAACCCCCCTCATCATTACTATTCTGTATGTGAGAGAGTCAAACCCCCTCATTATTACTATTCTGTATGTAGAGAGAGTCAACCCCCCTCATCATTACTATTCTGTATGTACAGAGAGTCAACCCCCCTCATCATTACTATTCTGTATGTAGAGAGAGTCAACCCCCCTCATCATTACTATTCTGTACGTAGAGAGAGTAACCCCCCCTCATCATTACTATTTTGTACATAGAGAGAGTCAACCCCCCTCATCATTACTATTCTGTATGCAGAGAGAGAGTCAACCCCCCTCATCATTACTATTCCGTACGTAGAGAGAGAGTCAACCCCCCCCATCATTACTATTCTGTACGTAGAGAGAGTCAACCCCCCTCATGATTACTATTCTGTACGTAGAGAGAGTTAACCCCCCTCATCATTACTATTCTGTACGTAGAGAGAGTCAACCCCCCTCATCATTACTATTCTGTACGTAGAGAGAGTCAACCCCCCTCATCATTACTATTCTGTATGTAGAGAGAGAGTCAACCCCCCTCATCATTACTATTCTGTACGTAGAAAGAGAGTCAACCCCCCTCATCATTACTATTCTGTACGTAGAGAGAGTCAACCCCCCTCATCATTACTGTTCTGTACTTAGAGAGAGTCAACCCCCTCATCATTACTATTCTGTATGCAGAGAGAGTCAACCGCCTCATCATTACTATTCTATATGTAGAGAGAGTCAACCCCCCTCATCATTACTATTCTGTATGTAAAGAGAGTCAACCCCCCTCATCATTACTATTCTGTATGTAGAGAGAGTCAACCCCCCTCAACATTACTATTCTGTACGTAGAGAGAGAGTCAACACCCCTCATCATTACTATTCTGTACGTAGAGAGAGTCAACCCCCCTCATCATTACTATTCTGTACATAGAGAGAGTCAACCCCCCTCATCATTACTATTCTGTATGTAGAGAGAGTCAACCCCCCTCACTATTACTATTCTGTATGTAGAGAGAGTCAACCCCCCTCATCATTACTATTCTGTATGTAGAGAGAGAGTCAACCCCCCTCATCATTACTATTCTGTATGTAGAGAGAGTCAACCCCCCTCATCATTACTATTCTGTACGTAGAGAGAGTCAACCCCCCTCATCATTACTATTTTGTACATAGAGAGAGTCAACCCCCCTCATCATTACTATTCTGTATGCAGAGAGAGAGTCAACCCCCCTCATCATTACTATTCCGTACGTAGAGAGAGAGTCAACCCCCCTCATCATTACTATTCTGTACGTAGAGAGAGGCAACCCCCCTCATCATTACTATTCTGTATGTAGAGAGAGTCAACCCCCCTCATCTTTACTATTCTGTATGTAGAGAGAGTCAACCCCCCTCATCATTACTATTCTGTACGTAGAGAGAGTCAACCCCCCTCATCATTACTATTCTGTATGTAGAGAGAGTCAACCACCCTTATCATTACTATTCTGTACGTAGAGAGAGAGTCAACCCCCCTCATCATTACTATTCTGTACGTAGAGAGAGTCAACCCCCCTCATCATTACTATTCTGTACATAGAGAGAGTCAACCCCCCTCATCATTACTATTCTGTACGTAGAGAGAGAGTCAACCCCCCTCATCATTACTATTCTGTATGTAGAGAGATTCAACCCCCCTCATCATTACTATTCTGTATGTAGAGAGAGTCAACCCCCCTCACTATTACTATTCTGTATGTAGAGAGAGTCAACCCCCCTCATCATTACTATTCTGTATGTAGAGAGAGTCAACCCCCCTCATCATTACTATTCTGTACGTAGAGAGAGTAACCCCCCCTCATCATTACTATTTTGTACATAGAGAGAGTCAACCCCCCTCATCATTACTATTCTGTATGCAGAGAGAGAGTCAACCCCCCTCATCATTACTATTACGTACGTAGAGAGAGAGTCAACCCCCCCATCATTACTATTCTGTACGTAGAGAGAGGCAACCCCCCTCATTCTGTACGTAGAGAGAGAGTCAAACCCCCTCATCATTACTATTCTGTATGTAGAGAGAGTCAACCCCCCTCATGATTACTATTCTGTACTTAGAGAGAGTTAACCCCCCTCATCATTACTATTCTGTACGTAGAGAGAGTCAACCCCCCTCATCATTACTATTCTGTACGTAGAGAGAGTCAACCCCCCTCATCATTACTATTCTGTATGTAGAGAGAGAGTCAACCCCCCTCATCATTACTATTCTGTACGTAGAAAGAGAGTCAACCCCCCTCATCATTACTATTCTGTACGTAGAGAGAGTCAACCCCCCTCATCATTACTGTTCTGTACTTAGAGAGAGTCAACCCCCTCATCATTACTATTCTGTATGCAGAGAGAGTCAACCGCCTCATCATTACTATTCTGTATGTAGAGAGAGTCAACCCCCCACATCATTACTATTCTGTATGTAGAGAGAGTCAACCCCCTCATCATTACTATTCTGTATATAGAGAGAGTCAACCCCCCTCATCATTACTATTCTGTACGTAGAGAGAGTCAACCCCCCTCATCATTACTATTCTGTATGTAGAGAGAGTCAACCCCCCTCATCATTACTATTCTGTATGTGAGAGAGTCAAACCCCCTCATTATTACTATTCTGTATGTAGAGAGAGTCAACCCCCCTCATCATTACTATTCTGTATGTACAGAGAGTCAACCCCCCTCATCATTACTATTCTGTATGTAGAGAGAGTCAACCCCCCTCATCATTACTATTCTGTACGTAGAGAGAGTAACCCCCCCTCATCATTACTATTTTGTACATAGAGAGAGTCAACCCCCCTCATCATTACTATTCTGTATGCAGAGAGAGAGTCAACCCCCCTCATCATTACTATTCCGTACGTAGAGAGAGAGTCAACCCCCCCCCATCATTACTATTCTGTACGTAGAGAGAGGCAACCACCCTCATTCTGTACGTAGAGAGAGAGTCAAACCCCCTCATCATTACTATTCTGTATGTAGAGAGAGTCAACCCCCCTCATGATTACTATTCTGTACGTAGAGAGAGTTAACCCCCCTCATCATTACTATTCTGTACGTAGAGAGAGTCAACCCCCCTCATCATTACTATTCTGTACGTAGAGAGAGTCAACCCCCCTCATCATTACTATTCTGTATGTAGAGAGAGAGTCAACCCCCCTCATCATTACTATTCTGTACGTAGAAAGAGAGTCAACCCCCCTCATCATTACTATTCTGTACGTAGAGAGAGTCAACCCCCCTCATCATTACTGTTCTGTACTTAGAGAGAGTCAACCCCCTCATCATTACTATTCTGTATGCAGAGAGAGTCAACCGCCTCATCATTACTATTCTATATGTAGAGAGAGTCAACCCCCCTCATCATTACTATTCTGTATGTAGAGAGAGTCAACCCCCCTCATCATTACTATTCTGTATGTAGAGAGAGTCAACCCCCCTCAACATTACTATTCTGTACGTAGAGAGAGAGTCAACCCCCCTCATCATTACTATTCTGTACGTAGAGAGAGTCAACCCCCCTCATCATTACTATTCTGTACATAGAGAGAGTCAACCCCCCTCATCATTACTATTCTGTATGTAGAGAGAGTCAACCCCCCTCACTATTACTATTCTGTATGTAGAGAGAGGCAACCCCCCTCATTCTGTACATAGAGAGAGAGTCAAACCCCCTCATCATTACTATTCTGTATGTAGAGAGAGTCAACCCCCCTCATGATTACTATTCTGTACGTAGAGAGAGTTAACCCCCCTCATCATTACTATTCTGTACGTAGAGAGAGTCAACCCCCCTCATCATTACTATTCTGTACGTAGAGAGGGTCAACCCCCCTCATCATTACTATTCTGTATGTAGAGAGAGAGTCAACCCCCCTCATCATTACTATTCTGTACGTAGAAAGAGAGTCAACCCCCCTCATCATTACTATTCTGTACGTAGAGAGAGTCAACCCCCCTCATCATTACTGTTCTGTACTTAGAGAGAGTCAACCCCCTCATCATTACTATTCTGTATGCAGAGAGAGTCAACCGCCTCATCATTACTATTCTGTATGTAGAGAGAGTCAACCCCCCACATCATTACTATTCTGTATGTAGAGAGAGTCAACCCCCTCATCATTACTATTCTGTATGTAGAGAGAGTCAACCCCCCTCATGATTACTATTCTGTACGTAGAGAGAGTTAACCCCCCTCATCATTACTATTCTGTACGTAGAGAGAGTCAACCCCCCTCATCATTACTATTCTGTACGTAGAGAGAGTCAACCCCCCTCATCATTACTATTCTGTATGTAGAGAGAGAGTCAACCCCCCTCATCATTACTATTCTGTACGTAGAAAGAGAGTCAACCCCCCTCATCATTACTATTCTGTACGTAGAGAGAGTCAACCCCCCTCATCATTACTGTTCTGTACTTAGAGAGAGTCAACCCCCTCATCATTACTATTCTGTATGCAGAGAGAGTCAACCGCCTCATCATTACTATTCTATATGTAGAGAGAGTCAACCCCCCTCATCATTACTATTCTGTATGTAGAGAGAGTCAACCCCCCTCATCATTACTATTCTGTATGTAGAGAGAGTCAACCCCCCTCAACATTACTATTCTGTACGTAGAGAGAGAGTCAACCCCCCTCATCATTACTATTCTGTACGTAGAGAGAGTCAACCCCCCTCATCATTACTATTCTGTACATAGAGAGAGTCAACCCCCCTCATCATTACTATTCTGTATGTAGAGAGAGTCAACCCCCCTCACTATTACTATTCTGTATGTAGAGAGAGGCAACCCCCCTCATTCTGTACATAGAGAGAGAGTCAAACCCCCTCATCATTACTATTCTGTATGTAGAGAGAGTCAACCCCCCTCATGATTACTATTCTGTACGTAGAGAGAGTTAACCCCCCTCATCATTACTATTCTGTACGTAGAGAGAGTCAACCCCCCTCATCATTACTATTCTGTACGTAGAGAGAGTCAACCCCCCTCATCATTACTATTCTGTATGTAGAGAGAGAGTCAACCCCCCTCATCATTACTATTCTGTACGTAGAAAGAGAGTCAACCCCCCTCATCATTACTATTCTGTACGTAGAGAGAGTCAACCCCCCTCATCATTACTGTTCTGTACTTAGAGAGAGTCAACCCCCTCATCATTACTATTCTGTATGCAGAGAGAGTCAACCGCCTCATCATTACTATTCTGTATGTAGAGAGAGTCAACCCCCCACATCATTACTATTCTGTATGTAGAGAGAGTCAACCCCCTCATCATTACTATTCTGTATATAGAGAGAGTCAACCCCCCTCATCATTACTATTCTGTACGTAGAGAGAGTCAACCCCCCTCATCATTACTATTCTGTATGTAGAGAGAGTCAACCCCCCTCATCATTACTATTCTGTATGTGAGAGAGTCAAACCCCCTCATTATTACTATTCTGTATGTAGAGAGAGTCAACCCCCCTCATCATTACTATTCTGTATGTACAGAGAGTCAACCCCCCTCATCATTACTATTCTGTATGTAGAGAGAGTCAACCCCCCTCATCATTACTATTCTGTACGTAGAGAGAGTAACCCCCCCTCATCATTACTATTTTGTACATAGAGAGAGTCAACCCCCCTCATCATTACTATTCTGTATGCAGAGAGAGAGTCAACCCCCCTCATCATTACTATTCCGTACGTAGAGAGAGAGTCAACCCCCCCCATCATTACTATTCTGTACGTAGAGAGAGTCAACCCCCCTCATGATTACTATTCTGTACGTAGAGAGAGTTAACCCCCCTCATCATTACTATTCTGTACGTAGAGAGAGTCAACCCCCCTCATCATTACTATTCTGTACGTAGAGAGAGTCAACCCCCCTCATCATTACTATTCTGTATGTAGAGAGAGAGTCAACCCCCCTCATCATTACTATTCTGTACGTAGAAAGAGAGTCAACCCCCCTCATCATTACTATTCTGTACGTAGAGAGAGTCAACCCCCCTCATCATTACTGTTCTGTACTTAGAGAGAGTCAACCCCCTCATCATTACTATTCTGTATGCAGAGAGAGTCAACCGCCTCATCATTACTATTCTATATGTAGAGAGAGTCAACCCCCCTCATCATTACTATTCTGTATGTAAAGAGAGTCAACCCCCCTCATCATTACTATTCTGTATGTAGAGAGAGTCAACCCCCCTCAACATTACTATTCTGTACGTAGAGAGAGAGTCAACACCCCTCATCATTACTATTCTGTACGTAGAGAGAGTCAACCCCCCTCATCATTACTATTCTGTACATAGAGAGAGTCAACCCCCCTCATCATTACTATTCTGTATGTAGAGAGAGTCAACCCCCCTCATCATTACTATTCTGTATGTAGAGAGAGTCAACCCCCCTCATCATTACTATTCTGTACGTAGAGAGAGTAACCCCCCCTCATCATTACTATTTTGTACATAGAGAGAGTCAACCCCCCTCATCATTACTATTCTGTATGCAGAGAGAGAGTCAACCCCCCTCATCATTACTATTCCGTACGTAGAGAGAGAGTCAACCCCCCTCATCATTACTATTCTGTACGTAGAGAGAGGCAACCCCCCTCATTCTGTACGTAGAGAGAGAGTCAACCCCCCTCATCATTACTATTCTGTATGTAGAGAGAGTCAACCCCCCTCATCATTACTATTCTCTACGTAGAGAGAGTTAACCCCCCTCATCATTACTATTCTGTACGTAGAGAGAGTCAACCCCCCTCATCATTACTATTCTGTACGTAGAGAGAGTCAACCCCCCTCATCATTACTATTCTGTATGTAGAGAGAGAGTCAACCCCCCTCATCATTACTATTCTGTACGTAGAAAGAGAGTCAACCCCCCTCATCATTACTATTCTGTACGTAGAGAGAGTCAACCCCCCTCATCATTACTGTTCTGTACTTAGAGAGAGTCAACCCCCTCATCATTACTATTCTGTATGCAGAGAGAGTCAACCGCCTCATCATTACTATTCTGTATATAGAGAGAGTCAACCCCCCACATCATTACTATTCTGTATGTAGAGAGAGTCAACCCCCTCATCATTACTATTCTGTATATAGAGAGAGTCAACCCCCCTCATCATTACTATTCTGTACGTATAGAGAGTCAACCCCCCTCATCATTACTATTCTGTATGTGAGAGAGTCAACCCCCCTCATCATTACTATTCTATATGTAGAGAGAGTCAACCCCCCTCATCATTACTATTCTGTATGTAGAGTCAACCCCCCTCATCATTACTATTCTGTACGTAGAGAGAGAGTCAACCCCCCTCATCATTACTATTCTGTACGTAGAGAGAGTCAACCCCCCTCATCATTACTATTCTGTACGTAGAGAGAGTCAACCCCCCTCATCATTACTATTCTGTACGTAGAGAGAGAGTCAACCCCCCTCATCATTACTATTCTGTACGTAGAGAGAGTCAACCCCCCTCATCATTACTATTCTGTACATAGAGAGAGTCAACCCACCTCATCATTACTATTCTGTACGTAGAGAGAGTCAACCCCCCTCATCATTACTATTCTGTATGTAGAGAGTCAACCCCCCTCATCATTACTATTCTGTACGTAGAGAGAGAGTCAACCCACCTCGTCATTACTATTCTGTATGTAGAGAGTCAACCCCCCTCATCATTACTATTCTGTATGTAGAGAGAGTCAACCCCCCTCAATATTACTATTCTGTATGTAGAGAGAGTCAACCCCCCTCATCATTACTATTCTGTATGTAGAGAGAGTCAACCCCCCTCATCATTACTATTCTGTACGTAGAGAGAGTAACCCCCCCTCATCATTACTATTTTGTACATAGAGAGAGTCAACCCCCCTCATCATTACTATTCTGTATGCAGAGAGAGAGTCAACCCCCCTCATCATTACTATTCCGTACGTAGAGAGAGAGTCAACCCCCCTCATCATTACTATTCTGTACGTAGAGAGAGGCAACCCCCCTCATTCTGTACGTAGAGAGAGAGTCAACCCCCCTCATCATTACTATTCTGTATGTAGAGAGAGTCAACCCCCCTCATCATTACTATTCTGTACGTAGAGAGAGTCAACCCCCCTCATCATTACTATTCTGTACGTAGAGAGAGTCAACCCCCCTCATCATTACTATTCTGTACGTAGAGAGAGTCAACCCCCCTCATCATTACTATTCTGTATGTAGAGAGAGAGTCAACCCCCCTCATCATTACTATTCTGTACGTAGAAAGAGAGTCAACCCCCCTCATCATTACTATTCTGTACGTAGAGAGAGTCAACCCCCCTCATCATTACTGTTCTGTACTTAGAGAGAGTCAACCCCCTCATCATTACTATTCTGTATGCAGAGAGAGTCAACCGCCTCATCATTACTATTCTGTATGTAGAGAGAGTCAACCCCCCACATCATTACTATTCTGTATGTAGAGAGAGTCAACCCCCTCATCATTACTATTCTGTATATAGAGAGAGTCAACCCCCCTCATCATTACTATTCTGTACGTATAGAGAGTCAACCCCCCTCATCATTACTATTCTGTATGTGAGAGAGTCAACTCCCCTCATCATTACTATTCTATATGTAGAGAGAGTCAACCCCCCTCATCATTACTATTCTGTATGTAGAGTCAACCCCCCTCATCATTACTATTCTGTACGTAGAGAGAGAGTCAACCCCCCTCATCATTACTATTCTGTACGTAGAGAGAGTCAACCCCCCTCATCATTACTATTCTGTACGTAGAGAGAGTCAACCCCCCTCATCATTACTATTCTGTACGTAGAGAGAGAGTCAACCCCCCTCATCATTACTATTCTGTACGTAGAGAGAGTCAACCCCCCTCATCATTACTATTCTGTACATAGAGAGAGTCAACCCACCTCATCATTACTATTCTGTACGTAGAGAGAGTCAACCCCCCTCATCATTACTATTCTGTATGTAGAGAGTCAACCCCCCTCATCATTACTATTCTGTACGTAGAGAGAGTCAACCCCCCTCATCATTACTATTCTGTACATAGAGAGAGTCAACCCACCTCATCATTACTATTCTGTACGTAGAGAGAGTCAACCCCCCTCATCATTACTATTCTGTATGTAGAGAGTCAACCCCCCTCATCATTACTATTCTGTACGTAGAGAGAGAGTCAACCCACCTCGTCATTACTATTCTGTATGTAGAGAGTCAACCCCCCTCATCATTACTATTCTGTATGTAGAGAGAGTCAACCCCCCTCAATATTACTATTCTGTATGTAGAGAGAGTCAACCCCCCTCATCATTACTATTCTGTATGTAGAGAGAGTCAACCCCCCTCATCATTACTATTCTGTACGTAGAGAGAGTAACCCCCCCTCATCATTACTATTTTGTACATAGAGAGAGTCAACCCCCCTCATCATTACTATTCTGTATGCAGAGAGAGAGTCAACCCCCCTCATCATTACTATTCCGTACGTAGAGAGAGAGTCAACCCCCCTCATCATTACTATTCTGTACGTAGAGAGAGGCAACCCCCCTCATTCTGTACGTAGAGAGAGAGTCAACCCCCCTCATCATTACTATTCTGTATGTAGAGAGAGTCAACCCCCCTCATCATTACTATTCTGTACGTAGAGAGAGTCAACCCCCCTCATCATTACTATTCTGTACGTAGAGAGAGTCAACCCCCCTCATCATTACTATTCTGTACGTAGAGAGAGTCAACCCCCCTCATCATTACTATTCTGTATGTAGAGAGAGAGTCAACCCCCCTCATCATTACTATTCTGTACGTAGAAAGAGAGTCAACCCCCCTCATCATTACTATTCTGTACGTAGAGAGAGTCAACCCCCCTCATCATTACTGTTCTGTACTTAGAGAGAGTCAACCCCCTCATCATTACTATTCTGTATGCAGAGAGAGTCAACCGCCTCATCATTACTATTCTGTATATAGAGAGAGTCAACCCCCCACATCATTACTATTCTGTATGTAGAGAGAGTCAACCCCCTCATCATTACTATTCTGTATATAGAGAGAGTCAACCCCCCTCATCATTACTATTCTGTACGTATAGAGAGTCAACCCCCCTCATCATTACTATTCTGTATGTGAGAGAGTCAACTCCCCTCATCATTACTATTCTATATGTAGAGAGAGTCAACCCCCCTCATCATTACTATTCTGTATGTAGAGTCAACCCCCCTCATCATTACTATTCTGTACGTAGAGAGAGAGTCAACCCCCCTCATCATTACTATTCTGTACGTAGAGAGAGTCAACCCCCCTCATCATTACTATTCTGTACGTAGAGAGAGTCAACCCCCCTCATCATTACTATTCTGTACGTAGAGAGAGAGTCAACCCCCCTCATCATTACTATTCTGTACGTAGAGAGAGTCAACCCCCCTCATCATTACTATTCTGTACATAGAGAGAGTCAACCCACCTCATCATTACTATTCTGTACGTAGAGAGAGTCAACCCCCCTCATCATTACTATTCTGTATGTAGAGAGTCAACCCCCCTCATCATTACTATTCTGTACGTAGAGAGAGAGTCAACCCACCTCATCATTACTATTCTGTATGTAGAGAGTCAACCCCCCTCATCATTACTATTCTGTATGTAGAGAGAGTAAACCCCCCTCAATATTACTATTCTGTATGTAGAGAAGAGTCAACCCCCCTCATCATTACTATTCTGTATGTAGAGAGAGTCAACCCCCCTCATCATTACTATTCTGTACGTAGAGAGAGTAACCCCCCCTCATCATTACTATTTTGTACATAGAGAGAGTCAACCCCCCTCATCATTACTATTCTGTATGCAGAGAGAGAGTCAACCCCCCTCATCATTACTATTCCGTACGTAGAGAGAGAGTCAACCCCCCTCATCATTACTATTCTGTACGTAGAGAGAGGCAACCCCCCTCATTCTGTACGTAGAGAGAGAGTCAACCCCCCTCATCATTACTATTCTGTATGTAGAGAGAGTCAACCCCCCTCATCATTACTATTCTGTACGTAGAGAGAGTCAACCCCCCTCATCATTACTATTCTGTACGTAGAGAGAGTCAACCCCCCTCATCATTACTATTCTGTACGTAGAGAGAGTCAACCCCCTCATCATTACTATTCTGTATGTAGAGAGAGAGTCAACCCCCCTCATCATTACTATTCTGTACGTAGAAAGAGAGTCAACCCCCCTCATCATTACTATTCTGTACGTAGAGAGAGTCAACCCCCCTCATCATTACTGTTCTGTACTTAGAGAGAGTCAACCCCCTCATCATTACTATTCTGTATGCAGAGAGAGTCAACCGCCTCATCATTACTATTCTGTATGTAGAGAGAGTCAACCCCCCACATCATTACTATTCTGTATGTAGAGAGAGTCAACCCCCTCATCATTACTATTCTGTATATAGAGAGAGTCAACCCCCCTCATCATTACTATTCTGTACGTATAGAGAGTCAACCCCCCTCATCATTACTATTCTGTATGTGAGAGAGTCAAACCCCCTCATTATTACTATTCTATATGTAGAGAGAGTCAACCCCCCTCATCATTACTATTCTGTACGTAGAGAGAGTCAACCCCCCTCATCATTACTATTCTGTATGTAGAGAGAGAGTCAACCCCCCTCATCATTACTATTCTGTACGTAGAAAGAGAGTCAACCCCCCTCATCATTACTATTCTGTACATAGAGAGAGTCAACCCACCTCATCATTACTATTCTGTACGTAGAGAGAGTCAACCCCCCTCATCATTACTATTCTGTATGTAGAGAGTCAACCCCCCTCATCATTACTATTCTGTACGTAGAGAGAGAGTCAACCCACCTCATCATTACTATTCTGTATGTAGAGAGTCAACCCCCCTCATTATTACTATTCTGTATGTAGAGAGAGTCAACCCCCCTCAATATTACTATTCTGTATGTAGAGAGAGTCAACCCCCCTCATCATTACTATTCTGTATGTAGAGAGAGTCAACCCCCCTCATCATTACTATTCTGTACGTAGAGAGAGTAACCCCCCCTCATCATTACTATTTTGTACATAGAGAGAGTCAACCCCCCTCATCATTACTATTCTGTATGCAGAGAGAGAGTCAACCCCCCTCATCATTACTATTCCGTACGTAGAGAGAGAGTCAACCCCCCTCATCATTACTATTCTGTACGTAGAGAGAGGCAACCCCCCTCATTCTGTACGTAGAGAGAGAGTCAACCCCCCTCATCATTACTATTCTGTATGTAGAGAGAGTCAACCCCCCTCATCATTACTATTCTGTACGTAGAGAGAGTCAACCCCCCACATCATTACTATTCTGTACGTAGAGAGAGTCAACCCCCCTCATCATTACTATTCTGTACGTAGAGAGTCAACCCCCCTCATCATTACTATTCTGTATGTAGAGAGAGAGTCAACCCCCCTCATCATTACTATTCTGTACGTAGAAAGAGAGTCAACCCCCCTCATCATTACTATTCTGTACGTAGAGAGAGTCAACCCCCCTCATCATTACTGTTCTGTACTTAGAGAGAGTCAACCCCCTCATCATTACTATTCTGTATGCAGAGAGTGTCAACCGCCTCATCATTACTATTCTGTATGTAGAGAGAGTCAACCCCCCACATCATTACTATTCTGTATGTAGAGAGAGTCAACCCCCTCATCATTACTATTCTGTATATAGAGAGAGTCAACCCCCCTCATCATTACTATTCTGTACGTATAGAGAGTCAACCCCCCTCATCATTACTATTCTGTATGTGAGAGAGTCAAACCCCCTCATTATTACTATTCTATATGTAGAGAGAGTCAACCCCCCTCATCATTACTATTCTGTACGTAGAGAGAGTCAACCCCCCTCATCATTACTATTCTGTATGTAGAGAGAGAGTCAACCCCCCTCATCATTACTATTCTGTACGTAGAAATAGAGTCAACCCCCCTCATCATTACTATTCTGTACGTAGAGAGAGTCAACCCCCCTCATCATTACTGTTCTGTACTTAGAGAGAGTCAACCCCCTCATCATTACTATTCTGTATGCAGAGAGAGTCAACCGCCTCATCATTACTATTCTGTATGTAGAGAGAGTCAACCCCCCACATCATTACTATTCTGTATGTAGAGAGAGTCAACCCCCTCATCATTACTATTCTGTATATAGAGAGAGTCAACCCCCCTCATCATTACTATTCTGTACGTATAGAGAGTCAACCCCCCTCATCATTACTATTCTGTATGTGAGAGAGTCAAACCCCCTCATTATTACTATTCTATATGTAGAGAGAGTCAACCCCCCTCATCATTACTATTCTGTATGTAGAGAGAGTCAACCCACCTCATCATTACTATTCTGTACGTAGAGAGAGTCAACCCCCTCATCATTACTATTCTGTATGTAGAGTCAACCCCCCTCATCATTACTATTCTGCACGTAGAGAGAGAGTCAACCCCCCTCATCATTACTATTCTGTACGTAGAGAGAGGCAACCCCCCTCATTCTGTACGTAGAGAGAGAGTCAACCCCCCTCATCATTACTATTCTGTATGTAGAGAGAGTCAACCCCCCTCATCATTACTATTCTGTACGTAGAGAGAGTCAACCCCCCACATCATTACTATTCTGTACGTAGAGAGAGTCAACCCCCCTCATCATTACTATTCTGTACGTAGAGAGTCAACCCCCCTCATCATTACTATTCTGTATGTAGAGAGAGAGTCAACCCCCCTCATCATTACTATTCTGTACGTAGAAAGAGAGTCAACCCCCCTCATCATTACTATTCTGTACGTAGAGAGAGTCAACCCCCCTCATCATTACTGTTCTGTACTTAGAGAGAGTCAACCCCCTCATCATTACTATTCTGTATGCAGAGAGAGTCAACCGCCTCATCATTACTATTCTGTATGTAGAGAGAGTCAACCCCCCACATCATTACTATTCTGTATGTAGAGAGAGTCAACCCCCTCATCATTACTATTCTGTATATAGAGAGAGTCAACCCCCCTCATCATTACTATTCTGTACGTATAGAGAGTCAACCCCCCTCATCATTACTATTCTGTATGTGAGAGAGTCAAACCCCCTCATTATTACTATTCTATATGTAGAGAGAGTCAACCCCCCTCATCATTACTATTCTGTACGTAGAGAGAGTCAACCCCCCTCATCATTACTATTCTGTATGTAGAGAGAGAGTCAACCCCCCTCATCATTACTATTCTGTACGTAGAAATAGAGTCAACCCCCCTCATCATTACTATTCTGTACGTAGAGAGAGTCAACCCCCCTCATCATTACTGTTCTGTACTTAGAGAGAGTCAACCCCCTCATCATTACTATTCTGTATGCAGAGAGAGTCAACCGCCTCATCATTACTATTCTGTATGTAGAGAGAGTCAACCCCCCACATCATTACTATTCTGTATGTAGAGAGAGTCAACCCCCTCATCATTACTATTCTGTATATAGAGAGAGTCAACCCCCCTCATCATTACTATTCTGTACGTATAGAGAGTCAACCCCCCTCATCATTACTATTCTGTATGTGAGAGAGTCAAACCCCCTCATTATTACTATTCTATATGTAGAGAGAGTCAACCCCCCTCATCATTACTATTCTGTATGTAGAGAGAGTCAACCCACCTCATCATTATTATTCTGTACGTAGAGAGAGTCAACCCCCTCATCATTACTATTCTGTATGTAGAGTCAACCCCCCTCATCATTACTATTCTGCACGTAGAGAGAGAGTCAACCCCCCTCATCATTACTATTCTGTACGTAGAGAGAGTCAACCCCCCTCATCATTACTATTCTGTACGTAGAGAGAGTCAACCCCCCTCATCATTACTATTCTGTACGTAGAGAGAGCGTCAACCCCCCTCATCATTACTATTCTGTACGTAGAGAGAGTCAACCCCCCTCATCATTACTATTCTGTACGTAGAGAGAGTAACCCCCCCTCATCATTACTATTTTGTACATAGAGAGAGTCAACCCCCCTCATCATTACTATTCTGTATGCAGAGAGAGAGTCAACCCCCCTCATCATTACTATTCCGTACGTAGAGAGAGAGTCAACCCCCCTCATCATTACTATTCTGTACGTAGAGAGAGGCAACCCCCCTCATTCTGTACGTAGAGAGAGAGTCAACCCCCCTCATCATTACTATTCTGTATGTAGAGAGAGTCAACCCCCCTCATCATTACTATTCTGTACGTAGAGAGAGTCAACCCCCCTCATCATTACTATTCTGTACGTAGAGAGAGTCAACCCCCCTCATCATTACTATTCTGTACGTAGAGAGAGTCAACCCCCTCATCATTACTATTATGTATGTAGAGAGAGAGTCAACCCCCCTCATCATTACTATTCTGTACGTAGAAAGAGAGTCAACCCCCCTCATCATTACTATTCTGTACGTAGAGAGAGTCAACCCCCCTCATCATTACTGTTCTGTACTTAGAGAGAGTCAACCCCCTCATCATTACTATTCTGTATGCAGAGAGAGTCAACCGCCTCATCATTACTATTCTGTATGTAGAGAGAGTCAACCCCCCACATCATTACTATTCTGTATGTAGAGAGAGTCAACCCCCTCATCATTACTATTCTGTATATAGAGAGAGTCAACCCCCCTCATCATTACTATTCTGTACGTATAGAGAGTCAACCCCCCTCATCATTACTATTCTGTATGTGAGAGAGTCAAACCCCCTCATTATTACTATTCTATATGTAGAGAGAGTCAACCCCCCTCATCATTACTATTCTGTACGTAGAGAGAGTCAACCCCCCTCATCATTACTATTCTGTATGTAGAGAGAGAGTCAACCCCCCTCATCATTACTATTCTGTACGTAGAAAGAGAGTCAACCCCCCTCATCATTACTATTCTGTACATAGAGAGAGTCAACCCACCTCATCATTACTATTCTGTACGTAGAGAGAGTCAACCCCCCTCATCATTACTATTCTGTATGTAGAGAGTCAACCCCCCTCATCATTACTATTCTGTACGTAGAGAGAGAGTCAACCCACCTCATCATTACTATTCTGTATGTAGAGAGTCAACCCCCCTCATCATTACTATTCTGTATGTAGAGAGAGTCAACCCCCCTCAATATTACTATTCTGTATGTAGAGAGAGTCAACCCCCCTCATCATTACTATTCTGTATGTAGAGAGAGTCAACCCCCCTCATCATTACTATTCTGTACGTAGAGAGAGTAACCCCCCCTCATCATTACTATTTTGTACATAGAGAGAGTCAACCCCCCTCATCATTACTATTCTGTATGCAGAGAGAGAGTCAACCCCCCTCATCATTACTATTCCGTACGTAGAGAGAGTCAACCCCCCTCATCATTACTATTCTGTACGTATAGAGAGGCAACCCCCCTCATTCTGTACGTAGAGAGAGAGTCAACCCCCCTCATCATTACTATTCTGTATGTAGAGAGAGTCAACCCCCCTCATCATTACTATTCTGTACGTAGAGAGAGTCAACCCCCCACATCATTACTATTCTGTACGTAGAGAGAGTCAACCCCCCTCATCATTACTATTCTGTATGTGAGAGAGTCAAACCCCCTCATTATTACTATTCTATATGTAGAGAGAGTCAACCCCCCTCATCATTACTATTCTGTATGTAGAGAGAGTCAACCCACCTCATCATTACTATTCTGTACGTAGAGAGAGTCAACCCCCTCATCATTACTATTCTGTATGTAGAGTCAACCCCCCTCATCATTACTATTCTGCACGTAGAGAGAGAGTCAACCCCCCTCATCATTACTATTCTGTACGTAGAGAGAGTCAACCCCCCTCATCATTACTATTCTGTACGTAGAGAGAGTCAACCCCCCTCATCATTACTATTCTGTACGTAGAGAGAGCGTCAACCCCCCTCATCATTACTATTCTGTACGTAGAGAGAGTCAACCCCCCTCATCATTACTATTCTGTACGTAGAGAGAGTAACCCCCCCTCATCATTACTATTTTGTACATAGAGAGAGTCAACCCCCCTCATCATTACTATTCTGTATGCAGAGAGAGAGTCAACCCCCCTCATCATTACTATTCCGTACGTAGAGAGAGAGTCAACCCCCCTCATCATTACTATTCTGTATGTAGAGAGAGGCAACCCCCCTCATTCTGTACGTAGAGAGAGAGTCAACCCCCCTCATCATTACTATTCTGTATGTAGAGAGAGTCAACCCCCCTCATCATTACTATTCTGTACGTAGAGAGAGTCAACCCCCCTCATCATTACTATTCTGTACGTAGAGAGAGTCAACCCCCCTCATCATTACTATTCTGTACGTAGAGAGAGTCAACCCCCTCATCATTACTATTCTGTATGTAGAGAGAGAGTCAACCCCCCTCATCATTACTATTCTGTACGTAGAAAGAGAGTCAACCCCCCTCATCATTACTATTCTGTACGTAGAGAGAGTCAACCCCCCTCATCATTACTGTTCTGTACTTAGAGAGAGTCAACCGCCTCATCATTACTATTCTGTATGCAGAGAGAGTCAACCGCCTCATCATTACTATTCTGTATGTAGAGAGAGTCAACCCCCCACATCATTACTATTCTGTATGTAGAGAGAGTCAACCCCCTCATCATTACTATTCTGTATATAGAGAGAGTCAACCCCCCTCATCATTACTATTCTGTACGTATAGAGAGTCAACCCCCCTCATCATTACTATTCTGTATGTGAGAGAGTCAAACCCCCTCATTATTACTATTCTATATGTAGAGAGAGTCAACCCCCCTCATCATTACTATTCTGTACGTAGAGAGAGTCAACCCCCCTCATCATTACTATTCTGTATGTAGAGAGAGAGTCAACCCCCCTCATCATTACTATTCTGTACGTAGAAAGAGAGTCAACCCCCCTCATCATTACTATTCTGTACATAGAGAGAGTCAACCCACCTCATCATTACTATTCTGTACGTAGAGAGAGTCAACCCCCCTCATCATTACTATTCTGTATGTAGAGAGTCAACCCCCCTCATCATTACTATTCTGTACGTAGAGAGAGAGTCAACCCACCTCATCATTACTATTCTGTATGTAGAGAGTCAACCCCCCTCATCATTACTATTCTGTATGTAGAGAGAGTCAACCCCCCTCAATCATTACTATTCTGTATGTAGAGAGAGTCAACCCCCCTCATCATTACTATTCTGTACGTAGAGAGAGTAACCCCCCCTCATCATTACTATTTTGTACATAGAGAGAGTCAACCCCCCTCATCATTACTATTCTGTATGCAGAGAGAGAGTCAACCCCCCTCATCATTACTATTCCGTACGTAGAGAGAGAGTCAACCCCCCTCATCATTACTATTCTGTACGTATAGAGAGGCAACCCCCCTCATTCTGTACGTAGAGAGAGTCAACCCCCCTCATCATTACTATTCCGTACGTAGAGAGAGAGTCAACCCCCCTCATCATTACTATTCTGTATGTAGAGAGAGTCAACCCCCCTCATCATTACTATTCTGTACGTAGAGAGAGTCAACCCCCCACATCATTACTATTCTGTACGTAGAGAGAGTCAACCCCCCTCATCATTACTATTCTGTACGTAGAGAGAGTCAACCCCCCTCATCATTACTATTCTGTATGTAGAGAGAGAGTCAACCCCCCTCATCATTACTATTCTGTACGTAGAAAGAGAGTCAACCCCCCTCATCATTACTATTCTGTACGTAGAGAGAGTCAACCCCCCTCATCATTACTGTTCTGTACTTAGAGAGAGTCAACCCCCTCATCATTACTATTCTGTATGCAGAGAGAGTCAACCGCCTCATCATTACTATTCTGTATGTAGAGAGAGTCAACCCCCCACATCATTACTATTCTGTATGTAGAGAGAGTCAACCCCCTCATCATTACTATTCTGTATATAGAGAGAGTCAACCCCCCTCATCATTACTATTCTGTACGTATAGAGAGTCAACCCCCCTCATCATTACTATTCTGTATGTGAGAGAGTCAAACCCCCTCATTATTACTATTCTATATGTAGAGCGAGTCAACCCCCCTCATCATTACTATTCTGTACGTAGAGAGAGTCAACCCCCCTCATCATTACTATTCTGTATGTAGAGAGAGAGTCAACCCCCCTCATCATTACTATTCTGTACGTAGAAAGAGAGTCAACCCCCCTCATCATTACTATTCTGTACGTAGAGAGAGTCAACCCCCCTCATCATTACTGTTCTGTACTTAGAGAGAGTCAACCCCCTCATCATTACTATTCTGTATGCAGAGAGAGTCAACCGCCTTATCATTACTATTCTGTATGTAGAGAGAGTCAACCCCCCACATCATTACTATTCTGTATGTAGAGAGAGTCAACCCCCTCATCATTACTATTCTGTATATAGAGAGAGTCAATCCCCCTCATCATTACTATTCTGTACGTATAGAGAGTCAACCCCCCTCATCATTACTATTCTGTATGTGAGAGAGTCAAACCCCCTCATTATTACTATTCTATATGTAGAGAGAGTCAACCCCCCTCATCATTACTATTCTGTATGTAGAGAGAGTCAACCCACCTCATCATTACTATTCTGTACGTAGAGAGAGTCAACCCCCTCATCATTACTATTCTGTATGTAGAGTCAACCCCCCTCATCATTACTATTCTGCACGTAGAGAGAGAGTCAACCCCCCTCATCATTTCTATTCTGTACGTAGAGAGAGTCAACCCCCCTCATCATTACTATTCTGTACGTAGAGAGAGTCAACCCCCCTCATCATTACTATTCTGTACGTAGAGAGAGCGTCAACCCCCCTCATCATTACTATTCTGTACGTAGAGAGAGTCAACCCCCCTCATCATTACTATTCTGTACATAGAGAGAGTCAACCCACCTCATCATTACTATTCTGTACGTAGAGAGAGTCAACCCCCCTCATCATTACTATTCTGTATGTAGAGAGTCAACCCCCCTCATCATTACTATTCTGTACGTAGAGAGAGAGTCAACCCCCCTCATCATTACTATTCTCTACGTAGAGAGAGAGTCAACCCCCCTCATCATTACTATTCTGTATGTAGAGAGAGTCAACCCCCCACATCATTACTATTCTGTACGTAGAGAGAGTCAACCCCCCTCATCATTACTATTCTGTATGTGAGAGAGTCAAACCCCCTCATTATTACTATTCTGTATGTAGAGAGAGTCAACCCCCCACATCATTACTATTCTGTACGTTCATTACTATTCTGTACGTAGAGAGAGTCAACCCCCTCATCATTACTATTCTGTATGTAGAGTCAACCCCCCTCATCATTACTATTCTGCACGTAGAGAGAGAGTCAACCCCCCTCATCATTACTATTCTGTACGTAGAGAGAGTCAACCCCCCTCATCATTACTATTCTGTACGTAGAGAGAGTCAACCCCCCTCATCATTACTATTCTGTACGTAGAGAGAGCGTCAACCCCCCTCATCATTACTATTCTGTACGTAGAGAGAGTCAACCCCCCTCATCATTACTATTCTGTACGTAGAGAGAGTAACCCCCCCTCATCATTACTATTTTGTACATAGAGAGAGTCAACCCCCCTCATCATTACTATTCTGTATGCAGAGAGAGAGTCAACCCCCCTCATCATTACTATTACGTACGTAGAGAGAGAGTCAACCCCCCTCATCATTACTATTCTGTACGTAGAGAGAGGCAACCCCCCTCATTCTGTACGTAGAGAGAGAGTCAACCCCCCTCATCATTACTATTCTGTATGTAGAGAGAGTCAACCCCCCTCATCATTACTATTCTGTACGTAGAGAGAGTCAACCCCCCTCATCATTACTATTCTGTACGTAGAGAGAGTCAACCCCCCTCATCATTACTATTCTGTACGTAGAGAGAGTCAACCCCCTCATCATTACTATTCTGTATGTAGAGAGAGAGTCAACCCCCCTCATCATTACTATTCTGTACGTAGAAAGAGAGTCAACCCCCCTCATCATTACTATTCTGTACGTAGAGAGAGTCAACCCCCCTCATCATTACTGTTCTGTACTTAGAGAGAGTCAACCCCCTCATCATTACTATTCTGTATGCAGAGAGAGTCAACCGCCTCATCATTACTATTCTGTATGTAGAGAGAGTCAACCCCCCACATCATTACTATTCTGTATGTAGAGAGAGTCAACCCCCTCATCATTACTATTCTGTATATAGAGAGAGTCAACCCCCCTCATCATTACTATTCTGTACGTATAGAGAGTCAACCCCCCTCATCATTACTATTCTGTATGTGAGAGAGTCAAACCCCCTCATTATTACTATTCTATATGTAGAGAGAGTCAACCCCCCTCATCATTACTATTCTGTACGTAGAGAGAGTCAACCCCCCTCATCATTACTATTCTGTATGTAGAGAGAGAGTCAACCCCCCTCATCATTACTATTCTGTACGTAGAAAGAGAGTCAACCCCCCTCATCATTACTATTCTGTACATAGAGAGAGTCAACCCACCTCATCATTACTATTCTGTACGTAGAGAGAGTCAACCCCCCTCATCATTACTATTCTGTATGTAGAGAGTCAACCCCCCTCATCATTACTATTCTGTACGTAGAGAGAGAGTCAACCCACCTCATCATTACTATTCTGTATGTAGAGAGTCAACCCCCCTCATCATTACTATTCTGTATGTAGAGAGAGTCAACCCCCCTCAATATTACTATTCTGTATGTAGAGAGAGTCAACCCCCCTCATCATTACTATTCTGTATGTAGAGAGAGTTAACCCCCCTCATCATTACTATTCTGTACGTAGAGAGAGTAACCCCCCCTCATCATTACTATTTTGTACATAGAGAGAGTCAACCCCCCTCATCATTACTATTCTGTATGCAGAGAGAGAGTCAACCCCCCTCATCATTACTATTCCGTACGTAGAGAGAGAGTCAACCCCCCTCATCATTACTATTCTGTACGTATAGAGAGGCAACCCCCCTCATTCTGTACGTAGAGAGAGAGTCAACCCCCCTCATCATTACTATTCTGTATGTAGAGAGAGTCAACCCCCCTCATCATTACTATTCTGTACGTAGAGAGAGTCAACCCCCCACATCATTACTATTCTGTACGTAGAGAGAGTCAACCCCCCTCATCATTACTATTCTGTACGTAGAGAGAGTCAACCCCCCTCATCATTACTATTCTGTATGTAGAGAGAGAGTCAACCCCCCTCATCATTACTATTTTGTACGTAGAAAGAGAGTCAACCCCCCTCATCATTACTATTCTGTACGTAGAGAGAGTCAACCCCCCTCATCATTACTGTTCTGTACTTAGAGAGAGTCAACCCCCTCATCATTACTATTCTGTATGCAGAGAGAGTCAACCGCCTCATCATTACTATTCTGTATGTAGAGAGAGTCAACCCCCCACATCATTACTATTCTGTATGTAGAGAGAGTCAACCCCCTCATCATTACTATTCTGTATATAGAGAGAGTCAACCCCCCTCATCATTACTATTCTGTACGTATAGAGAGTCAACCCCCCTCATCATTACTATTCTGTATGTGAGAGAGTCAAACCCCCTCATTATTACTATTCTATATGTAGAGCGAGTCAACCCCCCTCATCATTACTATTCTGTACGTAGAGAGAGTCAACCCCCCTCATCATTACTATTCTGTATGTAGAGAGAGAGTCAACCCCCCTCATCATTACTATTCTGTACGTAGAAAGAGAGTCAACCCCCCTCATCATTACTATTCTGTACGTAGAGAGAGTCAACCCCCCTCATCATTACTGTTCTGTACTTAGAGAGAGTCAACCCCCTCATCATTACTATTCTGTATGCAGAGAGAGTCAACCGCCTTATCTGTACATAGAGAGAGTCAACCCCCCTCATCATTACTATTCTGTACGTAGAGAGAGTCAACCCCCCTCATCATTACTATTCTGTACGTAGAGAGAGTCAACCCCCCTCATCATTACTATTCTGTACATAGAGAGAGAGTCAACCCCCCTCATCATTACTATTCTCTACGTAGAGAGAGTCAACCCCCCTCATCATTACTATTCTGTACGTAGAGAGAGAGTCAACCCACCTCATCATTACTATTCTGTACGTAGAGAGAGTCAACCCCCCTCATCATTACTATTCTGTATGTAGAGAGAGAGTCAACCCCCCTCATCATTACTATTCTGTACGTAGAGAGAGAGTCAACCCCCCTCATCATTACTATTCTCTACGTAGAGAGAGAGTCAACCCCCCTCATCATTACTATTCTGTATGTAGAGAGAGAGTCAACCCCCCTCATCATTACTATTCTGTACGTAGAGAGAGTCAACCCACCTCATCATTACTATTCTGTACGTAGAGAGAGTCAACCCCCTCATCATTACTATTCTGTATGTAGAGTCAACCCCCCTCATCATTACTATTCTGTACGTAGAGAGAGAGTCAACCCCCCTCATCATTACTATTCTGTACGTACAGAGAGTCAACCCCCCTCATCATTACTATTCTGTACGTAGAGAGAGTCAACCCCCCTCATCATTACTATTCTGTACGTAGAGAGAGTCAACCCCCCTCATCATTACTATTCTGTACGTAGAGAGAGTCAACCCCCCTCATCATTACTATTCTGTATGTAGAGAGAGTCAACCACCCTCATCATTACTATTCTGTATGTAGAGAGAGAGTCAACCCCCCTCATCATTACTATTCTGTATGTAGAGAGAGAGTCAACCCCCCTCATCATTACTATTCTGTACGTACAGAGAGTCAACCCCCCTCATCATTACTATTCTGTACGTAGAGATATTCAACCCCCCTCATCATTACTATTCTGTACGTAGAGAGAGTCAACCCCCCTCATCATTACTATTCTGTACGTAGAGAGAGTCAACCCCCCTCATCATTACTATTCTGTATGTAGAGAGAGTCAACCCCCCTCATCATTACTATTCTGTATGTAGAGAGAGAGTCAACCCCCCTCATCATTACTATTCTGTATGTAGAGAGAGTCAACACCCCTCATCATTACTATTCTGTACGTAGAGAGAGAGTCAACCCCCCTTATCATTACTATTCTCTATGTAGAGAGAGAGTCAACCCCCCTCATCATTACTATTCTGTATGTAGAGAGAGTCAACCCCCCTCATCATTACTATTCTGTACGTAGAGAGAGAGTCAACCCCCCTCATCATTACTTTTCTGTATGTAGAGAGAGTCAACCCCCCTCATCATTACTATTCTGTACGTAGAGAGAGTCAACCCCCCTCATCATTACTATTCTGTATGTAGAGAGAGTAAACCCCCCTCATCATTACTATTCTGTATGTAGAGAGAGTCAACTCCCCTCATCATTACTATTCTGTACGTAGAGAGAGTCAACCCCCCTCATCATTACTATTCTGTACGTAGAGAGAGTCAACCCCCCTCATCATTACTATTCTGTAAATAGAGAGAGTCAACCCCCCTCATCATTACTATTCTGTACGTAGAGAGAGTCAACCCCCCTCATCATTACTATTCTGTACGTAGAGATAGAGTCAACCCCCCTCATCATTACTATTCTCTACGTAGAGAGAGAGTCAACCCCCCTCATCATTACTATTCTGTACATAGAGAGAGTCAACCCCCCTCATCATTACTATTCTGTACGTAGAGAGAGAGTCAACCCCCCTCATCATTACTATTCTCTACGTAGAGAGAGAGTCAACCCCCCTCATCATTACTATTCTGTACATAGAGAGAGTCAACCCCCCTCATCATTACTATTCTGTACGTAGAGAGAGTCAACCCCCCTCATCATTACTATTCTGTACGTAGAGAGAGTCAACCCCCCTCATCATTACTATTCTGTACATAGAGAGAGAGTCAACCCCCCTCATCATTACTATTCTCTACGTAGAGAGAGTCAACCCCCCTCATCATTACTATTCTGTACGTAGAGAGAGAGTCAACCCACCTCATCATTACTATTCTGTACGTAGAGAGAGTCAACCCCCCTCATCATTACTATTCTCTACGTAGAGAGAGAGTCAACCACCCTCATCATTACTATTCTGTATGTAGAGAGAGAGTCAACCCCCCTCATCATTACTATTCTGTACGTAGAGAGAGTCAACCCCCCTCATCATTACTATTCTGTATGTAGAGAGAGTCAACCCACCTCATCATTACTATTCTGTACGTAGAGAGAGTCAACCCCCCTCATCATTACTATTCTGTATGTAGAGTCAACCCCCCTCATCATTACTATTCTGTACGTAGAGAGAGAGTCAACCCCCCTCATCATTACTATTCTGTACGTACAGAGAGTCAACCCCCCTCATCATTACTATTCTGTACGTAGAGAGAGTCAACCCCCCTCATCATTACTATTCTGTACGTAGAGAGAGTCAACCCCCCTCATCATTACTATTCTGTACGTAGAGAGAGTCAACCCCCCTCATCATTACTATTCTGTATGTAGAGAGAGTCAACCCCCCTCATCATTACTATTCTGTATGTAGAGAGAGAGTCAACCCCCCTCATCATTACTATTCTGTATGTAGAGAGAGAGTCAACCCCCCTCATCATTACTATTCTGTACGTAGAGAGAGACTCAACCCCCCTCATCATTACTATTCTGTATGTAGAGAGAGTCATTCACCCTCATCATTACTGTTCTGTATGTAGAGAGAGTCAACCCCCCTCATCATTACTATTCTGTATGTAGAGAGAGTCAACCCCCCTCATCATTACTATTCTGTACGTAGAGAGAGAGTCAACCCCCCTCATCGTTACTATTCTGTATGTAGAGAGAGTCAACCCCCTCATCATTACTATTCTGTATATAGAGAGAGTCAACCCCCCTCATCATTACTATTCTGTACATAGAGAGAGTCAACCCCCCTCATCATTACTATTCTGTACGTAGAGAGAGACAACCCCCCTCATCATTACTATTCTGTATGTAGAGAGAGCGTCAACCCCCCTCATCATTACTATTCTGTATGTAGAGAGAGTCAACCCCCCTCATCATTACTATTCTGTATGTAGAGAGAGTCAACCCCCCTCATCATTACTATTCTGTATATAGAGAGAGTCAACCCCCCTCATCATTACTATTCTGTACGTAGAGAGAGAGAGTCAACCCCCCTCATCATTACTATTCTGGATATAGAGAGAGTCAACCCCCCTCATCATTACTATTCTGTACGTAGAGAGAGAGTCAACCCCCCTCATCATTACTATTCTGTACGTAGAGAGAGTCAACCCCCCTCATCATTACTATTCTGTATGTAGAGAGAGTCAACCCCCCTCATCATTACTATTCTGTATGTAGAGAGAGTCAACCCCCCTCATCATTACTATTCTATATGTAGAGAGAGTCAACCCCCCTCATCATTACTATTCTGTATGTAGAGAGAGTCAACCCCCCTCATCATTACTATTCTGTACGTAGAGAGAAAGTCAACCCCCCTCACTATTACTATTCTGTATGTAGAGAGAGTCAACCCCCCTCATCATTACTATTCTGTATGTAGAGAGAGTCAACCCCCCTCATCATTACTATTCTGTACGTAGAGAGAGTCAACCCCCCTCACTATTACTATTCTGTACGTAGAGAGAGAGTCAACCCCCCTCATCATTACTATTCTGTACGTAGATAGAGAGTCAACCCACCTCATCATTACAATTCTGTATGTAGAGAGAGTCAACCCCCCTCATCATTACTATTCTGTACGTAGAGAGAGTCATACCCCCTCATCATTACTATTCTGTATGTAGAGAGAGTCAACCCCCCTCATCATTACTATTCTGTACGTAGAGAGAGTCAACCCCCCTCATCATTACTATTCTGTACGTAGAGAGAGTCAACCCCCCTCATCATTACTATTCTGTATGTAGAGAGAGTCAACCCCCTCATCATTACTATTCTGTACGTAGAGAGAGTAAACCCCCCTCATCATTACTATTCTGTACATAGAGAGAGTCAACCCCCCTAATCATTACTATTCTGTACGTAGAGAGAGAGAGTCAACCCCCCTCATCATTACTATTCTGTACGTAGAGAGAGAGAGTCAACCCCCCTCATCATTACTATTCTGTACGTAGAGAGAGTCAACCCCCCTCACTATTACTATTCTGTACGTAGAGAGAGAGTCAACCCCCCTCATCATTACTATTCTATATGTAGAGAGAGTCAACCCCCCTCATCATTACTATTCTGTATGTAGAGAGAGTCAACCCCCCTCATCATTACTATTCTGTACGTAGAGAGAAAGTCAACCCCCCTCACTATTACTATTCTGTATGTAGAGAGAGTCAACCCCCCTCATCATTACTATTCTGTATGTAGAGAGAGTCAACCCCCCTCATCATTACTATTCTGTACGTAGAGAGAGTCAACCCCCCTCACTATTACTATTCTGTACGTAGAGAGAGAGTCAACCCCCCTCATCATTACTATTCTGTACGTAGATAGAGAGTCAACCCACCTCATCATTACAATTCTGTATGTAGAGAGAGTCAACCCCCCTCATCATTACTATTCTGTACGTAGAGAGAGTCATACCCCCTCATCATTACTATTCTGTATGTAGAGAGAGTCAACCCCCCTCATCATTACTATTCTGTACGTAGAGAGAGTCAACCCCCCTCATCATTACTATTCTGTACGTAGAGAGAGTCAACCCCCCTCATCATTACTATTCTGTATGTAGAGAGAGTCAACCCCCTCATCATTACTATTCTGTACGTAGAGAGAGTAAACCCCCCTCATCATTACTATTCTGTACATAGAGAGAGTCAACCCCCCTAATCATTACTATTCTGTACGTAGAGAGAGAGAGTCAACCCCCCTCATCATTACTATTCTGTACGTAGAGAGAGTCAACCCCCCTCATCATTACTATTCTGTACGTAGAGAGAGTCAACCCCCCTCATCATTACTATTCTGTATGTAGAGAGAGTCAACCCCCCTCATCATTACTATTCTGTATGTAGAGAGAGAGTCAACCCCCCTCATCATTACTATTCTGTATGTAGAGAGAGTCAACACCCCTCATCATTACTATTCTGTACGTAGAGAGAGAGTCAACCCCCCTTATCATTACTATTCTCTATGTAGAGAGAGAGTCAACCCCCCTCATCATTACTATTCTGTATGTAGAGAGAGTCAACCCCCCTCATCATTACTATTCTGTACGTAGAGAGAGAGTCAACCCCCCTCATCATTACTTTTCTGTATGTAGAGAGAGTCAACCCCCCTCATCATTACTATTCTGTACGTAGAGAGAGTCAACCCCCCTCATCATTACTATTCTGTATGTAGAGAGAGTAAACCCCCCTCATCATTACTATTCTGTATGTAGAGAGAGTCAACTCCCCTCATCATTACTATTCTGTACGTAGAGAGAGTCAACCCCCCTCATCATTACTATTCTGTACGTAGAGAGAGTCAACCCCCCTCATCATTACTATTCTGTAAATAGAGAGAGTCAACCCCCCTCATCATTACTATTCTGTACGTAGAGAGAGTCAACCCCCCTCATCATTACTATTCTGTACGTAGAGATAGAGTCAACCCCCCTCATCATTACTATTCTCTACGTAGAGAGAGAGTCAACCCCCCTCATCATTACTATTCTGTACATAGAGAGAGTCAACCCCCCTCATCATTACTATTCTGTACGTAGAGAGAGAGTCAACCCCCCTCATCATTACTATTCTCTACGTAGAGAGAGAGTCAACCCCCCTCATCATTACTATTCTGTACATAGAGAGAGTCAACCCCCCTCATCATTACTATTCTGTACGTAGAGAGAGTCAACCCCCCTCATCATTACTATTCTGTACGTAGAGAGAGTCAACCCCCCTCATCATTACTATTCTGTACATAGAGAGAGAGTCAACCCCCCTCATCATTACTATTCTCTACGTAGAGAGAGTCAACCCCCCTCATCATTACTATTCTGTACGTAGAGAGAGAGTCAACCCACCTCATCATTACTATTCTGTACGTAGAGAGAGTCAACCCCCCTCATCATTACTATTCTCTACGTAGAGAGAGAGTCAACCACCCTCATCATTACTATTCTGTATGTAGAGAGAGAGTCAACCCCCCTCATCATTACTATTCTGTACGTAGAGAGAGTCAACCCCCCTCATCATTACTATTCTGTATGTAGAGAGAGTCAACCCACCTCATCATTACTATTCTGTACGTAGAGAGAGTCAACCCCCCTCATCATTACTATTCTGTATGTAGAGTCAACCCCCCTCATCATTACTATTCTGTACGTAGAGAGAGAGTCAACCCCCCTCATCATTACTATTCTGTACGTACAGAGAGTCAACCCCCCTCATCATTACTATTCTGTACGTAGAGAGAGTCAACCCCCCTCATCATTACTATTCTGTACGTAGAGAGAGTCAACCCCCCTCATCATTACTATTCTGTACGTAGAGAGAGTCAACCCCCCTCATCATTACTATTCTGTATGTAGAGAGAGTCAACCCCCCTCATCATTACTATTCTGTATGTAGAGAGAGAGTCAACCCCCCTCATCATTACTATTCTGTATGTAGAGAGAGAGTCAACCCCCCTCATCATTACTATTCTGTACGTAGAGAGAGACTCAACCCCCCTCATCATTACTATTCTGTATGTAGAGAGAGTCATTCACCCTCATCATTACTGTTCTGTATGTAGAGAGAGTCAACCCCCCTCATCATTACTATTCTGTATGTAGAGAGAGTCAACCCCCCTCATCATTACTATTCTGTACGTAGAGAGAGAGTCAACCCCCCTCATCGTTACTATTCTGTATGTAGAGAGAGTCAACCCCCTCATCATTACTATTCTGTATATAGAGAGAGTCAACCCCCCTCATTATTACTATTCTGAACATAGAGAGAGTCAACCCCCCTCATCATTACTATTCTCTACGTAGAGAGAGAGTCAACCCCACTCATCATTACTATTCTGTATGTAGAGAGAGTCAACCCCCCTCATCATTACTATTCTGTACGTAGAGCGAGTCAACCCCCCTCATCATTACTATTCTGTACGTAGAGAGAGAGTCAACCCCCCTCATCATTACTATTCTGTACGTAGAGCGAGTCAACCCCCTCATCATTACTATTCTGTATGTAGAGAGAGTCAACCCCCTTCATCATTACTATTCTGAACGTAGAGAGAGAGTCAACCCCCCTCATCATTACTATTCTGTACGTAGAGAGAGTAACCCCCCCTCATCATTACTATTTTGTACATAGAGTCAACCCCCCTCATCATTACTATTCTGTATGCAGAGAGAGAGTCAACCCCCCTCATCATTACTATTCCGTACGTAGAGAGAGAGTCAACCCCCCCCATCATTACTATTCTGTACGTAGAGAGAGGCAACCCCCCTCATTCTGTACGTAGAGAGAGAATCAAACCCCCTCATCATTACTATTCTGTATGTAGAGAGAGTCAACCCCCCTCATGATTACTATTCTGTACGTAGAGAGAGTTAACCCCCCTCATCATTACTATTCTGTACGTAGAGAGAGTCAACCCCCCTCATCATTACTATTCTGTACGTAGAGAGAGTCAACCCCCCTCATCATTACTATTCTGTATGTAGAGAGAGAGTCAACCCCCCTCATCATTACTATTCTGTACGTAGAAAGAGAGTCAACCCCCCTCATCATTACTATTCTGTACGTAGAGAGAGTCAACCCCCCTCATCATTACTGTTCTGTACTTAAAGAGAGTCAACCCCCTCATCATTACTATTCTGTATGCAGAGAGAGTCAACCGCCTCATCATTACTATTCTGT
Source organism: Salmo salar (assembly GCF_965601325.2). NCBI lineage: Eukaryota > Metazoa > Chordata > Actinopteri > Salmoniformes > Salmonidae > Salmo > Salmo salar. The sequence goes on from NC_138301.1 coordinate 49,770,943, forward strand.
ATGTAGAGAGAGTCAACCCCCCACATCATTACTATTCTGTATGTAGAGAGAGTCAACCCCCTCATCATTACTATTCTGTATATAGAGAGAGTCAACCCCCCTCATCATTACTATTCTGTATGTAGAGAGAGTCAACCCCCCTCATCATTACTATTCTGTATGTGAGAGAGTCAAACCCCCTCATTATTACTATTCTGTATGTAGAGAGAGTCAACCCCCCTCATCATTACTATTCTGTATGTAGAGAGAGTCAACCCACCTCATCATTACTATTCTGTACGTAGAGAGAGTCAACCCCCCTCATCATTACTATTCTGTATGTAGAGTCAACCCCCCTCATCATTACTATTCTGTACGTAGAGAGAGAGTCAACCCCCCTCATCATTACTATTCTGTACGTACAGAGAGTCAACCCCCCTCATCATTACTATTCTGTACGTAGAGAGAGTCAACCCCCCTCATCATTACTATTCTGTACGTAGAGAGAGTCAACCCCCCTCATCATTACTATTCTGTACGTAGAGAGAGTCAACCCCCCTCATCATTACTATTCTGTATGTAGAGAGAGTCAACCCCCCTCATCATTACTATTCTGTATGTAGAGAGAGAGTCAACCCCCCTCATCATTACTATTCTGTACGTAGAGAGAGATTCAACCCCCCTCATCATTACTATTCTGTATGTAGAGAGAGTCATTCACCCTCATCATTACTGTTCTGTATGTAGAGAGAGTCAACCCCCCTCATCATTACTATTCTGTACGTAGAGAGAGAGTCAACCCCCCTCATCATTACTATTCTGTACGTAGAGAGAGTCAACCCCCTCATCATTACTATTCTGTATGTAGAGAGAGAGTCAACTCCCCTCATCATTACTATTCTGTACGTAGAGAGAGAGTCAACCCCCCTCATCATTACTATTCTGTACGTAGAGAGAGAGTCAACCCCCCTCATCATTACTATTCTGTACGTAGAGCGAGTCAACCCCCTCATCATTACTATTCTGTATGTAGAGAGAGTCAACCCCCCTCATCATTACTATTCTGTATATAGAGAGAGTCAACCCCCCTCATCATTACTATTCTGAACGTAGAGAGAGAGTCAACCCCCCTCATCATTACTATTCTGTATGTAGAGAGAGTCAACCCCCCTCATCATTACTATTCTGTATGTAGAGAGAGTCAACCCCCCTCATCATTACTATTCTGTACGTAGAGAGAGAGTCAACCCCCCTCATCATTACTATTCTGTATGTAGAGCGAGTCAACCCCCCTCATCATTACTATTCTGTATGTAGAGAGAGTCAACCCCCCTCATCATTACTATTCTGTATATAGAGAGAGTCAACCCCCCTCATCATTACTATTCTGTATGTAGAGAGAGTCAACCCCCCTCATCATTACTATTCTGTACATAGAGAGAGAGTCAACCCCCCTCATCATTACTATTCTCTACGTAGAGAGAGTCAACCCCCCTCATCATTACTATTCTGTACGTAGAGAGAGAGTCAACCCACCTCATCATTACTATTCTGTACGTAGAGAGAGTCAACCCCCCTCATCATTACTATTCTGTATGTAGAGAGAGAGTCAACCCCCCTCATCATTACTATTCTGTACGTAGAGAGAGAGTCAACCCCCCTCATCATTACTATTCTCTACGTAGAGAGAGAGTCAACCCCCCTCATCATTACTATTCTGTATGTAGAGAGAGAGTCAACCCCCCTCATCATTACTATTCTGTACGTAGAGAGAGTCAACCCCCCTCATCATTACTATTCTGTATGTAGAGAGAGTCAACCCACCTCATCATTACTATTCTGTACGTAGAGAGAGTCAACCCCCCTCATCATTACTATTCTGTATGTAGAGTCAACCCCCCTCATCATTACTATTCTGTACGTAGAGAGAGAGTCAACCCCCCTCATCATTACTATTCTGTACGTACAGAGAGTCAACCCCCCTCATCATTACTATTCTGTACGTAGAGAGAGTCAACCCCCCTCATCATTACTATTCTGTACGTAGAGAGAGTCAACCCCCCTCATCATTACTATTCTGTACGTAGAGAGAGTCAACCCCCCTCATCATTACTATTCTGTAGGTAGAGAGAGTCAACCCCCCTCATCATTACTATTCTGTATGTAGAGAGAGAGTCAACCCCCCTCATCATTACTATTCTGTATGTAGAGAGAGAGTCAACCCCCCTCATCATTACTATTCTGTACGTAGAGAGAGACTCAACCCCCCTCATCATTACTATTCTGTATGTAGAGAGAGTCATTCACCCTCATCATTACTGTTCTGTATGTAGAGAGAGTCAACCCCCCTCATCATTACTATTCTGTATGTAGAGAGAGTCAACCCCCCTCTTCATTACTATTCTGTATGTAGAGAGAGTCAACCCACCTCATCATTACTATTCTGTACGTAGAGAGAGTCAACCCCCCTCATCATTACTATTCTGTATGTAGAGTCAACCCCCCTCATCATTACTATTCTGTACGTAGAGAGAGAGTCAACCCCCCTCATCATTACTATTCTGTACGTACAGAGAGTCAACCCCCCTCATCATTACTATTCTGTACGTAGAGAGAGTCAACCCCCCTCATCATTACTATTCTGTACGTAGAGAGAGTCAACCCCCCGCATCATTACTATTCTGTACGTAGAGAGAGTCAACCCCCCTCATCATTACTATTCTGTATGTAGAGAGAGTCAACCCCCCTCATCATTACTATTCTGTATGTAGAGAGAGAGTCAACCCCCCTCATCATTACTATTCTGTACGTAGAGAGAGACTCAACCCCCCTCATCATTACTATTCTGTATGTAGAGAGAGTCATTCACCCTCATCATTACTGTTCTGTATGTAGAGAGAGTCAACCCCCCTCATCATTACTATTCTGTATGTAGAGAGAGTCAACCCCCCTCATCATTACTATTCTGTACGTAGAGAGAGAGTCAACCCCCCTCATCATTACTATTCTGTACGTAGAGAGAGTCAACCCCCTCATCATTACTATTCTGTATGTAGAGAGAGAGTCAACCCCCCTCATCATTACTATTCTGTACGTAGAGAGAGAGTCAACCCCCCTCATCGTTACTATTCTGTATGTAGAGAGAGTCAACCACCTCATCATTACTATTCTGTATATAGAGAGAGTCAACCCCCCTCATTATTACTATTCTGAACGTAGAGAGAGTCAACCCCCCTCATCATTACTATTCTCTACGTAGAGAGAGAGTCAACCCCACTCATCATTACTATTCTGTATGTAGAGAGAGTCAACCCCCCTCATCATTACTATTCTGTACGTAGAGAGAGAGTCAACCCCCCTCATCATTACTATTCTGTACGTAGAGCGAGTCAACCCCCCTCATCATTACTATTCTGTACGTAGAGAGAGAGTCAACCCCCCTCATCATTACTATTCTGTACGTAGAGCGAGTCAACCCCCTCATCATTACTATTCTGTATGTAGAGAGAGTCAACCCCCCTCATCATTACTATTCTGTATATAGAGAGAGTCAACCCCCCTCATCATTACTATTCTGAACGTAGAGAGAGAGTCAACCCCCCTCATCATTACTATTCTGTATGTAGAGAGAGTCAACCCCCCTCATCATTACTATTCTGTATGTAGAGAGAGTCAACCCCCCTCATCATTACTATTCTGTACGTAGAGAGAGAGTCAACCCCCCTCATCATTACTATTCTGTATGTAGAGCGAGTCAACCCCCCTCATCATTACTATTCTGTATGTAGAGAGAGTCAACCCCCCTCATCATTACTATTCTGTATGTAGAGAGAGTCAACCCCCCTCATCATTACTATTCTGTATGTAGAGAAAGAGTCAACCCCCCTCATCATTACTATTCTGTACGTAGAGAGAGAGTCAACCCCCTCATCATTACTATTCTGTATGTAGAGAGAGTCAACCCCCCTCATCATTACTATTCTGTACGTAGAGAGAGAGTCAACCCCCTCATCATTACTATTCTGTATGTAGAGAGAGTCAACCCCCCTCATCATTACTATTCTGTATGTAGAGAGAGTCAACCCCCCTCATCATTACTATTCTGTATGTAGAGAGAGTCAACCCCCCTCATCATTACTATTCTGTACGTAGAGAGAGTAACCCCCCCTCATCATTACTATTTTGTACATGAGTCAACCCCCCTCATCATTACTATTCTGTATGTAGAGAGAGAGTCAACCCACCTCATCATTACTATTCTGTACGTAGAGCGAGTCAACCCCCTCATCATTACTATTCTGTACGTAGAGAGAGTCAACCCCCCTCATCATTACTATTCTGTATATAGAGAGAGTCAACCCCCCCTCATCATTACTATTCTGAACGTAGAGAGAGAGTCAACCCCCCTCATCATTACTATTCTGTATGTAGAGAGAGTCAACCCCCCTCATCATTACTATTCTGTATGTAGAGAGAGTCAACCCCCCTCATCATTACTATTCTGTACGTAGAGAGAGAGTCAACCCCCCTCATCATTACTATTCTGTATGTAGAGAGAGTCAACCCCCCTCATCATTACTATTCTGTACGTAGAGAGAGAGTCAACCCCCCTCATCATTACTATTCTGTACGTAGAGAGAGAGTCAACCCCCCTCATCATTACTATTCTGTATGTAGAGAGAGTCAACCCCCCTCATCATTACTATTCTGTACGTAGAGAGAGAGTCAACCCCCCTCATCATTACTTTTCTGTATGTAGAGAGAGTCAACCCCCCTCATCATTACTATTCTGTACGTAGAGAGAGTCAACACCCCTCATCATTACTATTCTGTATGTAGAGAGAGTAAACCCCCCTCATCATTACTATTCTGTATGTAGAGAGAGTCAACTCCCCTCATCATTACTATTCTGTACGTAGAGATAGTCAACCCCCCTCATCATTACTATTCTGTACGTAGAGAGAGTCAACCCCCCTCATCATTACTATTCTGTAAATAGAGAGAGTCAACCCCCCTCATCATTACTATTCTATACGTAGAGAGAGAGTCAAACCCCCTCATCATTACTTTTCTGTATGTAGAGAGAGTCAACCCCCCTCATCATTACTATTCTGTACGTAGAGAGAGTCAACCCCCCTCATCATTACTATTCTGTATGTAGAGAGAGTCAACCCCCCTCATCATTACTATTCTGTACGTAGAGAGAGAGTCAACCCCCCTCATCATTACTATTCTGTATGTAGAGAGAGTCAACCCCCCTCATCATTACTATTCTGTACGTAGAGAGAGAGTCAACCCCCCTCATCATTACTATTCTCTATGTAGAGAGAGAGTCAACCCCCCTCATCATTACTATTCTGTATGTAGAGAGAGTCAACCCCCCTCATCATTACTATTCTGTACGTAGAGAGAGAGTCAACCCCCCTCATCATTACTTTTCTGTATGTAGAGAGAGTCAACCCCCCTCATCATTACTATTCTGTACGTAGAGAGAGTCAACACCCCTCATCATTACTATTCTGTATGTAGAGAGAGTAAACCCCCCTCATCATTACTATTCTGTATGTAGAGAGAGTCAACTCCCCTCATCATTACTATTCTGTACGTAGAGAGAGTCAACCCCCCTCATCATTACTATTCTGTACGTAGAGAGAGTCAACCCCCCTCATCATTACTATTCTGTAAATAGAGAGAGTCAACCCCCCTCATCATTACTATTCTGTACGTAGAGAGAGAGTCAACCCCCCTCATCATTACTTTTCTGTATGTAGAGAGAGTCAACCCCCCTCATCATTACTATTCTGTACGTAGAGAGAGTCAACCCCCCTCATCATTACTATTCTGTATGTAGAGAGAGTAAACCCCCCTCATCATTACTATTCTGTATGTAGAGAGAGTCAACTCCCCTCATCATTACTATTCCGTACGTAGAGAGAGTCAACCCCCCTCATCATTACTATTCTGTACGTAGAGAGAGTCAACCCCCCTCATCATTACTATTCTGTACGTAGAGAGAGTCAACCCCCCTCATCATTACTATTCTGTACATAGAGAGAGAGTCAACCCCCCTCATCATTACTATTCTCTACGTAGAGAGAGTCAACCCCCCTCATCATTACTATTCTGTACGTAGAGAGAGAGTCAACCCACCTCATCATTACTATTCTGTACGTAGAGAGAGTCAACCCCCCTCATCATTACTATTCTGTATGTAGAGAGAGAGTCAACCCCCCTCATCATTACTATTCTGTACGTAGAGAGAGAGTCAACCCCCCTCATCATTACTATTCTCTACGTAGAGAGAGAGTCAACCCCCCTCATCATTACTATTCTGTATGTAGAGAGAGAGTCAACCCCCCTCATCATTACTATTCTGTACGTAGAGAGAGTCAACCCCCCTCATCATTACTATTCTGTATGTAGAGAGAGTCAACCCACCTCATCATTACTATTCTGTACGTAGAGAGAGTCAACCCCCCTCATCATTACTATTCTGTATGTAGAGTCAACCCCCCTCATCATTACTATTCTGTACGTAGAGAGAGAGTCAACCCCCCTCATCATTACTATTCTGTACGTACAGAGAGTCAACCCCCCTCATCATTACTATTCTGTACGTAGAGAGAGTCAACCCCCCTCATCATTACTATTCTGTACGTAGAGAGAGTCAACCCCCCTCATCATTACTATTCTGTACGTAGAGAGAGTCAACCCCCCTCATCATTACTATTCTGTACGTAGAGAGAGTCAACCCCCCTCATCATTACTATTCTGTAGGTAGAGAGAGTCAACCCCCCTCATCATTACTATTCTGTATGTAGAGAGAGAGTCAACCCCCCTCATCATTACTATTCTGTACGTAGAGAGAGAGTCAACCCCCCTCATCATTACTATTCTCTACGTAGAGAGAGAGTCAACCCCCCTCATCATTACTATTCTGTACATAGAGAGAGTCAACCCCCTCATCATTACTATTCTGTACGTAGAGAGAGAGTCAACCCCCCTCATCATTACTATTCTCTACGTAGAGAGAGAGTCAACCCCCCTCATCATTACTATTCTGTACGTAGAGAGAGTCAACCCCCCTCATCATTACTATTCTGTACGTAGAGAGAGTCAACCCCCCTCATCATTACTATTCTGTACGTAGAGAGAGTCAACCCCCCTCATCATTACTATTCTGTACGTAGAGAGAGAGTCAACCCCCCTCATCATTACTATTCTGTACGTAGAGAGAGAGTCAACCCCCCTCATCATTACTATTCTCTACGTAGAGAGAGAGTCAACCCCCCTCATCATTACTATTCTGTATGTAGAGAGAGAGTCAACCCCCCTCATCATTACTATTCTGTATGTAGAGAGAGTCAACCCCCCTCATCATTACTATTCTGTATGTAGAGAGAGTCAACCCACCTCATCATTACTATTCTGTACGTAGAGAGAGTCAACCCCCCTCATCATTACTATTCTGTATGTAGAGTCAACCCCCCTCATCATTACTATTCTGTACGTAGAGAGAGAGTCAACCCCCCTCATCATTACTATTCTGTACGTACAGAGAGTCAACCCCCCTCATCATTACTATTCTGTACGTAGAGAGAGTCAACCCCCCTCATCATTACTATTCTGTACGTAGAGAGAGTCAACCCCCCTCATCATTACTATTCTGTACGTAGAGAGAGTCAACCCCCCTCATCATTACTATTCTGTATGTAGAGAGAGTCAACCCCCCTCATCATTACTATTCTGTATGTAGAGAGAGAGTCAACCCCCCTCATCATTACTATTCTGTATGTAGAGAGAGAGTCAACCCCCCTCATCATTACTATTCTGTACGTAGAGAGAGACTCAACCCCCCTCATCATTACTATTCTGTATGTAGAGAGAGTCATTCACCCTCATCATTACTGTTCTGTATGTAGAGAGTGTCAACCCCCCTCATCATTACTATTCTGTATGTAGAGAGAGTCAACCCCCCTCATCATTACTATTCTGTACGTAGAGCGAGTCAACCCCCTCATCATTACTATTCTGTATGTAGAGAGAGTCAACCCCCCTCAACATTACTATTCTGTATATAGAGAGAGTCAACCCCCCTCATCATTACTATTCTGAACGTAGAGAGAGAGTCAACCCCCCTCATCATTACTATTCTGTATGTAGAGAGAGTCAACCCCCCTCATCATTACTATTCTGTATGTAGAGAGAGTCAACCCCCCTCATCATTACTATTCTGTACGTAGAGAGAGAGTCAACCCCCCTCATCATTACTATTCTGTATGTAGAGCGAGTCAACCCCCCTCATCATTACTATTCTGTATGTAGAGAGAGTCAACCCCCCTCATCATTACTATTCTGTATATAGAGAGAGTCAACCCCCCTCATCATTACTATTCTGTATGTAGAGAGAGTCAACCCCCCTCATCATTACTATTCTGTACGTAGAGAGAGTAACCCCCCCTCATCATTACTATTTTGTACATAGAGAGAGAGTCAACCCCCCTCATCATTACTATTCTGTATGTAGAGAGAGAGTCAACCCCCCTCATCATTACTATTCTGTACGTAGAGAGAGAGTCAACCCCCCTCATCATTACTATTCTGTACGTAGAGAGAGTCAACCCCCCTCATCATTACTATTCTGTATGTAGAGAGAGAGTCAACCCCCCTCATCATTACTATTCTGTACGTAGAGAGAGTCAACCCCCCTCATCATTACTATTCTGTATATAGAGAGAGTCAACCCCCCTCATCATTACTATTCTGAACGTAGAGAGAGAGTCAACCCCCCTCATCATTACTATTCTGTATGTAGAGAGAGTCAACCCCCCTCTTCATTACTATTCAGTATGTAGAGAGAGTCAACCCCCCTCATCATTACTATTCTGTACGTAGAGAGAGAGTCAACCCCCCTCATCATTACTATTCTGTATGTAGAGAGAGTCAACCCCCCTCATCATTACTATTCTGTACGTAGAGAGAGAGTCAACCCCCCTCATCATTACTATTCTGTATGTAGAGAGAGTCAACCCCCCTCATCATTACTATTCTGTACGTAGAGAGAGAGTCAACCCCCCTCATCATTACTTTTCTGTATGTAGAGAGAGTCAACCCCCCTCATCATTACTATTCTGTACGTAGAGAGAGTCAACCCCCCTCATCATTACTATTCTGTATGTAGAGAGAGTAAACCCCCCTCATCATTACTATTCTGTATGTAGAGAGAGTCAACCCCCCTCATCATTACTATTCTGTATGTAGAGAGAGTCAACCCCCCTCATCATTACTATTCTGTACGTAGAGAGAGAGTCAACCCCCCTCATCATTACTATTCTGTACGTAGAGAGAGTCAACCCCACTCATCATTACTATTCTGTACGTAGAGAGAGAGTCAACCCCCCTCATCATTACTATTCTGTACGTAGAGAGAGTCAACCCCCCTCATCATTACTATTCTGTACGTAGAGAGAGTCAACCCCCCTCATCATTACTATTCTGTACGTAGAGAGAGTCAACCCCCCTCATCATTACTATTCTGTACATAGAGAGAGAGTCAACCCCCCTCATCATTACTATTCTGTACGTAGAGAGAGAGTCAACCCCCCTCATCATTACTATTCTGTATGTAGAGAGAGAGTCAACCCCCCTCATCATTACTATTCTGTACGTAGAGAGAGAGTCAACCCCCCTCATCATTACTATTCTGTACGTAGAGAGAGTCAACCCCCCTCATCATTACTATTCTGTACGTAGAGAGAGAGTCAACCCCCCTCATCATTACTATTCTGTACGTAGAGAGAGTCAACCCCCCTCATCATTACTATTCTGTACGTAGAGAGAGAGTCAACCCCCCTCATCATTACTATTCTGTACGTAGAGAGAGAGTCAACCCCCCTCATCATTACTATTCTGTATGTGAGAGAGAGTCAACCCCCCTCATCATTACTATTCTGTATGTGAGAGAGAGTCAACCCCCCTCATCATTACTATTCTGTACGTAGAGAGAGTCAACCCCCCTCATCATTACTATTCTGTACGTAGAGAGAGTCATCCCCCCTCATCATTACTATTCTGTATGTAGAGAGAGTCAACCCCACTCATCATTACTATTCTGTATGTAGAGAGAGTCAACCCCCCTCATCATTACTATTCTGTACGTAGAGAGAGAGTCAACCCCCCTCATCATTACTATTCTGTACGTAGAGAGAGTCAACCCCCCTCATCATTACTATTCTGTACATAGAGAGAGTCAACCCCCCTCATCATTACTATTCTGTACGTAGAGAGAGAGTCAACCCCCCTCATCATTACTATTCTGTACGTAGAGAGAGAGTCAACCCCCCTCATCATTACTATTTTGTACATAGAGAGAGTCAACCCCCCTCATCATTACTATTCCGTACGTAGAGAGAGTCAACCCCCCTCATCATTACTATTCTGTACGTAGAGAGAGTCAACCCCCCTCATCATTACTATTCTGTACGTAGAGAGAGTCAATCCCCCTCATCATTACTATTCTGTATGTAGAGAGAGAGTCAACCCCCCTCATCATTACTATTCTGTACGTAGAAAGAGAGTCAACCCCCCTCATCATTACTGTTCTGTACTTAGAGAGAGTCAACACCCTCATCATTACTATTCTGTATGCAGAGAGAGTCAACCGCCTCATCATTACTATTCTGTATGTAGAGAGAGTCAACCCCCCACATCATTACTATTCTGTATTTAGAGAGAGTCAACCCCCTCATCATTACTATTCTGTATATAGAGAGAGTCAACCCCCCTCATCATTACTATTCTGTACGTAGAGAGAGTCAACCCCCCTCATCATTACTATTCTGTATGTGAGAGAGTCAAACCCCCTCATTATTACTATTCTGTATGTAGAGAGAGTCAACCCCCCTCATCATTACTATTCTGTATGTAGAGAGAGTCAACCCACCTCATCATTACTATTCTGTACGTAGAGAGAGTCAACCCCCCTCATCATTACTATTCTGTATGTAGAGTCAACCCCCCTCATCATTACTATTCTGTACGTAGAGAGAGAGTCAACCCCCCTCATCTTTACTATTTTGTACGTAGAGAGAGTCAACCCCCCTCATCATTACTATTCTGTACGTAGAGAGAGTCAACCCCCCTCATCATTACTATTCTGTACGTAGAGAGAGTCAACCCCCCTCATCATTACTATTCTGTACGTAGAGAGAGTCAACCCCCCTCATCATGACTATTCTGTATGTAGAGAGAGAGTCAACCCCCCTCATCATTACTATTCTGTACGTAGAAAGAGAGTCAACCCCCCTCATCATTACTATTCTGTACGTAGAGAGAGAGTCAACCCCCCTCATCATTACTATTCTCTACGTAGAGAGAGAGTCAACCCCCATCATCATTACTATTCTGTATGTAGAGAGAGAGTCAACCCCCCTCATCATTACTATTCTGTACGTAGAGAGAGTCAACCACCCTCATCATTACTATTCTGTACGTAGAGAGAGTCAACCCCCCTCATCATTACTATTCTGTACGTAGAGAGAGTCAAACCCCCTCATCATTGCTATTCTGTACGTAGAGAGAGTCAACCCCCCTCATCATTACTATTCTGTATGTAGAGAGAGTCAACCCCCCTCATCATTACTATTCTGTATGTAGAGAGAGTCAACCCCCCTCATCATTACTATTCTGTATGTAGAGAGAGTCAACCCCCCTCATCATTACTATTCTGTACGTAGAGAGAGTCAACCCCCCTCATCATTACTATTCTGTATGTAGAGAGAGTCAACCCCCCTCATCATTACTATTCTGTATGTAGAGAGAGTCAACCCCCCTCATCATTACTATTCTGTACGTAGAGAGAGAGTCAACCCCCCTCATCATTACTATTCTGTACGTAGAGAGAGTCAACCCCCCTCATCATTACTATTCTGTACATAGAGAGAGTCAACCCCCCTCATCATTACTATTCTGTACGTAGAGAGAGAGTCAACCCCCTCATCATCACTATTCTGTATGTAGAGAGAGTCAACCCCCCTCACTATTACTATTCTGTATGTAGAGAGTCAACCCCCCTCATCATTACTATTCTGTATGTAGAGAGAGTCAACCCCCCTCATCATTACTATTCTGTACGTAGAGAGAGTCAACCCCCCTCATCATTACTATTCTGTACATAGAGAGAGAGTCAACCCCCCTCATCATTACTATTCTGTACGTAGAGAGAGAGTCAACCCCCCCTCATCATTACTATTTTGTACATAGAGAGAGTCAACCCCCCTCATCATTACTATTCTGTATGCAGAGAGAGAGTCAACCCCCCTCATCATTACTCTTCCGTACGTAGAGAGAGAGTCAACCCCCCTCATCATTACTATTCTGTACGTAGAGAGAGTCAACCCCCCTCATCATTACTATTCTGTACGTAGAGAGAGTCAACCCCCCTCATCATTACTATTCTGTACGTAGAGAGAGTCAATCCCCCTCATCATTACTATTCTGTATGTAGAGAGAGAGTCAACCCCCCTCATCATTACTATTCTGTACGTAGAAAGAGAGTCAACCCCCCTCATCATTACTATTCTGTACGTAGAGAGAGTCAACCCCCCTCATCATTACTGTTCTGTACTTAGAGAGAGTCAACACCCTCATCATTACTATTCTGTATGCAGAGAGAGTCAACCGCCTCATCATTACTATTCTGTATGTAGAGAGAGTCAACCCCCCACATCATTACTATTCTGTATTTAGAGAGAGTCAACCCCCTCATCATTACTATTCTGTATATAGAGAGAGTCAACCCCCCTCATCATTACTATTCTGTACGTAGAGAGAGTCAACCCCCCTCATCATTACTATTCTGTATGTGAGAGAGTCAAACCCCCTCATTATTACTATTCTGTATGTAGAGAGAGTCAACCCCCCTCATCATTACTATTCTGTATGTAGAGAGAGTCAACCCACCTCATCATTACTATTCTGTACGTAGAGAGAGTCAACCCCCCTCATCATTACTATTCTGTATGTAGAGTCAACCCCCCTCATCATTACTATTCTGTACGTAGAGAGAGAGTCAACCCCCCTCATCTTTACTATTTTGTACGTAGAGAGAGTCAACCCCCCTCATCATTACTATTCTGTACGTAGAGAGAGTCAACCCCCCTCATCATTACTATTCTGTACGTAGAGAGAGTCAACCCCCCTCATCATTACTATTCTGTACGTAGAGAGAGTCAACCCCCCTCATCATGACTATTCTGTATGTAGAGAGAGAGTCAACCCCCCTCATCATTACTAATCTGTACGTAGAAAGAGAGTCAACCCCCCTCATCATTACTATTCTGTACGTAGAGAGAGAGTCAACCCCCCTCATCATTACTATTCTCTACGTAGAGAGAGAGTCAACCCCCATCATCATTACTATTCTGTATGTAGAGAGAGAGTCAACCCCCCTCATCATTACTATTCTGTACGTAGAGAGAGTCAACCACCCTCATCATTACTATTCTGTACGTAGAGAGAGTCAACCCCCCTCATCATTACTATTCTGTACGTAGAGAGAGTCAAACCCCCTCATCATTGCTATTCTGTACGTAGAGAGAGTCAACCCCCCTCATCATTACTATTCTGTATGTAGAGAGAGTCAACCCCCCTCATCATTACTATTCTGTATGTAGAGAGAGTCAAACCCCCTCATCATTACTATTCTGTATGTAGAGAGAGTCAACCCCCCTCATCATTACTATTCTGTACGTAGAGAGAGTCAACCCCCCTCATCATTACTATTCTGTATGTAGAGAGAGTCAACCCCCCTCATCATTACTATTCTGTATGTAGAGAGAGTCAACCCCCCTCATCATTACTATTCTGTACGTAGAGAGAGAGTCAACCCCCCTCATCATTACTATTCTGTACGTAGAGAGAGTCAACCCCCCTCATCATTACTATTCTGTACATAGAGAGAGTCAACCCCCCTCATCATTACTATTCTGTACGTAGAGAGAGAGTCAACCCCCTCATCATCACTATTCTGTATGTAGAGAGAGTCAACCCCCCTCACTATTACTATTCTGTATGTAGAGAGAGTCAACCCCCCTCATCATTACTATTCTGTATGTAGAGAGAGTCAACCCCCCTCATCATTACTATTCTGTACGTAGAGAGAGTCAACCCCCCTCATCATTACTATTCTGTACATAGAGAGAGAGTCAACCCCCCTCATCATTACTATTCTGTACGTAGAGAGAGAGTCAACCCCCCCTCATCATTACTATTTTGTACATAGAGAGAGTCAACCCCCCTCATCATTACTATTCTGTATGCAGAGAGAGAGTCAACCCCCCTCATCATTACTATTCCGTACGTAGAGAGAGAGTCAACCCCCCTCATCATTACTATTCTGTACGTAGAGAGAGTCAACCCCCCTCATCATTACTATTCTGTACGTAGAGAGAGTCAACCCCCCTCATCATTACTATTCTGTACGTAGAGAGAGTCAATCCCCCTCATCATTACTATTCTGTATGTAGAGAGAGAGTCAACCCCCCTCATCATTACTATTCTGTACGTAGAAAGAGAGTCAACCCCCCTCATCATTACTATTCTGTACGTAGAGAGAGTCAACCCCCCTCATCATTACTCTTCTGTACTTAGAGAGAGTCAACACCCTCATCATTACTATTCTGTATGCAGAGAGAGTCAACCGCCTCATCATTACTATTCTGTATGTAGAGAGAGTCAACCCCCCACATCATTACTATTCTGTATTTAGAGAGAGTCAACCCCCTCATCATTACTATTCTGTATATAGAGAGAGTCAACCCCCCTCATCATTACTATTCTGTACGTAGAGAGAGTCAACCCCCCTCATCATTACTATTCTGTACGTAGAGAGAGTCAATCCCCCTCATCATTACTATTCTGTATGTAGAGAGAGAGTCAACCCCCCTCATCATTACTATTCTGTACGTAGAAAGAGAGTCAACCCCCCTCATCATTACTGTTCTGTACTTAGAGAGAGTCAACACCCTCATCATTACTATTCTGTATGCAGAGAGAGTCAACCGCCTCATCATTACTATTCTGTATGTAGAGAGAGTCAACCCCCCACATCATTACTATTCTGTATTTAGAGAGAGTCAACCCCCTCATCATTACTATTCTGTATATAGAGAGAGTCAACCCCCCTCATCATTACTATTCTGTACGTAGAGAGAGTCAACCCCCCTCATCATTACTATTCTGTATGTGAGAGAGTCAAACCCCCTCATTATTACTATTCTGTATGTAGAGAGAGTCAACCCCCCTCATCATTACTATTCTGTATGTAGAGAGAGTCAACCCACCTCATCATTACTATTCTGTACGTAGAGAGAGTCAACCCCCCTCATCATTACTATTCTGTATGTAGAGTCAACCCCCCTCATCATTACTATTCTGTACGTAGAGAGAGAGTCAACCCCCCTCATCTTTACTATTTTGTACGTAGAGAGAGTCAACCCCCCTCATCATTACTATTCTGTACGTAGAGAGAGTCAACCCCCCTCATCATTACTATTCTGTACGTAGAGAGAGTCAACCCCCCTCATCATTACTATTCTGTACGTAGAGAGAGTCAACCCCCCTCATCATTACTATTCTGTACATAGAGAGAGTCAACCCCCCTCATCATTACTATTCTGTACGTAGAGAGAGAGTCAACCCCCCTCATCATCACTATTCTGTATGTAGAGAGAGTCAACCCCCCTCACTATTACTATTCTGTATGTAGAGAGAGTCAACCCCCCTCATCATTACTATTCTGTATGTAGAGAGAGTCAACCCCCCTCATCATTACTATTCTGTACGTAGAGAGAGTCAACCCCCCACATCATTACTATTCTGTACGTAGAGAGAGAGTCAACCCCCCTCATCATTACTATTCTGTACGTAGAGAGAGAGTCAACCCCCCCTCATCATTACTATTTTGTACATAGAGAGAGTCAACCCCCCTCATCATTACTATTCTGTATGCAGAGAGAGAGTCAACCCCCCTCATCATTACTATTCCGTACGTAGAGAGAGAGTCAACCCCCCTCATCATTACTATTCTGTACGTAGAGAGAGTCAACCCCCCTCATCATTACTATTCTGTACGTAGAGAGAGAGTCAACCCCCCTCATCATTACTATTCTCTACGTAGAGAGAGAGTCAACCCCCATCATCATTACTATTCTGTATGTAGAGAGAGAGTCAACCCCCCTCATCATTACTATTCTGTACGTAGAGAGAGTCAACCACCCTCATCATTACTATTCTGTACGTAGAGAGAGTCAACCCCCCTCATCATTACTATTCTGTACGTAGTGAGAGTCAACCCCCCTCATCATTGCTATTCTGTACGTAGAGAGAGTCAACCCCCCTCATCATTACTATTCTGTATGTAGAGAGAGTCAACCCCCCTCAACATTACTATTCTGTATGTAGAGAGAGTCAACCCCCCTCATCATTACTATTCTGTATGTAGAGAGAGTCAACCCCCCTCATCATTACTATTCTGTACGTAGAGAGAGTCAACCCCCCTCATCATTACTATTCTGTATGTAGAGAGAGTCAACCCCCCTCATCATTACTATTCTGTATGTAGAGAGAGTCAACCCCCCTCATCATTACTATTCTGTACGTAGAGAGAGAGTCAACCCCCCTCATCATTACTATTCTGTACGTAGAGAGAGTCAACCCCCCTCATCATTACTATTCTGTACATAGAGAGAGTCAACCCCCCTCATCATTACTATTCTGTACGTAGAGAGAGAGTCAACCCCCCTCATCATCACTATTCTGTATGTAGAGAGAGTCAACCCCCCTCACTATTACTATTCTGTATGTAGAGAGAGTCAACCCCCCTCATCATTACTATTCTGTATGTAGAGAGAGTCAACCCCCCTCATCATTACTATTCTGTACGTAGAGAGAGTCAACCCCCCTCATCATTACTATTCTGTACGTAGAGAGAGAGTCAACCCCCCTCATCATTACTATTCTGTACGTAGAGAGAGAGTCAACCCCCCCTCATCATTACTATTTTGTACATAGAGAGAGTCAACCCCCCTCATCATTACTATTCTGTATGCAGAGAGAGAGTCAACCCCCCTCATCATTACTATTCCGTACGTAGAGAGAGAGTCAACCCCCCTCATCATTACTATTCTGTACGTAGAGAGAGTCAACCCCCCTCATCATTACTATTCTGTACGTAGAGAGAGTCAACCCCCCTCATCATTACTATTCTGTACGTAGAGAGAGTCAATCCCCCTCATCATTACTATTCTGTATGTAGAGAGAGAGTCAACCCCCCTCATCATTACTATTCTGTACGTAGAAAGAGAGTCAACCCCCCTCATCATTACTATTCTGTACGTAGAGAGAGTCAACCCCCCTCATCATTACTGTTCTGTACTTAGAGAGAGTCAACACCCTCATCATTACTATTCTGTATGCAGAGAGAGTCAACCGCCTCATCATTACTATTCTGTATGTAGAGAGAGTCAACCCCCCACATCATTACTATTCTGTATTTAGAGAGAGTCAACCCCCTCATCATTACTATTCTGTATATAGAGAGAGTCAACCCCCCTCATCATTACTATTCTGTACGTAGAGAGAGTCAACCCCCCTCATCATTACTATTCTGTATGTGAGAGAGTCAAATCCCCTCATTATTACTATTCTGTATGTAGAGAGAGTCAACCCCCCTCATCATTACTATTCTGTATGTAGAGAGAGTCAACCCCCCTCATCATTACTATTCTGTATGTAGAGAGAGAGTCAACCCCCCTCATCATTACTATTCTGTACGTAGAGAGAGAGTCAACCCCCCTCATCATTACTATTCTGTACGTAGAGAGAGAGTCAACCCCCCTCATCATTACTAATCTGTATGTAGAGAGAGTCAACCCCCCTCATCATTACTATTCTGTATGTAGAGAGAGTCAACCCACCTCATCATTACTATTCTGTACGTAGAGAGAGTCAACCCCCCTCATCATTACTATTCTGTATGTAGAGTCAACCCCCCTCATCATTACTATTCTGTACGTAGAGAGAGAGTCAACCCCCCTTATCTTTACTATTCTGTACGTAGAGAGAGTCAACCCCCCTCATCATTACTATTCTGTACGTAGAGAGAGTCAACCCCCCTCATCATTACTATTCTGTACGTAGAGAGAGTCAACCCCCCTCATCATTACTATTCTGTACGTAGAGAGAGTCAACCCCCCTCATCATGACTATTCTGTATGTAGAGAGAGAGTCAACCCCCCTCATCATTACTATTCTGTACGTAGAAAGAGAGTCAACCCCCCTCATCATTACTATTCTGTACGTAGAGAGAGAGTCAACCCCCCTCATCATTACTATTCTCTACGTAGAGAGAGAGTCAACCCCCATCATCATTACTATTCTGTATGTAGAGAGAGAGTCAACCCCCCTCATCATTACTATTCTGTACGTAGAGAGAGTCAACCACCCTCATCATTACTATTCTGTACGTAGAGAGAGTCAACCCCCCTCATCATTACTATTCTGTACGTAGAGAGAGTCAACCCCCCTCATCATTACTATTCTGTATGTAGAGAGAGTCAACCCCCCTCATCATTACTATTCTGTATGTAGAGAGAGTCAACCCCCCTCATCATTACTATTCTGTATGTAGAGAGAGTCAACCCCCCTCATCATTACTATTCTGTACGTAGAGAGAGTCAACCCCCCTCATCATTACTATTCTGTATGTAGAGAGAGTCAACCCCCCTCATCATTACTATTCTGTATGTAGAGAGAGTCAACCCCCCTCATCATTACTATTCTGTACGTAGAGAGAGAGTCAACCCCCCTCATCATTACTATTCTGTACGTAGAGAGAGTCAACCCCCCTCATCATTACTATTCTGTACATAGAGAGAGTCAACCCCCCTCATCATTACTATTCTGTACGTAGAGAGAGAGTCAACCCCCCTCATCATCACTATTCTGTATGTAGAGAGAGTCAACCCCCCTCACTATTACTATTCTGTATGTAGAGAGAGTCAACCCCCCTCATCATTACTATTCTGTATGTAGAGAGAGTCAACCCCCCTCATCATTACTATTCTGTACGTAGAGAGAGTCAACCCCCCTCATCATTACTATTCTGTACGTAGAGAGAGAGTCAACCCCCCTCATCATTACTATTCTGTACGTAGAGAGAGAGTCAACCCCCCCTCATCATTACTATTTTGTACATAGAGAGAGTCAACCCCCCTCATCATTACTATTCTGTATGCAGAGAGAGAGTCAACCCCCCTCATCATTACTATTCCGTACGTAGAGAGAGAGTCAACCCCCCTCATCATTACTATTCTGTACGTAGAGAGAGTCAACCCCCCTCATCATTACTATTCTGTACGTAGAGAGAGTCAACCCCCCTCATCATTACTATTCTGTACGTAGAGAGAGTCAATCCCCCTCATCATTACTATTCTGTATGTAGAGAGAGAGTCAACCCCCCTCATCATTACTATTCTGTACGTAGAAAGAGAGTCAACCCCCCTCATCATTACTATTCTGTACGTAGAGAGAGTCAACCCCCCTCATCATTACTGTTCTGTACTTAGAGAGAGTCAACACCCTCATCATTACTATTCTGTATGCAGAGAGAGTCAACCGCCTCATCATTACTATTCTGTATGTAGAGAGAGTCAACCCCCCACATCATTACTATTCTGTATTTAGAGAGAGTCAACCCCCTCATCATTACTATTCTGTATATAGAGAGAGTCAACCCCCCTCATCATTACTATTCTGTACGTAGAGAGAGTCAACCCCCCTCATCATTACTATTCTGTATGTGAGAGAGTCAAACCCCCTCATTATTACTATTCTGTATGTAGAGAGAGTCAACCCCCCTCATCATTACTATTCTGTATGTAGAGAGAGTCAACCCACCTCATCATTACTATTCTGTACGTAGAGAGAGTCAACCCCCTTCATCATTACTATTCTGTATGTAGAGTCAACCCCCCTCATCATTACTATTCTGTACGTAGAGAGAGAGTCAACCCCCCTCATCATTACTATTCTGTACTTAGAGAGAGTCAACCCCCCTCATCATTACTATTCTGTACGTAGAGAGAGTCAACCCCCCTCATCATTACTATTCTGTACGTAGAGAGAGTCAACCCCCCTCATCATTACTATTCTGTACGTAGAGAGAGTCAACCCCCCTCATCATTACTATTCTGTATGTATAGAGAGTCAACCCCCCTCATCATTACTATTCTGTACGTAGAGAGAGAGTCAACCCCCCTCATCATTACTATTCTGTACGTAGAGAGAGAGTCAACCCCCCTCATCATTACTAATCTGTATGTAGAGAGAGTCAACCCCCCTCATCATTACTATTCTGTACGTAGAGAGAGTCAACCCCCCTCATCATTACTATTCTGTATGTAGAGAGAGTCAACCCCCCTAATCATTACTATTCTGTATGTAGAGAGAGTCAACCCCCCTCATCATTACTATTCTGTATGTAGAGAGAGTCAACCCCCCTCATCATTACTATTCTGTACGTAGAGAGAATCAACCCCCCTCATCATTACTATTTTGTACATAGAGAGAGAGTCAACCCCCCTCATCATTACTATTCTGTATGTAGAGAGAGAGTCAACCCCCCTCATCATTACTATTCTGTATGTAGAGAGAGTCAACCCACCTCATCATTACTATTCTGTACGTAGAGAGAGTCAACCCCCCTCATCATTACTATTCTGTACGTAGAGAGAGTCAACCCCCCTCATCATTACTATTCTGTACAATTAGAGAGTCAACCCCCCTCATCATTACTATTCTGTACGTAGAGAGAGAGTCAACCCCACTCATCATTACTATTCTGTATGTAGAGAGAGTCAACCCCCCTCATCATTACTATTGTGTATGTAGAGAGAGTCAACCCCCCTCACCATTACTATTCTGTATGTAGAGAGAGTCAACCCCCCTCATCATAACTATTCTGTATGTAGAGAGAGTCAACCCCCTTCATCATTACTATTCTGTACGTAGAGCGAGTAACCCCCCCTCATCATTACTATTTTGTACATAGAGAGAGAGTCAACCCCCCTCATCATTACTATTATGTATGTAGAGAGAGAGTCAACCCCCCTCATCATTACTATTCCGTACGTAGAGAGAGAGTCAACCCCCCTCATCATTACTATTCTGTATGTAGAGAGAGTCAACCCCCCTCATCATTAAAATTCTGTACGTAGAGAGAGTCAACCCCCCTCATCATTACTATTCTGTACGTAGAGAGAGTAAACCCCCCTCATCATTACTATTCTGTATGTAGAGAGAGAGTCAACCCCCCTCATCATTACTATTCTGTACGTAGAGAGAGAGTCAACCCCCCTCATCATTACTATTCTGTACGTAGAGAGAGTCAACCCCCCTCATCATTAATGTTCTGTACTTAGAGAGAGTCAACCCCCTCATCATTACTATTCTGTATGCAGAGAGAGTCAACCGCCTCATCATTACTATTCTGTATGTAGAGAGAGTCAACCCCCCACATCATTACTATTCTGTATGTAGAGCGAGTCAACCCCCTCATCATTACTATTCTGTATATAGAGAGAGTCAACCCCCCTCATCATTACTATTCTGTATGTAGAGAGAGTCAACCCCCCTCATCATTACTATTCTGTATGTAGAGAGAGACAACCCCCCTCATCATTACTATTCTGTATGTAGAGAGAGTCAACCCCCCTCATCATTACTATTCTGTATGTAGAGAGAGTCAACCCCCCTCATCATTACTATTCTGTATGTAGAGAGAGTCAACCCCCCTCATCATTACTATTCTGTATGTAGAGAGAGTCAACCCCCCTCATTACTATTCTGTACGTAGAGAGAGTCAACCCCCCTCATCATTACTATTCTGTATGTGAGAGAGTCAACCCCCCTCATTATTACTATTCTGTATGTAGAGAGAGTCAACCCCCCTCATCATTACTATTCTGTACGTAGAGAGAGAGTCAACCCCCCTCATCATTACAATTCTGTACGTAGAGAGAGTCAACCCCCCTCATCATTACTATTCTGTATGTAGAGAGAGAGTCAACCCCCCTCATCATTACTATTCTGTACGTAGAGAGAGTCAACCCCCCTCATCATTACTATTCTGTATGTAGAGAGAGTCAACCCCCCTCATCATTACTATTCTGTATGTAGAGAGAGTCAACCCCCCTCATCATTACTATTCTGTACGCAAGAGAGAGTCAACCCCCCTCATCATTACAATTCTGTACGTAGAGAGTCAACTCCCCTCATCATTACTATTCTGTATGTAGAGAGAGTCAACCCCCCTCATCATTACTATTCTGTATGTAGAGAGAGTCAACCCCCCTCACTATTACTATTCTGTATGTAGAGAGAGTCAACCCCCCTCATCATTACTATTCTGTATGTAGAGAGAGTCAATCCCCCTCATCATTACTATTCTGGACGTAGAGAGAGTCAACCCCCCTCATCATTACTATTCTGTATGTAGAGAGAGAGTCAACCCCCCTTATCATTACTATTCTGTACGTAGAGAGCGAGTCAACCCCCCTCATCATTACTATTCTGTACGTAGAGAGAGTCAACCCCCCTCATCATTACTATTCTGTATGTGAGAGAGTCAACCCCCCTCATTATTACTATTCTGTATGTAGAGAGAGTCAACCCCCCTCATCATTACTATTCTGTACGTAGAGAGAGAGTCAACCCCCCTCATCATTACAATTCTGTACGTAGAGAGAGTCAACCCCCCTCATCATTACTATTCTGTATGTAG
Organism: Salmo salar; assembly: GCF_965601325.2. Taxonomy (NCBI): domain Eukaryota; kingdom Metazoa; phylum Chordata; class Actinopteri; order Salmoniformes; family Salmonidae; genus Salmo; species Salmo salar. The sequence continues at coordinate 49,793,762 of NC_138301.1, forward strand.
AGAGAGAGTCAACCCCCCTCATCATTACTATTCTGTACGTAGAGAGAGTCAACCACCCTCATCATTACTATTCTGTATGTAGAGAGAGTCAACCCCCCTCATCATTACTATTCTGTATGTAGAGAGAGTCAACCCCCCTCATCATTACTATTCTGTATGCAAGAGAGAGTCAACCCCCCTCATCATTACAATTCTGTACGTAGAGAGAGTCAACTCCCCTCATCATTACTATTCTGTATGTAGAGAGAGTCAACCCCCCTCATCATTACTATTCTGTACGTAGAGAGAGTCAACCCCCCTCATCATTACTATTCTGTATGTAGAGAGAGTCAACCCCCCTCATCATTACTATTCTGTACGTAGAGAGAGTCAACCCCCTCATCATTACTATTCTGTACGTAGAGAGAGTCAACCCCCCTCATCATTACTATTCTGTATGTAGAGAGAGTCAACCCCCCTCATCATTACTATTCTGTATGTAGAGAGAGTCAACCCCCCTCATCATTACTATTCTGTATGTAGAGAGAGTCAACCCCCCTCACTATTACTATTCTGTATGTAGAGAGAGTCAACCCCCCTCATCATTACTATTCTGTATGTAGAGAGAGTCAATCCCCCTCATCATTACTATTCTGGACGTAGAGAGAGTCAACCCCCCTCATCATTACTATTCTGTATGTAGAGAGAGTCAACCCCCCTCATCATTACTATTCTGTATGTAGAGAGAGTCAACCCCCCTCACTATTACTATTCTGTATGTAGAGAGAGTCAACCCCCCTCATCATTACTATTCTGTATGTAGAGAGAGTCAATCCCCCTCATCATTACTATTCTGGACGTAGAGAGAGTCAACCCCCCTCATCATTACTATTCTGTATGTAGAGAGAGAGTCAACCCCCCTTATCATTACTATTCTGTACGTAGAGAGAGAGTCAACCCCCCTCATCATTACTATTCTGTACGTAGAGAGAGAGTCAACCCCCCTCATCATTACTATTCTGTATGTAGAGAGAGTCAACCCCCCTCATCATTAAAATTCTGTACGTAGAGAGAGTCAACCCCCTTCATCATTACTATTCTGTACGTAGAGAGAGTCAACCCCCCTCATCATTACTATTCTGTACGTAGAGAGAGTAAACCCCCCTCATCATTACTATTCTGTATGTAGAGAGAGAGTCAACCCCCCTCATCATTACTATTCTGTACGTAGAGAGAGAGTCAACCCCCCTCATCATTACTATTCTGTACGTAGAGAGAGTCAACCCCCCTCATCATTACTGTTCTGTACTTAGAGAGAGTCAACCCCCTCATCATTACTATTCTGTAGGCAGAGAGAGTCAACCGCCTCATCATTACTATTCTGTATGTAGAGAGAGTCAACCCCCCACATCATTAGTATTCTGTACGTAGAGAGAGTCAACCCCCCTCATCATTACTATTCTGTATGTAGAGAGAGTCAACCCCCCTCATCATTACTATTCTGTATGTAGAGAGAGTCAACCCCCTTCATCATTACTATTCTGTACGCAAGAGAGAGTCAACCCCCCTCATCATTACAATTCTGTACGTAGAGAGAGTCAACTCCCCTCATCATTACTATTCTGTATGTAGAGAGAGTCAACCCCCCTCATCATTACTATTCTGTACGTAGAGAGAGTCAACCCCCCTCATCATTACTATTCTGTATGTAGAGAGAGTCAACCCCCCTCATCATTACTATTCTGTACGTAGAGAGAGTCAACCCCCTCATCATTACTATTCTGTACGTAGAGAGAGTCAACCCCCCTCATCATTACTATTCTGTATGTAGAGAGAGTCAACCCCCCTCATCATTACTATTCTGTATGTAGAGAGAGTCAACCCCCCTCATCATTACTATTCTGTATGTAGAGAGAGTCAACCCCCCTCACTATTACTATTCTGTATGTAGAGAGAGTCAACCCCCCTCATCATTACTATTCTGTATGTAGAGAGAGTCAATCCCCCTCATCATTACTATTCTGGACGTAGAGAGAGTCAACCCCCCTCATCATTACTATTCTGTATGTAGAGAGAGAGTCAACCCCCCTTATCATTACTATTCTGTACGTAGAGAGAGAGTCAACCCCCCTCATCATTACTATTCTGTACGTAGAGAGAGAGTCAACCCCCCTCATCATTACTATTCTGTATGTAGAGAGAGTCAACCCCCCTCATCATTAAAATTCTGTACGTAGAGAGAGTCAACCCCCTTCATCATTACTATTCTGTACGTAGAGAGAGTCAACCCCCCTCATCATTACTATTCTGTACGTAGAGAGAGTAAACCCCCCTCATCATTACTATTCTGTATGTAGAGAGAGAGTCAACCCCCCTCATCATTACTATTCTGTACGTAGAGAGAGAGTCAACCCCCCTCATCATTACTATTCTGTACGTAGAGAGAGTCAACCCCCCTCATCATTACTGTTCTGTACTTAGAGAGAGTCAACCCCCTCATCATTACTATTCTGTAGGCAGAGAGAGTCAACCGCCTCATCATTACTATTCTGTATGTAGAGAGAGTCAACCCCCCACATCATTACTATTTTGTATGTAGAGAGAGTCAACCCCCTCATCATTACTATTCTGTATATAGAGAGAGTCAACCCCCCTCATCATTACTATTCTGTATGTGAGAGAGTCAACCCCCCTCATCATTACTATTCTGTACGTAGAGAGAGTCAACCCCCCTCATCATTACTATTCTGTATGTGAGAGAGTCAACCCCCCTCATTATTACTATTCTGTATGTAGAGAGAGTCAACCCCCCTCATCATTACTATTCTGTACGTAGAGAGAGAGTCAACCCCCCTCATCATTACAATTCTGTACGTAGAGAGAGTCAACCCCCCTCATCATTACTATTCTGTATGTAGAGAGAGAGTCAACCCCCCTCATCATTACTATTCTGTACGTAGAGAGAGTCAACCCCCCTCATCATTACTATTCTGCATGTAGAGAGAGTCAACCCCCCTCATCATTACTATTCTGTATGTAGAGAGAGTCAACCCCCCTCATCATTACTATTCTGTACGCAAGAGAGAGTCAACCCCCCTCATCATTACAATTCTGTACGTAGAGAGAGTCAACTCCCCTCATCATTACTATTCTGTATGTAGAGAGAGTCAACCCCCCTCATCATTACTATTCTGTACGTAGAGAGAGTCAACCCCCCTCATCATTACTATTCTGTATGTAGAGAGAGTCAACCCCCCTCATCATTACTATTCTGTACGTAGAGAGAGTCAACCCCCTCATCATTACTATTCTGTACGTAGAGAGAGTCAACCCCCCTCATCATTACTATTCTGTATGTAGAGAGAGTCAACCCCCCTCATCATTACTATTCTGTATGTAGAGAGAGTCAACCCCCCTCATCATTACTATTCTGTATGTAGAGAGAGTCAACCCCCCTCACTATTACTATTCTGTATGTAGAGAGAGTCAACCCCCCTCATCATTACTATTCTGTATGTAGAGAGAGTCAATCCCCCTCATCATTACTATTCTGGACGTAGAGAGAGTCAACCCCCCTCATCATTACTATTCTGTATGTAGAGAGAGAGTCAACCCCCCTTATCATTACTATTCTGTACGTAGAGAGAGAGTCAACCCCCCTCATCATTACTATTCTGTACGTAGAGAGAGAGTCAACCCCCCTCATCATTACTATTCTGTATGTAGAGAGAGTCAACCCCCCTCATCATTAAAATTCTGTACGTAGAGAGAGTCAACCCCCTCATCATTACTATTCTGTACGTAGAGAGAGAGTCAACCCCCCTCATCATTACAATTCTGTACGTAGAGAGAGTCAACCCCCCTCATCATTACTATTCTGTATGTAGAGAGAGAGTCAACCCCCCTCATCATTACTATTCTGTACGTAGAGAGAGTCAACCCCCCTCATCATTACTATTCTGTATGTAGAGAGAGTCAACCCCCCTCATCATTACTATTCTGTATGTAGAGAGAGTCAACCCCCCTCATCATTACTATTCTGTACGCAAGAGAGAGTCAACCCCCCTCATCATTACAATTCTGTACGTAGAGAGAGTCAACTCCCCTCATCATTACTATTCTGTATGTAGAGAGAGTCAACCCCCCTCATCATTACTATTCTGTACGTAGAGAGAGTCAACCCCCCTCATCATTACTATTCTGTATGTAGAGAGAGTCAACCCCCCTCATCATTACTATTCTGTATGTAGAGAGAGTCAACCCCCCTCACTATTACTATTCTGTATGTAGAGAGAGTCAACCCCCCTCATCATTACTATTCTGTATGTAGAGAGAGTCAATCCCCCTCATCATTACTATTCTGGACGTAGAGAGAGTCAACCCCCCTCATCATTACTATTCTGTATGTAGAGAGAGAGTCAACCCCCCTTATCATTACTATTCTGTACGTAGAGAGAGAGTCAACCCCCCTCATCATTACTATTCTGTACGTAGAGAGAGAGTCAACCCCCCTCATCATTACTATTCTGTATGTAGAGAGAGTCAACCCCCCTCATCATTAAAATTCTGTACGTAGAGAGAGTCAACCCCCTCATCATTACTATTCTGTACGTAGAGAGAGAGTCAACCCCCCTCATCATTACAATTCTGTACGTAGAGAGAGTCAACCCCCCTCATCATTACTATTCTGTATGTAGAGAGAGAGTCAACCCCCCTCATCATTACTATTCTGTACGTAGAGAGAGTCAACCCCCCTCATCATTACTATTCTGTATGTAGAGAGAGTCAACCCCCCTCATCATTACTATTCTGTATGTAGAGAGAGTCAACCCCCCTCATCATTACTATTCTGTACGCAAGAGAGAGTCAACCCCCCTCATCATTACAATTCTGTACGTAGAGAGAATCAACTCCCCTCATCATTACTATTCTGTATGTAGAGAGAGTCAACCCCCCTCATCATTACTATTCTGTACGTAGAGAGAGTCAACCCCCCTCATCATTACTATTCTGTATGTAGAGAGAGTCAACCCCCCTCATCATTACTATTCTGTACGTAGAGAGAGTCAACCCCCTCATCATTACTATTCTGTACGTAGAGAGAGTCAACCCCCCTCATCATTACTATTCTGTATGTAGAGAGAGTCAACCCCCCTCATCATTACTATTCTGTATGTAGAGAGAGTCAACCCCCCTCATCATTACTATTCTGTATGTAGAGAGAGTCAACCCCCCTCACTATTACTATTCTGTATGTAGAGAGAGTCAACCCCCCTCATCATTACTATTCTGTATGTAGAGAGAGTCAATCCCCCTCATCATTACTATTCTGGACGTAGAGAAAGTCAACCCCCCTCATCATTACTATTCTGTATGTAGAGAGAGAGTCAACCCCCCTTATCATTACTATTCTGTACGTAGAGAGAGAGTCAACCCCCCTCATCATTACTATTCTGTACGTAGAGAGAGAGTCAACCCCCCTCATCATTACTATTCTGTATGTAGAGAGAGTCAACCCCCCTCATCATTAAAATTCTGTACGTAGAGAGAGTCAACCCCCTTCATCATTACTATTCTGTACGTAGAGAGAGTCAACCCCCCTCATCATTACTATTCTGTACGTAGAGAGAGTAAACCCCCCTCATCATTACTATTCTGTATGTAGAGAGAGAGTCAACCCCCCTCATCATTACTATTCTGTACGTAGAGAGAGAGTCAACCCCCCTCATCATTACTATTCTGTACGTAGAGAGAGTCAACCCCCCTCATCATTACTGTTCTGTACTTAGAGAGAGTCAACCCCCTCATCATTACTATTCTGTAGGCAGAGAGAGTCAACCGCCTCATCATTACTATTCTGTATGTAGAGAGAGTCAACCCCCCACATCATTACTATTCTGTATGTAGAGAGAGTCAACCCCCTCATCATTACTATTCTGTATATAGAGAGAGTCAACCCCCCTCATCATTACTATTCTGTATGTGAGAGAGTCAACCCCCCTCATCATTACTATTCTGTACGTAGAGAGAGTCAACCCCCCTCATCATTACTATTCTGTATGTGAGAGAGTCAACCCCCCTCATTATTACTATTCTGTATGTAGAGAGAGTCAACCCCCCTCATCATTACTATTCTGTACGTAGAGAGAGAGTCAACCCCCCTCATCATTACAATTCTGTACGTAGAGAGAGTCAACCCCCCTCATCATTACTATTCTGTATGTAGAGAGAGAGTCAACCCCCCTCATCATTACTATTCTGTACGTAGAGAGAGTCAACCCCCCTCATCATTACTATTCTGTATGTAGAGAGAGTCAACCCCCCTCATCATTACTATTCTGTATGTAGAGAGAGTCAACCCCCCTCATCATTACTATTCTGTACGCAAGAGAGAGTCAACCCCCCTCATCATTACAATTCTGTACGTAGAGAGAGTCAACTCCCCTCATCATTACTATTCTGTATGTAGAGAGAGTCAACCCCCCTCATCATTACTATTCTGTACGTAGAGAGAGTCAACCCCCCTCATCATTACTATTCTGTATGTAGAGAGAGTCAACCCCCCTCATCATTACTATTCTGTACGTAGAGAGAGTCAACCCCCTCATCATTACTATTCTGTACGTAGAGAGAGTCAACCCCCCTCATCATTACTATTCTGTATGTAGAGAGAGTCAACCCCCCCTCATCATTACTATTCTGTATGTAGAGAGAGTCAACCCCCCTCATCATTACTATTCTGTATGTAGAGAGAGTCAACCCCCCTCAATATTACTATTCTGTATGTAGAGAGAGAGTCAACCCCCCTCATCATTACTATTCTGTACGTAGAGAGAGAGTCAACCCCCCTCATCATTACTATTCTGTATGTAGAGAGAGTCAACCCCCCTCATCATTAAAATTCTGTACGTAGAGAGAGTCAACCCCCTCATCATTACTATTCTGTACGTAGAGAGAGAGTCAACCCCCCTCATCATTACAATTCTGTACGTAGAGAGAGTCAACCCCCCTCATCATTACTATTCTGTATGTAGAGAGAGAGTCAACCCCCCTCATCATTACTATTCTGTACGTAGAGAGAGTCAACCCCCCTCATCATTACTATTCTGTATGTAGAGAGAGTCAACCCCCCTCATCATTACTATTCTGTATGTAGAGAGAGTCAACCCCCCTCATCATTACTATTCTGTACGCAAGAGAGAGTCAACCCCCCTCATCATTACAATTCTGTACGTAGAGAGAGTCAACTCCCCTCATCATTACTATTCTGTATGTAGAGAGAGTCAACCCCCCTCATCATTACTATTCTGTACGTAGAGAGAGTCAACCCCCCTCATCATTACTATTCTGTATGTAGAGAGAGTCAACCCCCCTCATCATTACTATTCTGTACGTAGAGAGAGTCAACCCCCTCATCATTACTATTCTGTACGTAGAGAGAGTCAACCCCCCTCATCATTACTATTCTGTATGTAGAGAGAGTCAACCCCCCTCATCATTACTATTCTGTATGTAGAGAGAGTCAACCCCCCTCATCATTACTATTCTGTATGTAGAGAGAGTCAACCCCCCTCACTATTACTATTCTGTATGTAGAGAGAGTCAACCCCCCTCATCATTACTATTCTGTATGTAGAGAGAGTCAATCCCCCTCATCATTACTATTCTGGACGTAGAGAGAGTCAACCCCCCTCATCATTACTATTCTGTATGTAGAGAGAGAGTCAACCCCCCTTATCATTACTATTCTGTACGTAGAGAGAGAGTCAACCCCCCTCATCATTACTATTCTGTACGTAGAGAGAGAGTCAACCCCCCTCATCATTACTATTCTGTATGTAGAGAGAGTCAACCCCCCTCATCATTAAAATTCTGTACGTAGAGAGAGTCAACCCCCTTCATCATTACTATTCTGTACGTAGAGAGAGTCAACCCCCCTCATCATTACTATTCTGTACGTAGAGAGAGTAAACCCCCCTCATCATTACTATTCTGTATGTAGAGAGAGAGTCAACCCCCCTCATCATTACTATTCTGTACGTAGAGAGAGAGTCAACCCCCCTCATCATTACTATTCTGTACGTAGAGAGAGTCAACCCCCCTCATCATTACTGTTCTGTACTTAGAGAGAGTCAACCCCCTCATCATTACTATTCTGTAGGCAGAGAGAGTCAACCGCCTCATCATTACTATTCTGTATGTAGAGAGAGTCAACCCCCCACATCATTACTATTCTGTATGTAGAGAGAGTCAACCCCCTCATCATTACTATTCTGTATATAGAGAGAGTCAACCCCCCTCATCATTACTATTCTGTATGTGAGAGAGTCAACCCCCCTCATTATTACTATTCTGTATGTAGAGAGAGTCAACCCCCCTCATCATTACTATTCTGTACGTAGAGAGAGAGTCAACCCCCCTCATCATTACAATTCTGTACGTAGAGAGAGTCAACCCCCCTCATCATTACAATTCTGTACGTAGAGAGAGTCAACTCCCCTCATCATTACTATTCTGTATGTAGAGAGAGTCAACCCCCCTCATCATTACTATTCTGTACGTAGAGAGAGTCAACCCCCCTCATCATTACTATTCTGTATGTAGAGAGAGTCAACCCCCCTCATCATTACTATTCTGTACGTAGAGAGAGTCAACCCCCTCATCATTACTATTCTGTACGTAGAGAGAGTCAACCCCCCTCATCATTACTATTCTGTATGTAGAGAGAGTCAACCCCCCTCATCATTACTATTCTGTATGTAGAGAGAGTCAACCCCCCTCATCATTACTATTCTGTATGTAGAGAGAGTCAACCCCCCTCACTATTACTATTCTGTATGTAGAGAGAGTCAACCCCCCTCATCATTACTATTCTGTATGTAGAGAGAGTCAATCCCCCTCATCATTACTATTCTGGACGTAGAGAGAGTCAACCCCCCTCATCATTACTATTCTGTATGTAGAGAGAGAGTCAACCCCCCTTATCATTACTATTCTGTACGTAGAGAGAGAGTCAACCCCCCTCATCATTACTATTCTGTACGTAGAGAGAGAGTCAACCCCCCTCATCATTACTATTCTGTATGTAGAGAGAGTCAACCCCCCTCATCATTAAAATTCTGTACGTAGAGAGAGTCAACCCCCTCATCATTACTATTCTGTACGTAGAGAGAGAGTCAACCCCCCTCATCATTACAATTCTGTACGTAGAGAGAGTCAACCCCCCTCATCATTACTATTCTGTATGTAGAGAGAGAGTCAACCCCCCTCATCATTACTATTCTGTACGTAGAGAGAGTCAACCCCCCTCATCATTACTATTCTGTATGTAGAGAGAGTCAACCCCCCTCATCATTACTATTCTGTATGTAGAGAGAGTCAACCCCCCTCATCATTACTATTCTGTACGCAAGAGAGAGTCAACCCCCCTCATCATTACAATTCTGTACGTAGAGACAGTCAACTCCCCTCATCATTTCTATTCTGTATGTAGAGAGAGTCAACCCCCCTCATCATTACTATTCTGTACGTAGAGAGAGTCAACCCCCCTCATCATTACTATTCTGTATGTAGAGAGAGTCAACCCCCCTCATCATTACTATTCTGTACGTAGAGAGAGTCAACCCCCTCATCATTACTATTCTGTACGTAGAGAGAGTCAACCCCCCTCATCATTACTATTCTGTATGTAGAGAGAGTCAACCCCCCTCATCATTACTATTCTGTATGTAGAGAGAGTCAACCCCCATCACTTTTACTATTCTGTATGTAGAGAGAGTCAACCCCCCTCATCATTACTATTCTGTATGTAGAGAGAGTCAATCCCCCTCATCATTACTATTCTGGACGTAGAGAGAGTCAACCCCCCTCATCATTACTATTCTGTATGTAGAGAGAGAGTCAACCCCCCTTATCATTACTATTCTGTACGTAGAGAGAGAGTCAACCCCCCTCATCATTACTATTCTGTACGTAGAGAGAGAGTCAACCCCCCTCATCATTACTATTCTGTATGTAGAGAGAGTCAACCCCCCTCATCATTAAAATTCTGTACGTAGAGAGAGTCAACCCCCTTCATCATTACTATTCTGTACGTAGAGAGAGTCAACCCCCCTCATCATTACTATTCTGTACGTAGAGAGAGTAAACCCCCCTCATCATTACTATTCTGTATGTAGAGAGAGAGTCAACCCCCCTCATCATTACTATTCTGTACGTAGAGAGAGAGTCAACCCCCCTCATCATTACTATTCTGTACGTAGAGAGACTCAACCCCCCTCATCATTACTGTTCTGTACTTAGAGAGAGTCAACCCCCTCATCATTACTATTCTGTAGGCAGAGAGAGTCAACCGCCTCATCATTACTATTCTGTATGTAGAGAGAGTCAACCCCCCACATCATTACTATTCTGTATGTAGAGAGAGTCAACCCCCTCATCATTACTATTCTGTATATAGAGAGAGTCAACCCCCCTCATCATTACTATTCTGTATGTAGAGAGAGTCAACCCCCCTCATCATTACTATTCTGTATGTAGAGAGAGACAACCCCCCTCATCATTACTATTCTGTATGTAGAGAGAGTCAACCCCCCTCATCATTACTATTCTGTATGTAGAGAGAGTCAACCCCCCTCATCATTACTATTCTGTATGTAGAGAGAGTCAACCCCCCTCATCATTACTATTCTGTATGTAGAGAGAGTCAACCCCCCTCATTACTATTCTGTACGTAGAGAGAGTCAACCCCCCTCATCATTACTATTCTGTATGTAGAGAGAGTCAACCCCCCTCATCATTACTATTCTGTACGTAGAGAGAGAGTCAACCCCCCTCATCATTACTATTCTGTATGTGAGAGAGTCACATCCCCTCATTATTACTATTCTGTATGTAGAGAGTCAACCCCCCTCATCATTACTATTCTGTATGTAGAGAGAGTCAACCCCCCTCATCATTACAATTCTGTACGTAGAGAGAGTCAACCCCCCTCATCATTACTATTCTGTATGTAGAGAGTGAGTCAACCCCCCTCATCATTACTATTCTGTACGTAGAGAGAGTCAACCCCCCTCATCATTACTATTCTGTATGTAGAGAGAGTCAACCCCCCTCATCATTACTATTCTGTATGTAGAGAGAGTCAACCCCCCTCATCATTACTATTCTGTACGCAAGAGAGAGTCAACCCCCCTCATCATAACTATTCTGTATGTAGAGAGAGTCAACCCCCCTCGTCATAACTATTCTGTATGTAGAGAGAGAGTCAACCCCCCTCATCATTACTATTCTGCACGTAGAGAGAGTCAACCCCCTCATCATTACTACTCTGTACGTAGAGAGAGTCAACTCCCCTCATCATTACTATTCTGTATGTAGAGAGAGTCAACCCCCCTCATCATTACTATTCTGTACGTAGAGAGAGTCAACCCCCCTCATCATTACTATTCTGTATGTAGAGAGAGTCAACCCCCCTCATCATTACTATTCTGTACGTAGAGAGAGTCAACCCCCTCATCATTACTATTCTGTACGTAGAGAGAGTCAACCCCCCTCATCATTACTATTCTGTATGTAGAGAGAGTCAACCCCCCTCATCATTACTATTCTGTATGTAGAGAGAGTCAACCCCCCTCATCATTACTATTCTGTATGTAGAGAGAGTCAACCCCCCTCACTATTACTATTCTGTATGTAGAGAGAGTCAACCCCCCTCATCATTACTATTCTGTATGTAGAGAGAGTCAATCCCCCTCATCATTACTATTCTGGACGTAGAGAGAGTCAACCCCCCTCATCATTACTATTCTGTATGTAGAGAGAGAGTCAACCCCCCTTATCATTACTATTCTGTACGTAGAGAGAGAGTCAACCCCCCTCATCATTACTATTCTGTACGTAGAGAGAGAGTCAACCCCCCTCATCATTACTATTCTGTACGTAGAGCGAGTCAAGCCCCCTCATCATTACTATTCTGTATGTAGAGAGAGTCAACCCCCCTCATCATTACTATTCTGTATATATAGAGAGTCAACCCCCCTCATCATTACTATTCTGTATGTAGAGAGAGTTAACCCCCCTCATCATTACTATTCTGTACATAGAGAGAGAGTCAACCACCTCATCATTACTATTCTGTACGTAGAGAGAGAGTCAACCCCCCTCATCATTACTATTCTGTATGTAGAGAGAGTCAACCCCCCTCATCATTACTATTCTGTATGTAGAGAGAGTCAACCCCCCTCATCATTACTATTCTGTACGTAGAGAGAGTCAACCCCCCTCATCATTACTATTCTGTACATAGAGAGAGTCAACCCCCCTCATCATTACTATTCTGTATGTAGAGAGAGTCAACCCCCCTCATCATTACTATTCTGTACGTAGAGAGAGTCAACCCCCCTCATCATTACTATTCTGTACGTAGAGAGAGTCAACCCCCCTCATCATTACTATTCTGTATGTAGAGAGAGTCAACCCCCCTCATCATTACTATTCTGTATGTAGAGAGAGTCAACCCCCCTCATCATTACTATTCTGTATGTAGAGAGAGTCAACCCCCCTCACTATTACTATTCTGTATGTAGAGAGAGTCAACCCCCCTCATCATTACTATTCTGTATGTAGAGAGAGTCAATCCCCCTCATCATTACTATTCTGGACGTAGAGAGAGTCAACCCCCCTCATCATACTATTCTGTATGTAGAGAGAGAGTCAACCCCCCTTATCATTACTATTCTGTACGTAGAGAGAGAGTCAACCCCCCTCATCATTACTATTCTGTACGTAGAGAGAGAGTCAACCCCCCTTATCATTACTATTCTGTACGTAGAGAGAGAGTCAACCCCCCTCATCATTACTATTCTGTACGTAGAGAGAGAGTCAACCCCCCTCATCATTACTATTCTGTATGTAGAGAGAGTCAACCCCCCTCATCATTAAAATTCTGTACGTAGAGAGAGTCAACCCCCTTCATCATTACTATTCTGTACGTAGAGAGAGTCAACCCCCCTCATCATTACTATTCTGTACGTAGAGAGAGTAAACCCCCCTCATCATTACTATTCTGTATGTAGAGAGAGAGTCAACCCCCCTCATCATTACTATTCTGTACGTAGAGAGAGAGTCAACCCCCCTCATCATTACTATTCTGTACGTAGAGAGACTCAACCCCCCTCATCATTACTGTTCTGTACTTAGAGAGAGTCAACCCCCCTCATCATTACTATTCTGTAGGCAGAGAGAGTCAACCCGCCTCATCATTACTATTCTGTACTGTAGAGAGAGTCAACCCCCCACATCATTACTATTCTGTACGTAGAGAGAGTCAACCCCCTCATCATTACTATTCTGTATATAGAGAGAGTCAACCCCCCTCATCATTACTATTCTGTATGTAGAGAGAGTCAACCCCCCTCATCATTACTATTCTGTATGTAGAGAGAGACAACCCCCCTCATCATTACTATTCTGTATGTAGAGAGAGTCAACCCCCCTCATCATTACTATTCTGTATGTAGAGAGAGTCAACCCCCCTCATCATTACTATTCTGTATGTAGAGAGAGTCAACCCCCCTCATCATTACTATTCTGTATGTAGAGAGAGTCAACCCCCCTCATTACTATTCTGTACGTAGAGAGAGTCAACCCCCCTCATCATTACTATTCTGTATGTAGAGAGAGTCAACCCCCCTCATCATTACTATTCTGTACGTAGAGAGAGAGTCAACCCCCCTCATCATTACTATTCTGTACGTAGAGAGAGTCAACCCCCCTCATCATTACTATTCTGTATGTGAGAGAGTCACATCCCCTCATTATTACTATTCTGTATGTAGAGAGTCAACCCCCCTCATCATTACAATTCTGTACGTAGAGAGAGTCAACCCCCCTCATCATTACTATTCTGTACGTAGAGAGAGTCAACCCCCCTCATCATTACTATTCTGTATGTAGAGAGAGTCAACCCCCCTCATCATTACTATTCTGTATGTAGAGAGAGTCAACCCCCCTCATCATTACTATTCTGTACGCAAGAGAGAGTCAACCCCCCTCATCATAACTATTCTGTATGTAGAGAGAGTCAACCCCCCTCGTCATTACTATTCTGTATGTAGAGAGAGAGTCAACCCCCCTCATCATTACTATTCTGCACGTAGAGAGAGTCAACCCCCTCATCATTACTACTCTGTACGTAGAGAGAGTCAACTCCCCTCATCATTACTATTCTGTATGTAGAGAGAGTCAACCCCCCTCATCATTACTATTCTGTACGTAGAGAGAGTCAACCCCCCTCATCATTACTATTCTGTATGTAGAGAGAGTCAACCCCCCTCATCATTACTATTCTGTACGTAGAGAGAGTCAACCCCCTCATCATTACTATTCTGTACGTAGAGAGAGTCAACCCCCCTCATCATTACTATTCTGTATGTAGAGAGAGTCAACCCCCCTCATCATTACTATTCTGTATGTAGAGAGAGTCAACCCCCCTCATCATTACTATTCTGTATGTAGAGAGAGTCAACCCCCCTCACTATTACTATTCTGTATGTAGAGAGAGTCAACCCCCCTCATCATTACTATTCTGTATGTAGAGAGAGTCAATCCCCCTCATCATTACTATTCTGGACGTAGAGAGAGTCAACCCCCCTCATCATTACTATTCTGTATGTAGAGAGAGAGTCAACCCCCCTTATCATTACTATTCTGTACGTAGAGAGAGTCAACCCCCCTCATCATTACTATTCTGTACGTAGAGAGAGAGTCAACCCCCCTCATCATTACTATTCTGTACGTAGAGCGAGTCAAGCCCCCTCATCATTACTATTCTGTATGTAGAGAGAGTCAACCCCCCTCATCATTACTATTCTGTATATATAGAGAGTCAACCCCCCTCATCATTACTATTCTGTATGTAGAGAGAGTCAACCCCCCTCATCATTACTATTCTGTACATAGAGAGAGAGTCAACCACCTCATCATTACTATTCTGTACGTAGAGAGAGAGTCAACCCCCCTCATCATTACTATTCTGTATGTAGAGAGAGTCAACCCCCCTCATCATTACTATTCTGTACGTAGAGAGAGTCAACCCCCCTCATCATTACTATTCTGTATGTAGAGAGAGTCAACCCCCCCTCATTACTATTCTGTACGTAGAGAGAGTCAACCCCCCTCATCATTACTATTCTGTATGTAGAGAGAGTCAACCCCCCTCATCATTACTATTCTGTACGTAGAGAGAGAGTCAACCCCCCTCATCATTACTATTCTGTACGTAGAGAGAGTCAACCCCCCTCATCATTACTATTCTGTATGTGAGAGAGTCACATCCCCTCATTATTACTATTCTGTATGTAGAGAGTCAACCCCCCTCATCATTACAATTCTGTACGTAGAGAGAGTCAACCCCCCTCATCATTACTATTCTGTACGTAGAGAGAGTCAACCCCCCTCATCATTACTATTCTGTATGTAGAGAGAGTCAACCCCCCTCATCATTACTATTCTGTATGTAGAGAGAGTCAACCCCCCTCATCATTACTATTCTGTACGCAAGAGAGAGTCAACCCCCCTCATCATAACTATTCTGTATGTAGAGAGAGTCAACCCCCCTCGTCATTACTATTCTGTATGTAGAGAGAGAGTCAACCCCCCTCATCATTACTATTCTGCACGTAGAGAGAGTCAACCCCCTCATCATTACTACTCTGTACGTAGAGAGAGTCAACTCCCCTCATCATTACTATTCTGTATGTAGAGAGAGTCAACCCCCCTCATCATTACTATTCTGTACGTAGAGAGAGTCAACCCCCCTCATCATTACTATTCTGTATGTAGAGAGAGTCAACCCCCCTCATCATTACTATTCTGTACGTAGAGAGAGTCAACCCCCTCATCATTACTATTCTGTACGTAGAGAGAGTCAACCCCCCTCATCATTACTATTCTGTATGTAGAGAGAGTCAACCCCCCTCATCATTACTATTCTGTATGTAGAGAGAGTCAACCCCCCTCATCATTACTATTCTGTATGTAGAGAGAGTCAACCCCCCTCACTATTACTATTCTGTATGTAGAGAGAGTCAACCCCCCTCATCATTACTATTCTGTATGTAGAGAGAGTCAATCCCCCTCATCATTACTATTCTGGACGTAGAGAGAGTCAACCCCCCTCATCATTACTATTCTGTATGTAGAGAGAGAGTCAACCCCCCTTATCATTACTATTCTGTACGTAGAGAGAGTCAACCCCCCTCATCATTACTATTCTGTACGTAGAGAGAGAGTCAACCCCCCTCATCATTACTATTCTGTACGTAGAGCGAGTCAAGCCCCCTCATCATTACTATTCTGTATGTAGAGAGAGTCAACCCCCCTCATCATTACTATTCTGTATATATAGAGAGTCAACCCCCCTCATCATTACTATTCTGTATGTAGAGAGAGTCAACCCCCCTCATCATTACTATTCTGTACATAGAGAGAGAGTCAACCACCTCATCATTACTATTCTGTACGTAGAGAGAGAGTCAACCCCCCTCATCATTACTATTCTGTATGTAGAGAGAGTCAACCCCCCTCATCATTACTATTCTGTATGTAGAGAGAGTCAACCCCCCTCATCATTACTATTCTGTACGTAGAGAGAGTCAACCCCCCTCATCATTACTATTCTGTACATAGAGAGAGTCAACCCCCCTCATCATTACTATTCTGTATGTGAGAGAGTCAACCCCCCTCATCATTACTATTCTGTACGTAGAGAGAGTCAACCCCCCTCATCATTACTATTCTGTACGTAGAGAGAGTCAACCCCCCTCATCATTACTATTCTGTATGTAGAGAGAGTCAACCCCCCTCATCATTACTATTCTGTACGTAGAGAGAGGCAACCCCCCTCATCATTACTATTCTGTATGTAGAGAGAGTCAACCCCCCTCATCATTACTATTCTGTACGTAGAGAGAGTCAACCCCCTCATCATTACTATTCTGTACGTAGAGAGAGTCAACCCCCCTCATCATTACTATTCTGTATGTAGAGAGAGTCAACCCCCCTCATCATTACTATTCTGTATGTAGAGAGAGTCAACCCCCCTCATCATTACTATTCTGTATGTAGAGAGAGTCAACCCCCCTCACTATTACTATTCTGTATGTAGAGAGAGTCAACCCCCCTCATCATTACTATTCTGTATGTAGAGAGAGTCAATCCCCCTCATCATTACTATTCTGGACGTAGAGAGAGTCAACCCCCCTCATCATACTATTCTGTATGTAGAGAGAGAGTCAACCCCCCGTATCATTACTATTCTGTACGTAGAGAGAGAGTCAACCCCCCTCATCATTACTATTCTGTACGTAGAGAGAGAGTCAACCCCCCTCATCATTACTATTCTGTACGTAGAGCGAGTCAAGCCCCCTCATCATTACTATTCTGTATGTAGAGAGAGTCAACCCCCCTCATCATTACTATTCTGTATATATAGAGAGTCAACCCCCCTCATCATTACTATTCTGTATGTAGAGAGAGTCAACCCCCCTCATCATTACTATTCTGTACATAGAGAGAGAGTCAACCACCTCATCATTACTATTCTGTACGTAGAGAGAGAGTCAACCCCCCTCATCATTACTATTCTGTATGTAGAGAGAGTCAACCCCCCTCATCATTACTATTCTGTATGTAGAGAGAGTCAACCCCCCTCATCATTACTATTCTGTACGTAGAGAGAGTCAACCCCCCTCATCATTACTATTCTGTACATAGAGAGAGTCAACCCCCCTCATCATTACTATTCTGTATGTAGAGAGAGTCAACCCCCCTCATCATTACTATTCTGTACGTAGAGAGAGTCAACCCCCCTCATCATTACTATTCTGTACGTAGAGAGAGTCAACCCCCCTCATCATTACTATTCTGTACGTAGAGAGAGTCAACCCCCCTCATCATTACTATTCTGTACGTAGAGAGAGTCAACCCCCCTCATCATTACTATTCTGTATGTAGAGAGAGTCAACCCCCCTCACTATTACTATTCTGTATGTAGAGAGAGTCAACCCCCCTCATCATTACTATTCTGTACATAGAGAGAGAGTCAACCCCCCTCATCATTACTATTCTGTACGTAGAGATAGTCAACCCCCCTCATCATTACTATTCTGTATGTAGAGAGAGAGTCAACCCCCCTTATCATTACTATTCTGTACGTAGAGAGAGAGTCAACCCCCCTCATCATTACTATTCTCTACGTAGAGAGAGAGTCAACCCCCCTCATAATTACTATTCTGTATGTAGAGAGAGAGTCAACCCCCCTCATCATTACTATTCTCTACGTAGAGAGAGAGTCAACCCCCCTCATCATTACTATTCTGTATGTAGAGAGAGTCAACCCCCCTCATCATTACTATTCTGTATGTAGAGAGAGTCAACCCCCCTCATCATTACTATTCTGTACGTACAGAGAGAGTCAACCCCCCTCATCATTACTATTCTGTACGTAGAGAGAGTCAACCCCCCTCATCATTACTATTCTGTACGTAGAGAGAGAGTCAACCCCACTCATCATTACTATTCTGTATGTAGAGAGAGTCAACCCCCCTCATCATTACTATTCTGTATGTAGAGAGAGTCACCCCCCCTCATCATTACTATTCTGTATGTAGAGAGAGTCAACCCCCTTCATCATTACTATTCTGTACGCAAGAGAGAGTCAACCCCCCTCATCATTACTATTCTGTATGTAGAGAGAGTCAACCCCCGTCGTCATTACTATTCTGTATGTAGAGAGAGTCAACTCCCCTCATCATTACTATTCTGTACATAGAGAGAGTCAACCCCCCTCATCATTACTATTCTGTACTTAGAGAGAGAGTCAACCCCCCTCAATATTACTATTCTGTACGTAGAGAGAGTCAACCCCCCTCATCATTACTATTCTGTACGTAGAGAGAGTCAACCCCCCTCATCATTACTGTTCTGTATGTAGAGAGAGTCAACCCCCCTCACTATTACTATTCTGTACGTAGAGAGAGTCAACCCCCCTCATCATTACTATTCTGTATGTAGAGAGAGAGTCAACCCCCCTCATCATTACTATTCTGTACGTAGAGAGAGTCAACCCCCCTCATCATTACTATTCTGTATGTGAGAGAGTCAACCCCCCTCATTATTACTATTCTGTATGTAGAGAGTCAACCCCCCTCATCATTACTATTCTGTACGTAGAGAGAGTCAACCCCCCTCATCATTACTATTCTGTATGTAGAGAGAGAGTCAACCCCCCTCATCATTACTATTCTGCACGTAGAGAGAGTCAACCCCCCTCATCATTACTACTCTGTACGTAGAGAGAGTCAACCCCCCTCATCATTACTATTCTGTATGTAGAGAGAGTCAACCCCCCTCATCATTACTATTCTGTACGCAAGAGAGACTCAACCCCCCTCATCATTACTATTCTGTATGTAGAGAGAGAGTCAACCCCCCTCATCATTACTATTCTGTACGTAGAGAGAGTCAACCCCCCTCATCATTACTATTCTGTATATAGAGAGAGTCAACCCCCCTCATCATTACTATTCTGTACGTAGAGAGAGTCAACCCCCCTCATCATTACTATTCTGTATGTGAGAGAGTCAACCCCCCTCATTATTACTATTCTGTATGTAGAGAGTCAACCCCCCTCATCATTACTATTCTGTACGTAGAGAGAGTCAACCCCCCTCATCATTACTATTCTGTATGTAGAGAGAGTCAACCCCCCTCATCATTACTATTCTGTACGCAAGAGAGAGTCAACCCCCCTCATCATTACTATTCTATATGTAGAGAGAGTCAACCCCCCTCGTCATTACTATTCTGTATATAGAGAGAGTCAACCACCCTCATCATTACTAATCTGTACGTAGAGAGAGTCAACCCCCCTCATTATTACTATTCTGTACGTAGAGAGAGTCAACCCCCCTCATCATTACTATTCTGTATGTAGAGAGAGATTCAACCCCCCTCATCATTACTATTCTGTACGTAGAGAGAGTCAACCCCCCTCATCATTACTACTCTGTACGTAGAGAGAGTCAACTCCCCTCATCATTACTATTCTGTACGTAGAGAGAGTCAACCCCCATCATCATTACTATTCTGTATGTAGCGAGAGTCATCCCCCCTCATCATTACTATTCTGTACGTAGAGAGAGTCAACCCCCCTCATCATTACTATTCTGTACGTAGAGAGAGTCAACCCCCCTCATCATTACTATTCTGTACGTAGAGAGAGTCAACCCCCCTCGTCATTACTATTCTGTATGTAGAGAGAGTCAACCCCCCTCATCATTACTATTCTGTACGTAGAGAGTTAACCCCCCTCATCATTACTATTCTGTACGGAGAGAGAGTCAACCCCCCTCATCATTACTATTCTGTATGTAGAGAGAGTCAACCCCCCTCATCATTACTATTCTGTACGTAGAGAGAGTCAACCCCCCTCATCATTACTATTCTGTATGTAGAGAGAGTTAACCCCCCTCATCATTACTATTCTGTACGTAGAGAGAGTCAACCCCCCTCATCATTACTATTCTGTACGTAGAGAGAGTCAACCCCCTTCATCATTACTATTCTGTACGTAGAGAGAGTCAACCCCCCTCATTAATACTATTCTGTATGTAGAGAGAGTCAACCCCCCTCATCATTACTATTCTGTATGTAGAGAGAGTCAACCCCCCTCATCATTACTATTCTGTACGTAGAGAGAGTCAACCCCCCTCATTATTACTATTCTGTATGTGGAGAGAGTCAACCCCCCTCATCATTACTATTCTGTATGTAGAGAGAGTCAACCCCCTCATCATTACTATTCTGTATGTAGAGAGTCAACCCCCCTCATCATTACTATTCTGTATGTAGAGAGAGAGTCAACCCCCCTCATCATTACTATTCTGTATGTAGAGAGAGTCAACCCCCCTCATCATTACTATTCTGAACCTAGAGAGAGAGTCAACCCCCCTCATCATTACTATTCTGTACGTAGAGCGAGTCAACCCCCCTCATCATTACTATTCTGTATGTAGAGAGAGTCAACCCCCCTCATCATTACTATTCTGTACGTAGAGAGAGTCAACCCCCCTCATCATTACTATTCTGTATGTAGAGAGAGTCAACCCAACTCATCATTACTATTCTGTACGTAGAGAGAGTCAACCCCCCTCATCATTACTATTCTGTATGTAGAGAGAGTCAACCCCCCTCACTATTACTATTCTGTACGTAGAGAGTGTCAACCCCCCTCATCATTACTATTCTGTATGTAGAGAGAGAGTCAACCCCCCTCATCATTACTATTCTGTACGTAGAGAGAGTGTCAACCCCCCTCATCATTACTATTCTGTACGTAGAGAGAGTCAACCCTCCTCATCATTACTATTCTGTATGTAGAGAGAGTCAACCCCCCTCATCATTACTATTCTGTACGTAGAGAGTCAACCCCCCTCATCATTACTATTCTGTATGCAGAGAGAGTCAACCGCCTCATCATTACTATTCTGTATGTAGAGAGAGTCAACCCCCCACATCATTACTATTCTGTATGTAGAGAGAGTCAACCCCCTCATCATTACTATTCTGTATATAGAGAGAGTCAACCCCCCTCATCATTACTATTCTGTACGTAGAGAGAGTCAACCCCCCTCATCATTACTATTCTGTATGTAGAGAGAGTCAACCCCCTTCATCATTACTATTCTGTACGTAGAGAGAGTCAACCCCCCTCATCATTACTATTCTGTATGTAGAGAGGGTCAACCCCCCTCATCATTACTATTCTGTATGTAGAGAGAGTCAACCCCCCTCATCATTACTATTCTGTACGTATAGAGAGAGTCAACCCCCCTCATCATTACTATTCTGTACGTAGAGAGAGTCAACCCCCCTCATCATTACTATTCTGTACAATTAGAGAGTCAACCCCCCTCATCATTACTATTCTGTACGTAGAGAGAGAGTCAACCCCACTCATCATTACTATTCTGTATGTAGAGAGAGTCAACCCCCCTCATCATTACTATTCTGTATGTAGAGAGAGTCAACCCCCCTCATCATTACTATTATGTATGTAGAGAGAGAGTCAACCCCCCTCATCATTACTATTCCGTACGTAGAGAGAGAGTCAACCCCCCTCATCATTACTATTCTGTACGTAGAGAGAGTCAACCCCCCTCATTCTGTACGTAGAGAGAGAGTCAACCCCCCTCATCATTACTATTCTGTATGTAGAGAGAGTCAACCCCCCTCATCATTACTATTCTGTACGTAGAGAGTCAACCCCCCTCATCATTACTATTCTGTATGCAGAGAGAGTCAATCGCCTCATCATTACTATTCTGTATGTAGAGAGAGTCAACCCCCCACATCATTACTATTCTGTATGTAGAGAGAGTCAACCCCCTCATCATTACTATTCTGTATATAGAGAGAGTCAACCCCCCTCATCATTACTATTCTGTACGTAGAGAGAGTCAACCCCCCTCATCATTACTATTCTGTATGTGAGAGAGTCAACCCCCCCCATTATTACTATTCTGTATGTAGAGAGAGTCAACCCCCCTCATCATTACTATTCTGTATGTAGAGAGAGAGTCAACCCCCCTCATCATTACTATTCTGTACGTAGAGAGAGAGTCAACCCCCCTCATCATTACTATTCTGTACGTAGAGAGAGTCAACCCCCCTCATCATTACTGTTCTGTACTTAGAGAGAGTCAACCCCCCTCATCATTACTATTCTGTATGTAGAGAGAGAGTCAACCCCCCTTATCATTACTATTCTGTACGTAGAGAGAGTCAACCCCCCTCATCATTACTATTATGTATGTAGAGAGAGAGTCAACCCCCCTCATCATTACTATTCCGTACGTAGAGAGAGTCAACCCCCCTCATCATTACTATTCTGTACGTAGAGAGAGTCAACCCCCCTCATTCTGTACATAGAGAGAGAGTCAACCCCCCTCATCATTACTATTCTGTATGTAGAGAGAGTCAACCCCCCTCATCATTACTATTCTGTATGTAGAGAGAGTCAACCCCCCTCATCATTACTATTCTGTACGTAGAGAGTCAACCCCCCTCATCATTACTATTCTGTATGCAGAGAGAGTCAATCGCCTCATCATTACTATTCTGTATGTAGAGAGAGTCAACCCCCCACATCATTACTATTCTGTATGTAGAGAGAGTCAACCCCCTCATCATTACTATTCTGTATATAGAGAGAGTCAACCCCCCTCATCATTACTATTCTGTACGTAGAGAGAGTCAACCCCCCTCATCATTACTATTCTGTATGTGAGAGAGTCAACCCCCCCCCCATTATTACTATTCTGTATGTAGAGAGAGTCAACCCCCCTCATCATTGCTATTCTGTATGTAGAGAGAGAGTCAACCCCCCTCATCATTACTATTCTGTACGTAGAGAGAGAGTCAACCCCCCTCATCATTACTATTCTGTACGTAGAGAGAGTCAACCCCCCTCATCATTACTGTTCTATACTTAGAGAGAGTCAACCCCCCTCATCATTACTATTCTGTATGTAGAGAGAGAGTCAACCCCCCTTATCATTACTATTCTGTACGTAGAGAGAGAGTCAACCCCACTCATCATTACTATTCTCTACGTAGAGAGAGAGTCAACCCCCCTCATAATTACTATTCTGTATGTAGAGAGAGAGTCAACCCCCCTCATCATTACTATTCTCTACGTAGAGAGAGAGTCAACCCCCCTCATCATTACTATTCTGTATGTAGAGAGAGTCAACCCCCCTCATCATTACTATTCTGTATGTAGAGAGAGTCAACCCCCCTCATCATTAATATTCTGTACGTAGAGAGAGTCAACCCCCCTCATCATTACTATTCTGTACAATTAGAGAGTCAACCCCCCTCATCATTACTATTCTGTACGTAGAGAGAGAGTCAACCCCACTCATCATTACTATTCTGTATGTAGAGAGAGTCAACCCCCCTCATCATTACTATTCTGTATGTAGAGAGAGTCACCCCCCCTCATCATTACTATTCTGTATGTAGAGAGAGTCAACCCCCTTCATCATTACTATTCTGTACGCAAGAGAGAGTCAACCCCCCTCATCATTACTATTCTGTATGTAGAGAGAGTCAACCCCCCTCGTCATTACTATTCTGTATGTAGAGAGAGTCAACTCCCCTCATCATTACTATTCTGTACATAGAGAGAGTCAACCCCCCTCATCATTACTATTCTGTACGTAGAGAGAGAGAGTCAACCCCCCTCATCATTACTATTCTGTACGTAGAGAGAGTCAACCCCCCTCATCATTACTATTCTGTACGTAGAGAGAGTCAACCCCCCTCATCATTACTGTTCTGTATGTAGAGAGAGTCAACCCCCCTCACTATTACTATTCTGTACGTAGAGAGAGTCAACCCCCCTCATCATTACTATTCTGTATGTAGAGAGAGAGTCAACCCCCCTCATCATTACTATTCTATATGTAGAGAGAGTCAACCCCCCTCGTCATTACTATTCTGTATATAGAGAGAGTCAACCACCCTCATCATTACTAATCTGTACGTAGAGAGAGTCAACCCCCCTCATTATTACTATTCTGTACGTAGAGAGAGTCAACCCCCCTCATCATTACTATTCTGTATGTAGAGAGAGAGTCAACCCCCCTCATCATTACTATTCTGTACGTAGAGAGAGTCAACCCCCCTCATCATTACTACTCTGTACGTAGAGAGAGTCAACTCCCCTCATCATTACTATTCTGTACGTAGAGAGAGTCAACCCCCATCATCATTACTATTCTGTATGTAGCGAGAGTCATCCCCCCTCATCATTACTATTCTGTACGTAGAGAGAGTCAACCCCCCTCATCATTACTATTCTGTACGTAGAGAGAGTCAACCCCCCTCATCATTACTATTCTGTACGTAGAGAGAGTCAACCCCCCTCGTCATTACTATTCTGTATGTAGAGAGAGTCAACCCCCCTCATCATTACTATTCTGTACGTAGAGAGTTAACCCCCCTCATCATTACTATTCTGTACGGAGAGAGAGTCAACCCCCCTCATCATTACTATTCTGTATGTAGAGAGAGTCAACCCCCCTCATCATTACTATTCTGTACGTAGAGAGAGTCAACCCCCCTCATCATTACTATTCTGTATGTAGAGAGAGTTAACCCCCCTCATCATTACTATTCTGTACGTAGAGAGAGTCAACCCCCCTCATCATTACTATTCTGTACGTAGAGAGAGTCAACCCCCTTCATCATTACTATTCTGTACGTAGAGAGAGTCAACCCCCCTCATTAATACTATTCTGTATGTAGAGAGAGTCAACCCCCCTCATCATTACTATTCTGTATGTAGAGAGAGTCAACCCCCCTCATCATTACTATTCTGTACGTAGAGAGAGTCAACCCCCCTCATTATTACTATTCTGTATGTGGAGAGAGTCAACCCCCCTCATCATTACTATTCTGTATGTAGAGAGTCAACCCCCCTCATCATTACTATTCTGTATGTAGAGAGAGAGTCAACCCCCCTCATCATTACTATTCTGTATGTAGAGAGAGTCAACCCCCCTCATCATTACTATTCTGAACCTAGAGAGAGAGTCAACCCCCCTCATCATTACTATTCTGTACGTAGAGCGAGTCAACCCCCCTCATCATTACTATTCTGTATGTAGAGAGAGTCAACCCCCCTCATCATTACTATTCTGTACGTAGAGAGAGTCAACCCCCCTCATCATTACTATTCTGTATGTAGAGAGAGTCAACCCAACTCATCATTACTATTCTGTACGTAGAGAGAGTCAACCCCCCTCATCATTACTATTCTGTATGTAGAGAGAGTCAACCCCCCTCACTATTACTATTCTGTACGTAGAGAGTGTCAACCCCCCTCATCATTACTATTCTGTATGTAGAGAGAGAGTCAACCCCCCTCATCATTACTATTCTGTACGTAGAGAGAGTGTCAACCCCCCTCATCATTACTATTCTGTACGTAGAGAGAGTCAACCCTCCTCATCATTACTATTCTGTATGTAGAGAGAGTCAACCCCCCTCATCATTACTATTCTGTACGTAGAGAGTCAACCCCCCTCATCATTACTATTCTGTATGCAGAGAGAGTCAACCGCCTCATCATTACTATTCTGTATGTAGAGAGAGTCAACCCCCCACATCATTACTATTCTGTATGTAGAGAGAGTCAACCCCCTCATCATTACTATTCTGTATATAGAGAGAGTCAACCCCCCTCATCATTACTATTCTGTACGTAGAGAGAGTCAACCCCCCTCATCATTACTATTCTGTATGTAGAGAGAGTCAACCCCCTTCATCATTACTATTCTGTACGTAGAGAGAGTCAACCCCCCTCATCATTACTATTCTGTATGTAGAGAGGGTCAACCCCCCTCATCATTACTATTCTGTATGTAGAGAGAGTCAACCCCCCTCATCATTACTATTCTGTACGTAGAGAGAGAGTCAACCCCCCTCATCATTACTATTCTGTACGTAGAGAGAGTCAACCCCCCTCATCATTACTATTCTGTACAATTAGAGAGTCAACCCCCCTCATCATTACTATTCTGTACGTACAGAGAGAGTCAACCCCACTCATCATTACTATTCTGTATGTAGAGAGAGTCAACCCCCCTCATCATTACTATTCTGTATGTAGAGAGAGTCAACCCCCCTCATCATTACTATTATGTATGTAGAGAGAGAGTCAACCCCCCTCATCATTACTATTCCGTACGTAGAGAGAGAGTCAACCCCCCTCATCATTACTATTCTGTACGTAGAGAGAGTCAACCCCCCTCATTCTGTACGTAGAGAGAGAGTCAACCCCCCTCATCATTACTATTCTGTATGTAGAGAGAGTCAACCCCCCTCATCATTACTATTCTGTACGTAGAGAGTCAACCCCCCTCATCATTACTATTCTGTATGCAGAGAGAGTCAATCGCCTCATCATTACTATTCTGTATGTAGAGAGAGTCAACCCCCCACATCATTACTATTCTGTATGTAGAGAGAGTCAACCCCCTCATCATTACTATTCTGTATATAGAGAGAGTCAACCCCCCTCATCATTACTATTCTGTACGTAGAGAGAGTCAACCCCCCTCATCATTACTATTCTGTATGTGAGAGAGTCAACCCCCCCCATTATTACTATTCTGTATGTAGAGAGAGTCAACCCCCCTCATCATTACTATTCTGTATGTAGAGAGAGAGTCAACCCCCCTCATCATTACTATTCTGTACGTAGAGAGAGAGTCAACCCCCCTCATCATTACTATTCTGTACGTAGAGAGAGTCAACCCCCCTCATCATTACTGTTCTGTACTTAGAGAGAGTCAACCCCCCTCATCATTACTATTCTGTATGTAGAGAGAGAGTCAACCCCCCTTATCATTACTATTCTGTACGTAGAGAGAGAGTCAACCCCACTCATCATTACTATTCTGTATGTAGAGAGAGTCAACCCCCCTCATCATTACTATTCTGTATGTAGAGAGAGTCAACCCCCCTCATCATTACTATTATGTATGTAGAGAGAGAGTCAACCCCCCTCATCATTACTATTCCGTACGTAGAGAGAGAGTCAACCCCCCTCATCATTACTATTCTGTACGTAGAGAGAGTCAACCCCCCTCATTCTGTACATAGAGAGAGAGTCAACCCCCCTCATCATTACTATTCTGTATGTAGAGAGAGTCAACCCCCCTCATCATTACTATTCTGTATGTAGAGAGAGTCAACCCCCCTCATCATTACTATTCTGTACGTAGAGAGTCAACCCCCCTCATCATTACTATTCTGTATGCAGAGAGAGTCAATCGCCTCATCATTACTATTCTGTATGTAGAGAGAGTCAACCCCCCACATCATTACTATTCTGTATGTAGAGAGAGTCAACCCCCTCATCATTACTATTCTGTATATAGAGAGAGTCAACCCCCCTCATCATTACTATTCTGTACGTAGAGAGAGTCAACCCCCCTCATCATTACTATTCTGTATGTGAGAGAGTCAACCCCCCCCATTATTACTATTCTGTATGTAGAGAGAGTCAACCCCCCTCATCATTACTATTCTGTATGTAGAGAGAGAGTCAACCCCCCTCATCATTACTATTCTGTACGTAGAGAGAGAGTCAACCCCCCTCATCATTACTATTCTGTACGTAGAGAGAGTCAACCCCCCTCATCATTACTGTTCTATACTTAGAGAGAGTCAACCCCCCTCATCATTACTATTCTGTATGTAGAGAGAGAGTCAACCCCCCTTATCATTACTATTCTGTACGTAGAGAGAGAGTCAACCCCACTCATCATTACTATTCTCTACGTAGAGAGAGAGTCAACCCCCCTCATAATTACTATTCTGTATGTAGAGAGAGAGTCAACCCCCCTCATCATTACTATTCTCTACGTAGAGAGAGAGTCAACCCCCCTCATCATTACTATTCTGTATGTAGAGAGAGTCAACCCCCCTCATCATTACTATTCTGTATGTAGAGAGAGTCAACCCCCCTCATCATTAATATTCTGTACGTAGAGAGAGTCAACCCCCCTCATCATTACTATTCTGTACAATTAGAGAGTCAACCCCCCTCATCATTACTATTCTGTACGTAGAGAGAGAGTCAACCCCACTCATCATTACTATTCTGTATGTAGAGAGAGTCAACCCCCCTCATCATTACTATTCTGTATGTAGAGAGAGTCACCCCCCCTCATCATTACTATTCTGTATGTAGAGAGAGTCAACCCCCTTCATCATTACTATTCTGTACGCAAGAGAGAGTCAACCCCCCTCATCATTACTATTCTGTATGTAGAGAGAGTCAACCCCCCTCGTCATTACTATTCTGTATGTAGAGAGAGTCAACTCCCCTCATCATTACTATTCTGTACATAGAGAGAGTCAACCCCCCTCATCATTACTATTCTGTACGTAGAGAGAGAGTCAACCCCCCTCATCATTACTATTCTGTACGTAGAGAGAGTCAACCCCCCTCATCATTACTATTCTGTACGTAGAGAGAGTCAACCCCCCTCATCATTACTGTTCTGTATGTAGAGAGAGTCAACCCCCCTCACTATTACTATTCTGTACGTAGAGAGAGTCAACCCCCCTCATCATTACTATTCTGTATGTAGAGAGAGAGTCAACCCCCCTCATCATTACTATTCTGTACGTAGAGAGAGTGTCAACCCCCCTCATCATTACTATTCTGTACGTAGAGAGAGTCAACCCCCCTCATCATTACTGTTCTGTACTTAGAGAGAGTCAACCCCCTCATCATTACTATTCTGTATGCAGAGAGAGTCAACCGCCTCATCATTACTATTCTGTATGTACAGAGAGTCAACCCCCCACATCATTACTATTCTGTATGTAGAGAGAGTCAACCCCCTCATCATTACTATTCTGTATATAGAGAGAGTCAACCCCCCTCATCATTACTATTCTGTACGTAGAGAGAGTCAACCCCCCTCATCATTACTATTCTGTATGTGAGAGAGTCAACCCCCCTCATTATTACTATTCTGTATGTAGAGAGTCAACCCCCCTCATCATTACTATTCTGTACGTAGAGAGAGAGTCAACCCCACTCATCATTACTATTCTCTACGTAGAGAGAGAGTCAACCCCCCTCATAATTACTATTCTGTATGTAGAGAGAGAGTCAACCCCCCTCATCATTACTATTCTCTACGTAGAGAGAGAGTCAACCCCCCTCATCATTACTATTCTGTATGTAGAGAGAGTCAACCCCCCTCATCATTACTATTCTGTATGTAGAGAGAGTCAACCCCCCTCATCATTAATATTCTGTACGTAGAGAGAGTCAACCCCCCTCATCATTACTATTCTGTACAATTAGAGAGTCAACCCCCCTCATCATTACTATTCTGTACGTAGAGAGAGAGTCAACCCCACTCATCATTACTATTCTGTATGTAGAGAGAGTCAACCCCCCCTCATCATTACTATTCTGTATGTAGAGAGAGTCACCCCCCCTCATCATTACTATTCTGTATGTAGAGAGAGTCAACCCCCTTCATCATTACTATTCTGTACGCAAGAGAGAGTCAACCCCCCTCATCATTACTATTCTGTATGTAGAGAGAGTCAACCCCCCTCGTCATTACTATTCTGTATGTAGAGAGAGTCAACTCCCCTCATCATTACTATTCTGTACATAGAGAGAGTCAACCCCCCTCATCATTACTATTCTGTACGTAGAGAGAGAGTCAACCCCCCTCATCATTACTATTCTGTACGTAGAGAGAGTCAACCCCCCTCATCATTACTATTCTGTACGTAGAGAGAGTCAACCCCCCTCATCATTACTGTTCTGTATGTAGAGAGAGTCAACCCCCCTCACTATTACTATTCTGTACGTAGAGAGAGTCAACCCCCCTCATCATTACTATTCTGTATGTAGAGAGAGAGTCAACCCCCCTCATCATTACTATTCTGTACGTAGAGAGAGTGTCAACCCCCCTCATCATTACTATTCTGTACGTAGAGAGAGTCAACCCCCCTCATCATTACTGTTCTGTACTTAGAGAGAGTCAACCCCCTCATCATTACTATTCTGTATGCAGAGAGAGTCAACCGCCTCATCATTACTATTCTGTATGTACAGAGAGTCAACCCCCCACATCATTACTATTCTGTATGTAGAGAGAGTCAACCCCCTCATCATTACTATTCTGTATATAGAGAGAGTCAACCCCCCTCATCATTACTATTCTGTACGTAGAGAGAGTCAACCCCCCTCATCATTACTATTCTGTATGTGAGAGAGTCAACCCCCCTCATTATTACTATTCTGTATGTAGAGAGTCAACCCCCCTCATCATTACTATTCTGTACGTAGAGAGAGAGTCAACCCCACTCATCATTACTATTCTCTACGTAGAGAGAGAGTCAACCCCCCTCATAATTACTATTCTGTATGTAGAGAGAGAGTCAACCCCCCTCATCATTACTATTCTCTACGTAGAGAGAGAGTCAACCCCCCTCATCATTACTATTCTGTATGTAGAGAGAGTCAACCCCCCTCATCATTACTATTCTGTATGTAGAGAGAGTCAACCCCCCTCATCATTAATATTCTGTACGTAGAGAGAGTCAACCCCCCTCATCATTACTATTCTGTACAATTAGAGAGTCAACCCCCCTCATCATTACTATTCTGTACGTAGAGAGAGAGTCAACCCCACTCATCATTACTATTCTGTATGTAGAGAGAGTCAACCCCCCTCATCATTACTATTCTGTATGTAGAGAGAGTCACCCCCCCTCATCATTACTATTCTGTATGTAGAGAGAGTCAACCCCCTTCATCATTACTATTCTGTACGCAAGAGAGAGTCAACCCCCCTCATCATTACTATTCTGTATGTAGAGAGAGTCAACCCCCCTCGTCATTACTATTCTGTATGTAGAGAGAGTCAACTCCCCTCATCATTACTATTCTGTACATAGAGAGAGTCAACCCCCCTCATCATTACTATTCTGTACGTAGAGAGAGAGTCAACCCCCCTCATCATTACTATTCTGTACGTAGAGAGAGTCAACCCCCCTCATCATTACTATTCTGTACGTAGAGAGAGTCAACCCCCCTCATCATTACTGTTCTGTATGTAGAGAGAGTCAACCCCCCTCACTATTACTATTCTGTACGTAGAGAGAGTCAACCCCCCTCATCATTACTATTCTGTATGTAGAGAGAGAGTCAACCCCCCTCATCATTACTATTCTGTACGTAGAGAGAGTGTCAACCCCCCTCATCATTACTATTCTGTACGTAGAGAGAGTCAACCCCCCTCATCATTACTGTTCTGTACTTAGAGAGAGTCAACCCCCTCATCATTACTATTCTGTATGCAGAGAGAGTCAACCGCCTCATCATTACTATTCTGTATGTACAGAGAGTCAACCCCCCACATCATTACTATTCTGTATGTAGAGAGAGTCAACCCCCTCATCATTACTATTCTGTATATAGAGAGAGTCAACCCCCCTCATCATTACTATTCTGTACGTAGAGAGAGTCAACCCCCCTCATCATTACTATTCTGTATGTGAGAGAGTCAACCCCCCTCATTATTACTATTCTGTATGTAGAGAGTCAACCCCCCTCATCATTACTATTCTGTACGTAGAGAGAGTCAACCCCCCTCATCATTACTATTCTGTATGTAGAGAGAGAGTCAACCCCCCTCATCATTACTATTCTGCACGTAGAGAGAGTCAACCCCCCTCATCATTACTACTCTGTACGTAGAGAGAGTCAACCCCCCTCATCATTACTATTCTGTACGTAGAGAGAGTCAACCCCCCTCATCATTACTATTCTGTACAATTAGAGAGTCAACCCCCCTCATCATTACTATTCTGTACGTAGAGAGAGAGTCAACCCCACTCATCATTACTATTCTGTACGTAGAGAGAGTCAACCCCCCTCATCATTACTATTCTGTACGTAGAGAGAGAGTCAACCCCCCTCATCATTACTATTCTGTATGTAGAGAGAGTCAACCCCCCTCATCATTACTATTCTGTACGTAGAGAGAGTCAACCCCCCTCATCATTACTATTCTGTATGTAGAGAGAGAGTCAACCCCCCTCATCATTACTATTCTGTACGTAGAGAGAGTGTCAACCCCCCTCATCATTACTATTCTGTACGTAGAGAGAGTCAACCCCCCTCATCATTACTGTTCTGTACTGTAGAGAGAGTCAACCCCCCTCATCATTACTATTCTGTATGCAGAGAGAGTCAACCGCCTCATCATTACTATTCTGTATGTACAGAGAGTCAACCCCCCACATCATTACTATTCTGTATGTAGAGAGAGTCAACCCCCTCATCATTACTATTCTGTATATAGAGAGAGTCAACCCCCCTCATCATTACTATTCTGTACGTAGAGAGAGTCAACCCCCCTCATCATTACTATTCTGTATGTAGAGAGAGTCAACCCCCCTCATCATTACTATTCTGTATGTAGAGAGTCAACCCCCCTCATCATTACTATTCTGTACGTAGAGAGAGTCAACCCCCCTCATCATTACTATTCTGTATGTAGAGAGAGAGTCAACCCCCCTCATCATTACTATTCTGCACGTAGAGAGAGTCAACCCCCCTCATCATTACTACTCTGTACGTAGAGAGAGTCAACCCCCCTCATCATTACTATTCTGTACGTAGAGAGAGTCAACCCCCCTCATCATTACTATTCTGTACAATTAGAGAGTCAACCCCCCTCATCATTACTATTCTGTACGTAGAGAGAGAGTCAACCCCACTCATCATTACTATTCTGTACGTAGAGAGAGTCAACCCCCCTCATCATTACTATTCTGTACGTAGAGAGAGAGTCAACCCCCCTCATCATTACTATTCTGTACGTAGAGAGAGTCAACTCCCCTCATCATTACTATTCTGTACAATTAGAGAGTCAACCCCCCTCATCATTACTATTCTGTACGTAGAGAGAGAGTCACCCCCCCTCATCATTACTATTCTGTACGTAGAGAGAGTCAACCCCCCTCATCATTACTATTCTGTACGTAGAGAGAGAGTCAACCCCCCTCATCATTACTATTCTGTATGTAGAGAGAGTCAACCCCCCTCACTCATTACTATTCATGTACGTAGAGAGAGTCAACCCCCCTCATCATTACTATTCTGTATGTAGAGAGAGAGTCAACCCCCCTCATCATTACTATTCTGTACGTAGAGAGAGTGTCAACCCCCCTCATCATTACTATTCTGTACGTAGAGAGAGTCAACCCCCCTCATCATTACTGTTCTGTACTTAGAGAGAGTCAACCCCCTCATCATTACTATTCTGTATGCAGAGAGAGTCAACCGCCTCATCATTACTATTCTGTATGTACAGAGAGTCAACCCCCCACATCATTACTATTCTGTATGTAGAGAGAGTCAACCCCCTCATCATTACTATTCTGTATATAGAGAGAGTCAACCCCCCTCATCATTACTATTCTGTACGTAGAGAGAGTCAACCCCCCTCATCATTACTATTCTGTATGTGAGAGAGTCAACCCCCCTCATTATTACTATTCTGTATGTAGAGAGTCAACCCCCCTCATCATTACTATTCTGTACGTAGAGAGAGTCAACCCCCCTCATCATTACTATTCTGTATGTAGAGAGAGAGTCAACCCCCCTCATCATTACTATTCTGCACGTAGAGAGAGTCAACCCCCCTCATCATTACTACTCTGTACGTAGAGAGAGTCAACCCCCCTCATCATTACTATTCTGTACGTAGAGAGAGTCAACCCCCCTCATCATTACTATTCTGTACAATTAGAGAGTCAACCCCCCTCATCATTACTATTCTGTACGTAGAGAGAGTCAACCCCCCTCATCATTACTATTCTGTACGTAGAGAGAGTCAACCCCCCTCATCATTACTATTCTGTACAATTAGAGAGTCAACCCCCCTCATCATTACTATTCTGTATGTAGAGAGAGTCAACCCCCCTCATCATAACTATTCTGTATGTAGAGAGAGTCAACCCCCCTCGTCATTACTATTCTGTATGTAGAGAGAGAGTCAACCCCCCTCATCATTACTATTCTGCACGTAGAGAGAGTCAACCCCCCCTCATCATTACTATTCTGTATGTAGAGAGAGTCAACCCCCCTCATCATTACTATTCTGTACGTGAGAGAGAGTCAACTCCCCCTCATCATTACTATTCTGTACGTAGAGAGAGTCAACCCCCCTCATCATTACTATTCTGTATGTAGAGAGAGTCAACCCCCCTCATCATTACTATTCTGTATGTAGAGAGAGTCAACCCCCCTCATCATTACTATTCTGTATGTAGAGAGAGTCAACCCCCCTCACTATTACTATTCTGTATGTAGAGAGAGTCAACCCCCCTCATCATTACTATTCTGTATGTAGAGAGAGTCAATCCCCCTCATCATTACTATTCTGGACGTAGAGAGAGTCAACCCCCCTCATCATTACTATTCTGTATGTAGAGAGAGAGTCAACCCCCCTTATCATTACTATTCTGTACGTAGAGAGAGTCAACCCCCCTCATCATTACTATTCTGTACGTAGAGAGAGAGTCAACCCCCCTCATCATTACTATTCTGTACGTAGAGCGAGTCAAGCCCCCTCATCATTACTATTCTGTATGTAGAGAGAGTCAACCCCCCTCATCATTACTATTCTGTATATATAGAGAGTCAACCCCCCTCATCATTACTATTCTGTATGTAGAGAGAGTCAACCCCCCTCATCATTACTATTCTGTACATAGAGAGAGAGTCAACCACCTCATCATTACTATTCTGTACGTAGAGAGAGAGTCAACCCCCCTCATCATTACTATTCTGTATGTAGAGAGAGTCAACCCCCCTCATCATTACTATTCTGTATGTAGAGAGAGTCAACCCCCCTCATCATTACTATTCTGTACGTAGAGAGAGTCAACCCCCCTCATCATTACTATTCTGTACATAGAGAGAGTCAACCCCCCTCATCATTACTATTCTGTATGTAGAGAGAGTCAACCCCCCTCATCATTACTATTCTGTACGTAGAGAGAGTCAACCCCCCTCATCATTACTATTCTGTACGTAGAGAGAGTCAACCCCCCTCATCATTACTATTCTGTATGTAGAGAGAGTCAACCCCCCTCATCATTACTATTCTGTACGTAGAGAGAGGCAACCCCCCTCATCATTACTATTCTGTATGTAGAGAGAGTCAACCCCCCTCATCATTACTATTCTGTACGTAGAGAGAGTCAACCCCCTCATCATTACTATTCTGTACGTAGAGAGAGTCAACCCCCCTCATCATTACTATTCTGTATGTAGAGAGAGTCAACCCCCCTCATCATTACTATTCTGTATGTAGAGAGAGTCAACCCCCCTCATCATTACTATTCTGTATGTAGAGAGAGTCAACCCCCCTCACTATTACTATTCTGTATGTAGAGAGAGTCAACCCCCCTCATCATTACTATTCTGTATGTAGAGAGAGTCAATCCCCCTCATCATTACTATTCTGGACGTAGAGAGAGTCAACCCCCCTCATCATACTATTCTGTATGTAGAGAGAGAGTCAACCCCCCGTATCATTACTATTCTGTACGTAGAGAGAGAGTCAACCCCCCTCATCATTACTATTCTGTACGTAGAGAGAGAGTCAACCCCCCTCATCATTACTATTCTGTACGTAGAGCGAGTCAAGCCCCCTCATCATTACTATTCTGTATGTAGAGAGAGTCAACCCCCCTCATCATTACTATTCTGTATATATAGAGAGTCAACCCCCCTCATCATTACTATTCTGTATGTAGAGAGAGTCAACCCCCCTCATCATTACTATTCTGTACATAGAGAGAGAGTCAACCACCTCATCATTACTATTCTGTACGTAGAGAGAGAGTCAACCCCCCTCATCATTACTATTCTGTATGTAGAGAGAGTCAACCCCCCTCATCATTACTATTCTGTATGTAGAGAGAGTCAACCCCCCTCATCATTACTATTCTGTACGTAGAGAGAGTCAACCCCCCTCATCATTACTATTCTGTACATAGAGAGAGTCAACCCCCCTCATCATTACTATTCTGTATGTAGAGAGAGTCAACCCCCCTCATCATTACTATTCTGTACGTAGAGAGAGTCAACCCCCCTCATCATTACTATTCTGTACGTAGAGAGAGTCAACCCCCCTCATCATTACTATTCTGTACGTAGAGAGAGTCAACCCCCCTCATCATTACTATTCTGTACGTAGAGAGAGTCAACCCCCCTCATCATTACTATTCTGTATGTAGAGAGAGTCAACCCCCCTCACTATTACTATTCTGTATGTAGAGAGAGTCAACCCCCCTCATCATTACTATTCTGTACATAGAGAGAGAGTCAACCCCCCTCATCATTACTATTCTGTACGTAGAGATAGTCAACCCCCCTCATCATTACTATTCTGTATGTAGAGAGAGAGTCAACCCCCCTTATCATTACTATTCTGTACGTAGAGAGAGAGTCAACCCCCCTCATCATTACTATTCTCTACGTAGAGAGAGAGTCAACCCCCCTCATAATTACTATTCTGTATGTAGAGAGAGAGTCAACCCCCCTCATCATTACTATTCTCTACGTAGAGAGAGAGTCAACCCCCCTCATCATTACTATTCTGTATGTAGAGAGAGTCAACCCCCCTCATCATTACTATTCTGTATGTAGAGAGAGTCAACCCCCCTCATCATTACTATTCTGTACGTACAGAGAGAGTCAACCCCCCTCATCATTACTATTCTGTACGTAGAGAGAGTCAACCCCCCTCATCATTACTATTCTGTACAATTAGAGAGTCAACCCCCCTCATCATTACTATTCTGTACGTAGAGAGAGAGTCAACCCCACTCATCATTACTATTCTGTATGTAGAGAGAGTCAACCCCCCACATCATTACTATTCTGTATGTAGAGAGAGTCACCCCCCCTCATCATTACTATTCTGTATGTAGAGAGAGTCAACCCCCTTCATCATTACTATTCTGTACGCAAGAGAGAGTCAACCCCCCTCATCATTACTATTCTGTATGTAGAGAGAGTCAACCCCCGTCGTCATTACTATTCTGTATGTAGAGAGAGTCAACTCCCCTCATCATTACTATTCTGTACATAGAGAGAGTCAACCCCCCTCATCATTACTATTCTGTACTTAGAGAGAGAGTCAACCCCCCTCAATATTACTATTCTGTACGTAGAGAGAGTCAACCCCCCTCATCATTACTATTCTGTACGTAGAGAGAGTCAACCCCCCTCATCATTACTGTTCTGTATGTAGAGAGAGTCAACCCCCCTCACTATTACTATTCTGTACGTAGAGAGAGTCAACCCCCCTCATCATTACTATTCTGTATGTAGAGAGAGAGTCAACCCCCCTCATCATTACTATTCTGTACGTAGAGAGAGTCAACCCCCCTCATCATTACTATTCTGTATGTGAGAGAGTCAACCCCCCTCATTATTACTATTCTGTATGTAGAGAGTCAACCCCCCTCATCATTACTATTCTGTACGTAGAGAGAGTCAACCCCCCTCATCATTACTATTCTGTATGTAGAGAGAGAGTCAACCCCCCTCATCATTACTATTCTGCACGTAGAGAGAGTCAACCCCCCTCATCATTACTACTCTGTACGTAGAGAGAGTCAACCCCCCTCATCATTACTATTCTGTATGTAGAGAGAGTCAACCCCCCTCATCATTACTATTCTGTACGCAAGAGAGACTCAACCCCCCTCATCATTACTATTCTGTATGTAGAGAGAGAGTCAACCCCCCTCATCATTACTATTCTGTACGTAGAGAGAGTCAACCCCCCTCATCATTACTATTCTGTATATAGAGAGAGTCAACCCCCCTCATCATTACTATTCTGTACGTAGAGAGAGTCAACCCCCCTCATCATTACTATTCTGTATGTGAGAGAGTCAACCCCCCTCATTATTACTATTCTGTATGTAGAGAGTCAACCCCCCTCATCATTACTATTCTGTACGTAGAGAGAGTCAACCCCCCTCATCATTACTATTCTGTATGTAGAGAGAGTCAACCCCCCTCATCATTACTATTCTGTACGCAAGAGAGAGTCAACCCCCCTCATCATTACTATTCTATATGTAGAGAGAGTCAACCCCCCTCGTCATTACTATTCTGTATATAGAGAGAGTCAACCACCCTCATCATTACTAATCTGTACGTAGAGAGAGTCAACCCCCCTCATTATTACTATTCTGTACGTAGAGAGAGTCAACCCCCCTCATCATTACTATTCTGTATGTAGAGAGAGAGTCAACCCCCCTCATCATTACTATTCTGTACGTAGAGAGAGTCAACCCCCCTCATCATTACTACTCTGTACGTAGAGAGAGTCAACTCCCCTCATCATTACTATTCTGTACGTAGAGAGAGTCAACCCCCATCATCATTACTATTCTGTATGTAGCGAGAGTCATCCCCCCTCATCATTACTATTCTGTACGTAGAGAGAGTCAACCCCCCTCATCATTACTATTCTGTACGTAGAGAGAGTCAACCCCCCTCATCATTACTATTCTGTACGTAGAGAGAGTCAACCCCCCTCGTCATTACTATTCTGTATGTAGAGAGAGTCAACCCCCCTCATCATTACTATTCTGTACGTAGAGAGTTAACCCCCCTCATCATTACTATTCTGTACGGAGAGAGAGTCAACCCCCCTCATCATTACTATTCTGTATGTAGAGAGAGTCAACCCCCCTCATCATTACTATTCTGTACGTAGAGAGAGTCAACCCCCCTCATCATTACTATTCTGTATGTAGAGAGAGTTAACCCCCCTCATCATTACTATTCTGTACGTAGAGAGAGTCAACCCCCCTCATCATTACTATTCTGTACGTAGAGAGAGTCAACCCCCTTCATCATTACTATTCTGTACGTAGAGAGAGTCAACCCCCCTCATTAATACTATTCTGTATGTAGAGAGAGTCAACCCCCCTCATCATTACTATTCTGTATGTAGAGAGAGTCAACCCCCCTCATCATTACTATTCTGTACGTAGAGAGAGTCAACCCCCCTCATTATTACTATTCTGTATGTGGAGAGAGTCAACCCCCCTCATCATTACTATTCTGTATGTAGAGAGAGTCAACCCCCTCATCATTACTATTCTGTATGTAGAGAGTCAACCCCCCTCATCATTACTATTCTGTATGTAGAGAGAGAGTCAACCCCCCTCATCATTACTATTCTGTATGTAGAGAGAGTCAACCCCCCTCATCATTACTATTCTGAACCTAGAGAGAGAGTCAACCCCCCTCATCATTACTATTCTGTACGTAGAGCGAGTCAACCCCCCTCATCATTACTATTCTGTATGTAGAGAGAGTCAACCCCCCTCATCATTACTATTCTGTACGTAGAGAGAGTCAACCCCCCTCATCATTACTATTCTGTATGTAGAGAGAGTCAACCCAACTCATCATTACTATTCTGTACGTAGAGAGAGTCAACCCCCCTCATCATTACTATTCTGTATGTAGAGAGAGTCAACCCCCCTCACTATTACTATTCTGTACGTAGAGAGTGTCAACCCCCCTCATCATTACTATTCTGTATGTAGAGAGAGTCAACCCCCCTCATCATTACTATTCTGTACGTAGAGAGAGTGTCAACCCCCCTCATCATTACTATTCTGTACGTAGAGAGAGTCAACCCTCCTCATCATTACTATTCTGTATGTAGAGAGAGTCAACCCCCCTCATCATTACTATTCTGTACGTAGAGAGTCAACCCCCCTCATCATTACTATTCTGTATGCAGAGAGAGTCAACCGCCTCATCATTACTATTCTGTATGTAGAGAGAGTCAACCCCCCACATCATTACTATTCTGTATGTAGAGAGAGTCAACCCCCTCATCATTACTATTCTGTATATAGAGAGAGTCAACCCCCCTCATCATTACTATTCTGTACGTAGAGAGAGTCAACCCCCCTCATCATTACTATTCTGTATGTAGAGAGAGTCAACCCCCTTCATCATTACTATTCTGTACGTAGAGAGAGTCAACCCCCCTCATCATTACTATTCTGTATGTAGAGAGGGTCAACCCCCCTCATCATTACTATTCTGTATGTAGAGAGAGTCAACCCCCCTCATCATTACTATTCTGTACGTAGAGAGAGAGTCAACCCCCCTCATCATTACTATTCTGTACGTAGAGAGAGTCAACCCCCCTCATCATTACTATTCTGTACAATTAGAGAGTCAACCCCCCTCATCATTACTATTCTGTACGTAGAGAGAGAGTCAACCCCACTCATCATTACTATTCTGTATGTAGAGAGAGTCAACCCCCCTCATCATTACTATTCTGTATGTAGAGAGAGTCAACCCCCCTCATCATTACTATTATGTATGTAGAGAGAGAGTCAACCCCCCTCATCATTACTATTCCGTACGTAGAGAGAGAGTCAACCCCCCTCATCATTACTATTCTGTACGTAGAGAGAGTCAACCCCCCTCATTCTGTACGTAGAGAGAGAGTCAACCCCCCTCATCATTACTATTCTGTATGTAGAGAGAGTCAACCCCCCTCATCATTACTATTCTGTACGTAGAGAGTCAACCCCCCTCATCATTACTATTCTGTATGCAGAGAGAGTCAATCGCCTCATCATTACTATTCTGTATGTAGAGAGAGTCAACCCCCCACATCATTACTATTCTGTATGTAGAGAGAGTCAACCCCCTCATCATTACTATTCTGTATATAGAGAGAGTCAACCCCCCTCATCATTACTATTCTGTACGTAGAGAGAGTCAACCCCCCTCATCATTACTATTCTGTATGTGAGAGAGTCAACCCCCCCCATTATTACTATTCTGTATGTAGAGAGAGTCAACCCCCCTCATCATTACTATTCTGTATGTAGAGAGAGAGTCAACCCCCCTCTTCATTACTATTCTGTACGTAGAGAGAGAGTCAACCCCCCTCATCATTACTATTCTGTACGTAGAGAGAGTCAACCCCCCTCATCATTACTGTTCTGTACTTAGAGAGAGTCAACCCCCCTCATCATTACTATTCTGTATGTAGAGAGAGAGTCAACCCCCCTTATCATTACTATTCTGTACGTAGAGAGAGAGTCAACCCCACTCATCATTACTATTCTGTATGTAGAGAGAGTCAACCCCCCTCATCAT
Organism: Salmo salar; assembly: GCF_965601325.2. Classification (NCBI taxonomy): domain Eukaryota; kingdom Metazoa; phylum Chordata; class Actinopteri; order Salmoniformes; family Salmonidae; genus Salmo; species Salmo salar. The sequence continues at coordinate 49,835,598 of NC_138301.1, forward strand.
TACTATTCTGTATGTAGAGAGAGTCAACCCCCCTCATCATTACTATTATGTATGTAGAGAGAGAGTCAACCCCCCTCATCATTACTATTCCGTACGTAGAGAGAGAGTCAACCCCCCTCATCATTACTATTCTGTACGTAGAGAGAGTCAACCCCCCTCATTCTGTACATAGAGAGAGAGTCAACCCCCCTCATCATTACTATTCTGTATGTAGAGAGAGTCAACCCCCCTCATCATTACTATTCTGTATGTAGAGAGAGTCAACCCCCCTCATCATTACTATTCTGTACGTAGAGAGTCAACCCCCCTCATCATTACTATTCTGTATGCAGAGAGAGTCAATCGCCTCATCATTACTATTCTGTATGTAGAGAGAGTCAACCCCCCACATCATTACTATTCTGTATGTAGAGAGAGTCAACCCCCTCATCATTACTATTCTGTATATAGAGAGAGTCAACCCCCCTCATCATTACTATTCTGTACGTAGAGAGAGTCAACCCCCCTCATCATTACTATTCTGTATGTGAGAGAGTCAACCCCCCCCCATTATTACTATTCTGTATGTAGAGAGAGTCAACCCCCCTCATCATTACTATTCTGTATGTAGAGAGAGAGTCAACCCCCCTCATCATTACTATTCTGTACGTAGAGAGAGAGTCAACCCCCCTCATCATTACTATTCTGTACGTAGAGAGAGTCAACCCCCCTCATCATTACTGTTCTATACTTAGAGAGAGTCAACCCCCCTCATCATTACTATTCTGTATGTAGAGAGAGAGTCAACCCCCCTTATCATTACTATTCTGTACGTAGAGAGAGTCAACCCCCCTCATCATTACTATTCTGTATGTAGAGAGAGAGTCAACCCCACTCATCATTACTATTCTCTACGTAGAGAGAGAGTCAACCCCCCTCATAATTACTATTCTGTATGTAGAGAGAGAGTCAACCCCCCTCATCATTACTATTCTCTACGTAGAGAGAGAGTCAACCCCCCTCATCATTACTATTCTGTATGTAGAGAGAGTCAACCCCCCTCATCATTACTATTCTGTATGTAGAGAGAGTCAACCCCCCTCATCATTAATATTCTGTACGTAGAGAGAGTCAACCCCCCTCATCATTACTATTCTGTACAATTAGAGAGTCAACCCCCCTCATCATTACTATTCTGTACGTAGAGAGAGAGTCAACCCCACTCATCATTACTATTCTGTATGTAGAGAGAGTCAACCCCCCTCATCATTACTATTCTGTATGTAGAGAGAGTCACCCCCCCTCATCATTACTATTCTGTATGTAGAGAGAGTCAACCCCCTTCATCATTACTATTCTGTACGCAAGAGAGAGTCAACCCCCCTCATCATTACTATTCTGTATGTAGAGAGAGTCAACCCCCCTCGTCATTACTATTCTGTATGTAGAGAGAGTCAACTCCCCTCATCATTACTATTCTGTACATAGAGAGAGTCAACCCCCCTCATCATTACTATTCTGTACGTAGAGAGAGAGTCAACCCCCCTCATCATTACTATTCTGTACGTAGAGAGAGTCAACCCCCCTCATCATTACTATTCTGTACGTAGAGAGTCAACCCCCCTCATCATTACTATTCTGTATGCAGAGAGAGTCAACCGCCTCATCATTACTATTCTGTATGTAGAGAGAGTCAACCCCCCACATCATTACTATTCTGTATGTAGAGAGAGTCAACCCCCTCATCATTACTATTCTGTATATAGAGAGAGTCAACCCCCCTCATCATTACTATTCTGTACGTAGAGAGAGTCAACCCCCCTCATCATTACTATTCTGTATGTAGAGAGAGTCAACCCCCTTCATCATTACTATTCTGTACGTAGAGAGAGTCAACCCCCCTCATCATTACTATTCTGTATGTAGAGAGGGTCAACCCCCCTCATCATTACTATTCTGTATGTAGAGAGAGTCAACCCCCCTCATCATTACTATTCTGTACGTAGAGAGAGAGTCAACCCCCCTCATCATTACTATTCTGTACGTAGAGAGAGTCAACCCCCCTCATCATTACTATTCTGTACAATTAGAGAGTCAACCCCCCTCATCATTACTATTCTGTACGTAGAGAGAGAGTCAACCCCACTCATCATTACTATTCTGTATGTAGAGAGAGTCAACCCCCCTCATCATTACTATTCTGTATGTAGAGAGAGTCAACCCCCCTCATCATTACTATTATGTATGTAGAGAGAGAGTCAACCCCCCTCATCATTACTATTCCGTACGTAGAGAGAGAGTCAACCCCCCTCATCATTACTATTCTGTACGTAGAGAGAGTCAACCCCCCTCATTCTGTACGTAGAGAGAGAGTCAACCCCCCTCATCATTACTATTCTGTATGTAGAGAGAGTCAACCCCCCTCATCATTACTATTCTGTACGTAGAGAGTCAACCCCCCTCATCATTACTATTCTGTATGCAGAGAGAGTCAATCGCCTCATCATTACTATTCTGTATGTAGAGAGAGTCAACCCCCCACATCATTACTATTCTGTATGTAGAGAGAGTCAACCCCCTCATCATTACTATTCTGTATATAGAGAGAGTCAACCCCCCTCATCATTACTATTCTGTACGTAGAGAGAGTCAACCCCCCTCATCATTACTATTCTGTATGTGAGAGAGTCAACCCCCCCCATTATTACTATTCTGTATGTAGAGAGAGTCAACCCCCCTCATCATTACTATTCTGTATGTAGAGAGAGAGTCAACCCCCCTCATCATTACTATTCTGTACGTAGAGAGAGAGTCAACCCCCCTCATCATTACTATTCTGTACGTAGAGAGAGTCAAACCCCCTCATCATTACTATTCTGTACTTAGAGAGAGTCAACCCCCCTCATCATTACTATTCTGTATGTAGAGAGAGAGTCAACCCCCCTTATCATTACTATTCTGTACGTAGAGAGAGAGTCAACCCCACTCATCATTACTATTCTGTATGTAGAGAGAGTCAACCCCCCTCATCATTACTATTCTGTATGTAGAGAGAGTCAACCCCCCTCATCATTACTATTATGTATGTAGAGAGAGAGTCAACCCCCCTCATCATTACTATTCCGTACGTAGAGAGAGAGTCAACCCCCCTCATCATTACTATTCTGTACGTAGAGAGAGTCAACCCCCCTCATTCTGTACATAGAGAGAGAGTCAACCCCCCTCATCATTACTATTCTGTATGTAGAGAGAGTCAACCCCCCTCATCATTACTATTCTGTATGTAGAGAGAGTCAACCCCCCTCATCATTACTATTCTGTACGTAGAGAGTCAACCCCCCTCATCATTACTATTCTGTATGCAGAGAGAGTCAATCGCCTCATCATTACTATTCTGTATGTAGAGAGAGTCAACCCCCCACATCATTACTATTCTGTATGTAGAGAGAGTCAACCCCCTCATCATTACTATTCTGTATATAGAGAGAGTCAACCCCCCTCATCATTACTATTCTGTACGTAGAGAGAGTCAACCCCCCTCATCATTACTATTCTGTATGTGAGAGAGTCAACCCCCCCCCATTATTACTATTCTGTATGTAGAGAGAGTCAACCCCCCTCATCATTACTATTCTGTATGTAGAGAGAGAGTCAACCCCCCTCATCATTACTATTCTGTACGTAGAGAGAGAGTCAACCCCCCTCATCATTACTATTCTGTACGTAGAGAGAGTCAACCCCCCTCATCATTACTGTTCTATACTTAGAGAGAGTCAACCCCCCTCATCATTACTATTCTGTATGTAGAGAGAGAGTCAACCCCCCTTATCATTACTATTCTGTACGTAGAGAGAGAGTCAACCCCACTCATCATTACTATTCTCTACGTAGAGAGAGAGTCAACCCCCCTCATAATTACTATTCTGTATGTAGAGAGAGAGTCAACCCCCCTCATCATTACTATTCTCTACGTAGAGAGAGAGTCAACCCCCCTCATCATTACTATTCTGTATGTAGAGAGAGTCAACCCCCCTCATCATTACTATTCTGTATGTAGAGAGAGTCAACCCCCCTCATCATTAATATTCTGTACGTAGAGAGAGTCAACCCCCCTCATCATTACTATTCTGTACAATTAGAGAGTCAACCCCCCTCATCATTACTATTCTGTACGTAGAGAGAGAGTCAACCCCACTCATCATTACTATTCTGTATGTAGAGAGAGTCAACCCCCCTCATCATTACTATTCTGTATGTAGAGAGAGTCACCCCCCCTCATCATTACTATTCTGTATGTAGAGAGAGTCAACCCCCTTCATCATTACTATTCTGTACGCAAGAGAGAGTCAACCCCCCTCATCATTACTATTCAGTATGTAGAGAGAGTCAACCCCCCTCGTCATTACTATTCTGTATGTAGAGAGAGTCAACTCCCCTCATCATTACTATTCTGTACATAGAGAGAGTCAACCCCCCTCATCATTACTATTCTGTACGTAGAGAGAGAGTCAACCCCCCTCATCATTACTATTCTGTACGTAGAGAGAGTCAACCCCCCTCATCATTACTATTCTGTACGTAGAGAGAGTCAACCCCCCTCATCATTACTGTTCTGTATGTAGAGAGAGTCAACCCCCCTCACTATTACTATTCTGTACGTAGAGAGAGTCAACCCCCCTCATCATTACTATTCTGTATGTAGAGAGAGAGTCAACCCCCCTCATCATTACTATTCTATATGTAGAGAGAGTCAACCCCCCTCGTCATTACTATTCTGTATATAGAGAGAGTCAACCACCCTCATCATTACTAATCTGTACGTAGAGAGAGTCAACCCCCCTCATTATTACTATTCTGTACGTAGAGAGAGTCAACCCCCCTCATCATTACTATTCTGTATGTAGAGAGAGAGTCAACCCCCCTCATCATTACTATTCTGTACGTAGAGAGAGTCAACCCCCCTCATCATTACTACTCTGTACGTAGAGAGAGTCAACTCCCCTCATCATTACTATTCTGTACGTAGAGAGAGTCAACCCCCATCATCATTACTATTCTGTATGTAGCGAGAGTCATCCCCCCTCATCATTACTATTCTGTACGTAGAGAGAGTCAACCCCCCTCATCATTACTATTCTGTACGTAGAGAGAGTCAACCCCCCTCATCATTACTATTCTGTACGTAGAGAGAGTCAACCCCCCTCGTCATTACTATTCTGTATGTAGAGAGAGTCAACCCCCCTCATCATTACTATTCTGTACGTAGAGAGTTAACCCCCCTCATCATTACTATTCTGTACGGAGAGAGAGTCAACCCCCCTCATCATTACTATTCTGTATGTAGAGAGAGTCAACCCCCCTCATCATTACTATTCTGTACGTAGAGAGAGTCAACCCCCCTCATCATTACTATTCTGTATGTAGAGAGAGTTAACCCCCCTCATCATTACTATTCTGTACGTAGAGAGAGTCAACCCCCCTCATCATTACTATTCTGTACGTAGAGAGAGTCAACCCCCTTCATCATTACTATTCTGTACGTAGAGAGAGTCAACCCCCCTCATTAATACTATTCTGTATGTAGAGAGAGTCAACCCCCCTCATCATTACTATTCTGTATGTAGAGAGAGTCAACCCCCCTCATCATTACTATTCTGTACGTAGAGAGAGTCAACCCCCCTCATTATTACTATTCTGTATGTGGAGAGAGTCAACCCCCCTCATCATTACTATTCTGTATGTAGAGAGAGTCAACCCCCTCATCATTACTATTCTGTATGTAGAGAGTCAACCCCCCTCATCATTACTATTCTGTATGTAGAGAGAGAGTCAACCCCCCTCATCATTACTATTCTGTATGTAGAGAGAGTCAACCCCCCTCATCATTACTATTCTGAACCTAGAGAGAGAGTCAACCCCCCTCATCATTACTATTCTGTACGTAGAGCGAGTCAACCCCCCTCATCATTACTATTCTGTATGTAGAGAGAGTCAACCCCCCTCATCATTACTATTCTGTACGTAGAGAGAGTCAACCCCCCTCATCATTAATATTCTGTACGTAGAGAGAGTCAACCCCCCTCATCATTACTATTCTGTACAATTAGAGAGTCAACCCCCCTCATCATTACTATTCTGTACGTAGAGAGAGAGTCAACCCCACTCATCATTACTATTCTGTATGTAGAGAGAGTCAACCCCCCTCATCATTACTATTCTGTATGTAGAGAGAGTCACCCCCCCTCATCATTACTATTCTGTATGTAGAGAGAGTCAACCCCCTTCATCATTACTATTCTGTACGCAAGAGAGAGTCAACCCCCCTCATCATTACTATTCAGTATGTAGAGAGAGTCAACCCCCCTCGTCATTACTATTCTGTATGTAGAGAGAGTCAACTCCCCTCATCATTACTATTCTGTACATAGAGAGAGTCAACCCCCCTCATCATTACTATTCTGTACGTAGAGAGAGAGTCAACCCCCCTCATCATTACTATTCTGTACGTAGAGAGAGTCAACCCCCCTCATCATTACTATTCTGTACGTAGAGAGAGTCAACCCCCCTCATCATTACTGTTCTGTATGTAGAGAGAGTCAACCCCCCTCACTATTACTATTCTGTACGTAGAGAGAGTCAACCCCCCTCATCATTACTATTCTGTATGTAGAGAGAGAGTCAACCCCCCTCATCATTACTATTCTATATGTAGAGAGAGTCAACCCCCCTCGTCATTACTATTCTGTATATAGAGAGAGTCAACCACCCTCATCATTACTAATCTGTACGTAGAGAGAGTCAACCCCCCTCATTATTACTATTCTGTACGTAGAGAGAGTCAACCCCCCTCATCATTACTATTCTGTATGTAGAGAGAGAGTCAACCCCCCTCATCATTACTATTCTGTACGTAGAGAGAGTCAACCCCCCTCATCATTACTACTCTGTACGTAGAGAGAGTCAACTCCCCTCATCATTACTATTCTGTACGTAGAGAGAGTCAACCCCCATCATCATTACTATTCTGTATGTAGCGAGAGTCATCCCCCCTCATCATTACTATTCTGTACGTAGAGAGAGTCAACCCCCCTCATCATTACTATTCTGTACGTAGAGAGAGTCAACCCCCCTCATCATTACTATTCTGTACGTAGAGAGAGTCAACCCCCCTCGTCATTACTATTCTGTATGTAGAGAGAGTCAACCCCCCTCATCATTACTATTCTGTACGTAGAGAGTTAACCCCCCTCATCATTACTATTCTGTACGGAGAGAGAGTCAACCCCCCTCATCATTACTATTCTGTATGTAGAGAGAGTCAACCCCCCTCATCATTACTATTCTGTACGTAGAGAGAGTCAACCCCCCTCATCATTACTATTCTGTATGTAGAGAGAGTTAACCCCCCTCATCATTACTATTCTGTACGTAGAGAGAGTCAACCCCCCTCATCATTACTATTCTGTACGTAGAGAGAGTCAACCCCCTTCATCATTACTATTCTGTACGTAGAGAGAGTCAACCCCCCTCATTAATACTATTCTGTATGTAGAGAGAGTCAACCCCCCTCATCATTACTATTCTGTATGTAGAGAGAGTCAACCCCCCTCATCATTACTATTCTGTACGTAGAGAGAGTCAACCCCCCTCATTATTACTATTCTGTATGTGGAGAGAGTCAACCCCCCTCATCATTACTATTCTGTATGTAGAGAGAGTCAACCCCCTCATCATTACTATTCTGTATGTAGAGAGTCAACCCCCCTCATCATTACTATTCTGTATGTAGAGAGAGAGTCAACCCCCCTCATCATTACTATTCTGTATGTAGAGAGAGTCAACCCCCCTCATCATTACTATTCTGAACCTAGAGAGAGAGTCAACCCCCCTCATCATTACTATTCTGTACGTAGAGCGAGTCAACCCCCCTCATCATTACTATTCTGTATGTAGAGAGAGTCAACCCCCCTCATCATTACTATTCTGTACGTAGAGAGAGTCAACCCCCCTCATCATTACTATTCTGTATGTAGAGAGAGTCAACCCAACTCATCATTACTATTCTGTACGTAGAGAGAGTCAACCCCCCTCATCATTACTATTCTGTATCTAGAGAGAGAGTCAACCCCCCTCATCATTACTATTCTGTACGTAGAGAGAGTGTCAACCCCCCTCATCATTACTATTCTGTACGTAGAGAGAGTCAACCCTCCTCATCATTACTATTCTGTATGTAGAGAGAGTCAACCCCCCTCATCATTACTATTCTGTACGTAGAGAGTCAACCCCCCTCATCATTACTATTCTGTATGCAGAGAGAGTCAACCGCCTCATCATTACTATTCTGTATGTAGAGAGAGTCAACCCCCCACATCATTACTATTCTGTATGTAGAGAGAGTCAACCCCCTCATCATTACTATTCTGTATATAGAGAGAGTCAACCCCCCTCATCATTACTATTCTGTACGTAGAGAGAGTCAACCCCCCTCATCATTACTATTCTGTATGTAGAGAGAGTCAACCCCCTTCATCATTACTATTCTGTACGTAGAGAGAGTCAACCCCCCTCATCATTACTATTCTGTATGTAGAGAGGGTCAACCCCCCTCATCATTACTATTCTGTATGTAGAGAGAGTCAACCCCCCTCATCATTACTATTCTGTACGTAGAGAGAGAGTCAACCCCCCTCATCATTACTATTCTGTACGTAGAGAGAGTCAACCCCCCTCATCATTACTATTCTGTACAATTAGAGAGTCAACCCCCCTCATCATTACTATTCTGTACGTAGAGAGAGAGTCAACCCCACTCATCATTACTATTCTGTATGTAGAGAGAGTCAACCCCCCTCATCATTACTATTCTGTATGTAGAGAGAGTCAACCCCCCTCATCATTACTATTATGTATGTAGAGAGAGAGTCAACCCCCCTCATCATTACTATTCCGTACGTAGAGAGAGAGTCAACCCCCCTCATCATTACTATTCTGTACGTAGAGAGAGTCAACCCCCCTCATTCTGTACGTAGAGAGAGAGTCAACCCCCCTCATCATTACTATTCTGTATGTAGAGAGAGTCAACCCCCCTCATCATTACTATTCTGTACGTAGAGAGTCAACCCCCCTCATCATTACTATTCTGTATGCAGAGAGAGTCAATCGCCTCATCATTACTATTCTGTATGTAGAGAGAGTCAACCCCCCACATCATTACTATTCTGTATGTAGAGAGAGTCAACCCCCTCATCATTACTATTCTGTATATAGAGAGAGTCAACCCCCCTCATCATTACTATTCTGTACGTAGAGAGAGTCAACCCCCCTCATCATTACTATTCTGTATGTGAGAGAGTCAACCCCCCCCATTATTACTATTCTGTATGTAGAGAGAGTCAACCCCCCTCATCATTACTATTCTGTATGTAGAGAGAGAGTCAACCCCCCTCATCATTACTATTCTGTACGTAGAGAGAGAGTCAACCCCCCTCATCATTACTATTCTGTACGTAGAGAGAGTCAACCCCCCTCATCATTACTGTTCTGTACTTAGAGAGAGTCAACCCCCCTCATCATTACTATTCTGTATGTAGAGAGAGAGTCAACCCCCCTTATCATTACTATTCTGTACGTAGAGAGAGAGTCAACCCCACTCATCATTACTATTCTGTATGTAGAGAGAGTCAACCCCCCTCATCATTACTATTCTGTATGTAGAGAGAGTCAACCCCCTCATCATTACTATTCTGTATGTAGAGAGTCAACCCCCCTCATCATTACTATTCTGTATGTAGAGAGAGAGTCAACCCCCCTTATCATTACTATTCTGTATGTAGAGAGAGTCAACCCCCCTCATCATTACTATTCTGAACCTAGAGAGAGAGTCAACCCCCCTCATCATTACTATTCTGTACGTAGAGCGAGTCAACCCCCCTCATCATTACTATTCTGTATGTAGAGAGAGTCAACCCCCCTCATCATTACTATTCTGTACGTAGAGAGAGTCAACCCCCCTCATCATTACTATTCTGTATGTAGAGAGAGTCAACCCAACTCATCATTACTATTCTGTACGTAGAGAGAGTCAACCCCCCTCATCATTACTATTCTGTATGTAGAGAGAGTCAACCCCCCTCACTATTACTATTCTGTACGTAGAGAGTGTCAACCCCCCTCATCATTACTATTCTGTATGTAGAGAGAGAGTCAACCCCCCTCATCATTACTATTCTGTACGTAGAGAGAGTGTCAACCCCCCTCATCATTACTATTCTGTACGTAGAGAGAGTCAACCCTCCTCATCATTACTATTCTGTATGTAGAGAGAGTCAACCCCCCTCATCATTACTATTCTGTACGTAGAGAGTCAACCCCCCTCATCATTACTATTCTGTATGCAGAGAGAGTCAACCGCCTCATCATTACTATTCTGTATGTAGAGAGAGTCAACCCCCCACATCATTACTATTCTGTATGTAGAGAGAGTCAACCCCCTCATCATTACTATTCTGTATATAGAGAGAGTCAACCCCCCTCATCATTACTATTCTGTACGTAGAGAGAGTCAACCCCCCTCATCATTACTATTCTGTATGTAGAGAGAGTCAACCCCCTTCATCATTACTATTCTGTACGTAGAGAGAGTCAACCCCCCTCATCATTACTATTCTGTATGTAGAGAGGGTCAACCCCCCTCATCATTACTATTCTGTATGTAGAGAGAGTCAACCCCCCTCATCATTACTATTCTGTACGTAGAGAGAGAGTCAACCCCCCTCATCATTACTATTCTGTACGTAGAGAGAGTCAACCCCCCTCATCATTACTATTCTGTACAATTAGAGAGTCAACCCCCCTCATCATTACTATTCTGTACGTAGAGAGAGAGTCAACCCCACTCATCATTACTATTCTGTATGTAGAGAGAGTCAACCCCCCTCATCATTACTATTCTGTATGTAGAGAGAGTCAACCCCCCTCATCATTACTATTATGTATGTAGAGAGAGAGTCAACCCCCCTCATCATTACTATTCCGTACGTAGAGAGAGAGTCAACCCCCCTCATCATTACTATTCTGTACGTAGAGAGAGTCAACCCCCCTCATTCTGTACGTAGAGAGAGAGTCAACCCCCCTCATCATTACTATTCTGTATGTAGAGAGAGTCAACCCCCCTCATCATTACTATTCTGTACGTAGAGAGTCAACCCCCCTCATCATTACTATTCTGTATGCAGAGAGAGTCAATCGCCTCATCATTACTATTCTGTATGTAGAGAGAGTCAACCCCCCACATCATTACTATTCTGTATGTAGAGAGAGTCAACCCCCTCATCATTACTATTCTGTATATAGAGAGAGTCAACCCCCCTCATCATTACTATTCTGTACGTAGAGAGAGTCAACCCCCCTCATCATTACTATTCTGTATGTGAGAGAGTCAACCCCCCCCATTATTACTATTCTGTATGTAGAGAGAGTCAACCCCCCTCATCATTACTATTCTGTATGTAGAGAGAGAGTCAACCCCCCTCATCATTACTATTCTGTACGTAGAGAGAGAGTCAACCCCCCTCATCATTACTATTCTGTACGTAGAGAGAGTCAACCCCCCTCATCATTACTGTTCTGTACTTAGAGAGAGTCAACCCCCCTCATCATTACTATTCTGTATGTAGAGAGAGAGTCAACCCCCCTTATCATTACTATTCTGTACGTAGAGAGAGAGTCAACCCCACTCATCATTACTATTCTGTATGTAGAGAGAGTCAACCCCCCTCATCATTACTATTCTGTATGTAGAGAGAGTCAACCCCCCTCATCATTACTATTATGTATGTAGAGAGAGAGTCAACCCCCCTCATCATTACTATTCCGTACGTAGAGAGAGAGTCAACCCCCCTCATCATTACTATTCTGTACGTAGAGAGAGTCAACCCCCCTCATTCTGTACATAGAGAGAGAGTCAACCCCCCTCATCATTACTATTCTGTACAATTAGAGAGTCAACCCCCCTCATCATTACTATTCTGTACGTAGAGAGAGAGTCAACCCCACTCATCATTACTATTCTGTACGTAGAGAGAGTCAACCCCCCTCATCATTACTATTCTGTACGTAGAGAGAGAGTCAACCCCCCTCATCATTACTATTCTGTACGTAGAGAGAGTCAACTCCCCTCATCATTACTATTCTGTACAATTAGAGAGTCAACCCCCCTCATCATTACTATTCTGTACGTAGAGAGAGAGTCACCCCCCCTCATCATTACTATTCTGTACGTAGAGAGAGTCAACCCCCCTCATCATTACTATTCTGTACGTAGAGAGAGAGTCAACCCCCCTCATCATTACTATTCTGTACGTAGAGAGAGTCAACTCCCCTCATCATTACTATTCTGTACGTAGAGAGAGTCAACCCCCCTCATCATTACTATTATGTATGTAGAGAGAGAGTCAACCCCCCTCATCATTACTATTCCGTACGTAGAGAGAGAGTCAACCCCCCTCATCATTACTATTCTGTACGTAGAGAGAGTCAACCCCCCTCATTCTGTACGTAGAGAGAGAGTCAACCCCCCTCATCATTACTATTCTGTATGTAGAGAGAGTCAACCCCCCTCATCATTACTATTCTGTATGTAGAGAGAGTCAACCCCCCTCATCATTACTATTCTGTACGTAGAGAGTCAACCCCCCTCATCATTACTATTCTGTATGCAGAGAGAGTCAATCGCCTCATCATTACTATTCTGTATGTAGAGAGAGTCAACCCCCCACATCATTACTATTCTGTATGTAGAGAGAGTCAACCCCCTCATCATTACTATTCTGTATATAGAGAGAGTCAACCCCCCTCATCATTACTATTCTGTACGTAGAGAGAGTCAACCCCCCTCATCATTACTATTCTGTATGTGAGAGAGTCAACCCCCCCCATTATTACTATTCTGTATGTAGAGAGAGTCAACCCCCCTCATCATTACTATTCTGTATGTAGAGAGAGAGTCAACCCCCCTCATCATTACTATTCTGTACGTAGAGAGAGAGTCAACCCCCCTCATCATTACTATTCTGTACGTAGAGAGAGTCAACCCCCCTCATCATTACTGTTCTGTACTTAGAGAGAGTCAACCCCCCTCATCATTACTATTCTGTATGTAGAGAGAGAGTCAACCCCCCTTATCATTACTATTCTGTACGTAGAGAGAGAGTCAACCCCCCTCATCATTACTATTCTCTACGTAGAGAGAGAGTCAACCCCCCTCATAATTACTATTCTGTATGTAGAGAGAGAGTCAACCCCCCTCATCATTACTATTCTGTACGTAGAGAGAGTCAACCCCCCTCATCATTACTATTCTGTATGTAGAGAGAGTCAACCCCCCTCATGATTACTATTCTGTACGTAGAGAGAGTCAACCCCCCTCATCATTACTATTCTGTACAATTAGAGAGTCAACCCCCCTCATCATTACTATTCTGTACGTAGAGAGAGAGTCAACCCCACTCATCATTACTATTCTGTATGTATTTAGAGTCAACCCCCCTCATCATTACTATTCTGTATGTAGAGAGAGTCACCCCCCCTCATCATTACTATTCTGTATGTAGAGAGAGTCAACCCCCTTCATCATTACTATTCTGTACGCAAGAGAGAGTCAACCCCCCTCATCATTACTATTCTGTATGTAGAGAGAGTCAACCCCCCTCGTCATTACTATTCTGTATGTAGAGAGAGTCAACTCCCCTCATCATTACTATTCTGTACATAGAGAGAGTCAACCCCCCTCATCATTACTATTCTGTACGTAGAGAGAGAGTCAACCCCCCTCATCATTACTATTCTGTACGTAGAGAGAGTCAACCCCCCTCATCATTACTATTCTGTACGTAGAGAGAGTCAACCCCCCTCATCATTACTGTTCTGTATGTAGAGAGAGTCAACCCCCCTCACTATTACTATTCTGTACGTAGAGAGAGTCAACCCCCCTCATCATTACTATTCTGTATGTAGAGAGAGAGTCAACCCCCCTCATCATTACTATTCTGTACGTAGAGAGAGTGTCAACCCCCCTCATCATTACTATTCTGTACGTAGAGAGAGTCAACCCCCCTCATCATTACTGTTCTGTACTTAGAGAGAGTCAACCCCCTCATCATTACTATTCTGTATGCAGAGAGAGTCAACCGCCTCATCATTACTATTCTGTATGTACAGAGAGTCAACCCCCCACATCATTACTATTCTGTATGTAGAGAGAGTCAACCCCCTCATCATTACTATTCTGTATATAGAGAGAGTCAACCCCCCTCATCATTACTATTCTGTACGTAGAGAGAGTCAACCCCCCTCATCATTACTATTCTGTATGTGAGAGTCAACCCCCCTCATTATTACTATTCTGTATGTAGAGAGTCAACCCCCCTCATCATTACTATTCTGTACGTAGAGAGAGAGTCAACCCCCCTCATCATTACTATTCTCTACGTAGAGAGAGAGTCAACCCCCCTCATAATTACTATTCTGTATGTAGAGAGAGAGTCAACCCCCCTCATCATTACTATTCTGTACGTAGAGAGAGTCAACCCCCCTCATCATTACTATTCTGTATGTAGAGAGAGTCAACCCCCCTCATGATTACTATTCTGTACGTAGAGAGAGTCAACCCCCCTCATCATTACTATTCTGTACAATTAGAGAGTCAACCCCCCTCATCATTACTATTCTGTACGTAGAGAGAGAGTCAACCCCACTCATCATTACTATTCTGTATGTATTTAGAGTCAACCCCCCTCATCATTACTATTCTGTATGTAGAGAGAGTCACCCCCCCTCATCATTACTATTCTGTATGTAGAGAGAGTCAACCCCCTTCATCATTACTATTCTGTACGCAAGAGAGAGTCAACCCCCCTCATCATTACTATTCTGTATGTAGAGAGAGTCAACCCCCCTCGTCATTACTATTCTGTATGTAGAGAGAGTCAACTCCCCTCATCATTACTATTCTGTACATAGAGAGAGTCAACCCCCCTCATCATTACTATTCTGTACGTAGAGAGAGAGTCAACCCCCCTCATCATTACTATTCTGTACGTAGAGAGAGTCAACCCCCCTCATCATTACTATTCTGTACGTAGAGAGAGTCAACCCCCCTCATCATTACTGTTCTGTATGTAGAGAGAGTCAACCCCCCTCACTATTACTATTCTGTACGTAGAGAGAGTCAACCCCCCTCATCATTACTATTCTGTATGTAGAGAGAGAGTCAACCCCCCTCATCATTACTATTCTGTACGTAGAGAGAGTGTCAACCCCCCTCATCATTACTATTCTGTACGTAGAGAGAGTCAACCCCCCTCATCATTACTGTTCTGTACTTAGAGAGAGTCAACCCCCTCATCATTACTATTCTGTATGCAGAGAGAGTCAACCGCCTCATCATTACTATTCTGTATGTACAGAGAGTCAACCCCCCACATCATTACTATTCTGTATGTAGAGAGAGTCAACCCCCTCATCATTACTATTCTGTATATAGAGAGAGTCAACCCCCCTCATCATTACTATTCTGTACGTAGAGAGAGTCAACCCCCCTCATCATTACTATTCTGTATGTGAGAGTCAACCCCCCTCATTATTACTATTCTGTATGTAGAGAGTCAACCCCCCTCATCATTACTATTCTGTACGTAGAGAGAGTCAACCCCCCTCATCATTACTATTCTGTATGTAGAGAGAGAGTCAACCCCCCTCATCATTACTATTCTGCACGTAGAGAGAGTCAACCCCCCTCATCATTACTACTCTGTACGTAGAGAGAGTCAACCCCCCTCATCATTACTATTCTGTATGTAGAGAGAGTCAACCCCCCTCATCATTACTATTCTGTACGCAAGAGAGACTCAACCCCCCTCATCATTACTATTCTGTATGTAGAGAGAGAGTCAACCCCCCTCATCATTACTATTCTGTACGTAGAGACAGTCAACCCCCCTCATCATTACTATTCTGTATATAGAGAGAGTCAACCCCCCTCATCATTACTATTCTGTACGTAGAGAGAGTCAACCCCCCTCATCATTACTATTCTGTATGTGAGAGAGTCAACCCCCCTCATTATTACTATTCTGTATGTAGAGAGTCAACCCCCCTCATCATTACTATTCTGTACGTAGAGAGAGTCAACCCCCCTCATCATTACTATTCTGTATGTAGAGAGAGTCAACCCCCCTCATCATTACTATTCTGTACGCAAGAGAGAGTCAACCCCCCTCATCATTACTATTCTATATGTAGAGAGAGTCAACCCCCCTCGTCATTACTATTCTGTATATAGAGAGAGTCAACCACCCTCATCATTACTAATCTGTACGTAGAGAGAGTCAACCCCCCTCATTATTACTATTCTGTACGTAGAGAGAGTCAACCCCCCTCATCATTACTATTCTGTATGTAGAGAGAGAGTCAACCCCCCTCATCATTACTATTCTGTACGTAGAGAGAGTCAACCCCCCTCATCATTACTACTCTGTACGTAGAGAGAGTCAACTCCCCTCATCATTACTATTCTGTACGTAGAGAGAGTCAACCCCCATCATCATTACTATTCTGTATGTAGCGAGAGTCATCCCCCCTCATCATTACTATTCTGTACGTAGAGAGAGAGTCAACCCCACTCATCATTACTATTCTGTACGTAGAGAGAGTCAACCCCCCTCATCATTACTATTCTGTACGTAGAGAGAGAGTCAACCCCCCTCATCATTACTATTCTGTACGTAGAGAGAGTCAACTCCCCTCATCATTACTATTCTGTACAATTAGAGAGTCAACCCCCCTCATCATTACTATTCTGTACGTAGAGAGAGAGTCACCCCCCCTCATCATTACTATTCTGTACGTAGAGAGAGTCAACCCCCCTCATCATTACTATTCTGTACGTAGAGAGAGAGTCAACCCCCCTCATCATTACTGTTCTGTATGTAGAGAGAGTCAACCCCCCTCACTATTACTATTATGTACGTAGAGAGAGTCAACCCCCCTCATCATTACTATTCTGTATGTAGAGAGAGAGTCAACCCCCCTCATCATTACTATTCTGTACGTAGAGAGAGTGTCAACCCCCCTCATCATTACTATTCTGTACGTAGAGAGAGTCAACCCCCCTCATCATTACTGTTCTGTACTTAGAGAGAGTCAACCCCCTCATCATTACTATTCTGTATGCAGAGAGAGTCAACCGCCTCATCATTACTATTCTGTATGTACAGAGAGTCAACCCCCCACATCATTACTATTCTGTATGTAGAGAGAGTCAACCCCCTCATCATTACTATTCTGTATATAGAGAGAGTCAACCCCCCTCATCATTACTATTCTGTACGTAGAGAGAGTCAACCCCCTCATCATTACTATTCTGTATGTAGAGAGTCAACCCCCCTCATCATTACTATTCTGTACGTAGAGAGAGTCAACCCCCCTCATCATTACTATTCTGTATGTAGAGAGAGAGTCAACCCCCCTCATCATTACTATTCTGCACGTAGAGAGAGTCAACCCCCCTCATCATTACTACTCTGTACGTAGAGAGAGTCAACCCCCCTCATCATTACTATTCTGTACGTAGAGAGAGTGAACCCCCCTCATCATTACTATTCTGTACAATTAGAGAGTCAACCCCCCTCATCATTACTATTCTGTACGTAGAGAGAGAGTCAACCCCACTCATCATTACTATTCTGTACGTAGAGAGAGTCAACCCCCCTCATCATTACTATTCTGTACGTAGAGAGAGAGTCAACCCCCCTCATCATTACTATTCTGTACGTAGAGAGAGTCAACTCCCCTCATCATTACTATTCTGTACAATTAGAGAGTCAACCCCCCTCATCATTACTATTCTGTACGTAGAGAGAGAGTCACCCCCCCTCATCATTACTATTCTGTACGTAGAGAGAGTCAACCCCCCTCATCATTACTATTCTGTACGTAGAGAGAGAGTCAACCCCCCTCATCATTACAATTCTGTACGTAGAGAGAGTCAACTCCCCTCATCATTACTATTCTGTACGTAGAGAGAGTCAACCCCCCTCATCATTACTATTCTGTACGTAGAGAGAGTCAACCCCCCTCATCATTACTATTCTGTACGTAGAGAGAGAGTCAACCCCCCTCATCATTACTATTCTGTACGTAGAGAGAGTCAAACCCCCTCATCATTACTATTCTGTACGTAGTTAGAGAGTCAACCCCCCTCATCATTACTATTCTGTAAGTAGAGAGAGTCAACCCCCCTCATCATTACTATTCTGTACGTAGAGAGAGTCAACCCCCCTCATCATTACTATTCTGTACATAGAGAGAGTCAACCCCCCTCATCATTACTATTCTGTACGTAGAGAGAGTCAACCCCCCTCATCATTACTATTCTGTATGTAGAGAGAGTCAACCCCCCTCATCATTACTATTCTGTACGTAGAGAGAGAGTCAACCCCCCTCATCATTACTATTCTGTATGTAGAGAGAGTCAACCCCCCTCATCATTACTATTCTGTATGTAGAGAGAGTCAACCCCCCTCATCATTACTATTATGTATGTAGAGAGAGAGTCAACCCCCCTCATCATTACTATTCCGTACGTAGAGAGAGAGTCAACCCCCCTCATCATTACTATTCTGTACGTAGAGAGAGTCAACCCCCCTCATTCTGTACGTAGAGAGAGAGTCAACCCCCCTCATCATTACTATTCTGTATGTAGAGAGAGTCAACCCCCCTCATCATTACTATTCTGTATGTAGAGAGAGTCAACCCCCCTCATCATTACTATTCTGTACGTAGAGAGTCAACCCCCCTCATCATTACTATTCTGTATGCAGAGAGAGTCAATCGCCTCATCATTACTATTCTGTATGTAGAGAGAGTCAACCCCCCACATCATTACTATTCTGTATATAGAGAGAGTCAACCCCCTCATCATTACTATTCTGTATATAGAGAGAGTCAACCCCCCTCATCATTACTATTCTGTACGTAGAGAGAGTCAACCCCCCTCATCATTACTATTCTGTATGTGAGAGAGTCAACCCCCCCCATTATTACTATTCTGTATGTAGAGAGAGTCAACCCCCCTCATCATTACTATTCTGTATGTAGAGAGAGAGTCAACCCCCCTCATCATTACTATTCTGTACGTAGAGAGAGAGTCAACCCCCCTCATCATTACTATTCTGTACGTAGAGAGAGTCAACCCCCCTCATCATTACTGTTCTGTACTTAGAGAGAGTCAACCCCCCTCATCATTACTATTCTGTATGTAGAGAGAGAGTCAACCCCCCTTATCATTACTATTCTGTACGTAGAGAGAGAGTCAACCCCCCTCATCATTACTATTCTCTACGTAGAGAGAGAGTCAACCCCCCTCATAATTACTATTCTGTATGTAGAGAGAGAGTCAACCCCCCTCATCATTACTATTCTGTACGTAGAGAGAGTCAACCCCCCTCATCATTACTATTCTGTATGTAGAGAGAGTCAACCCCCCTCATCATTACTATTCTGTACGTAGAGAGAGTCAACCCCCCTCATCATTACTATTCTGTACAATTAGAGAGTCAACCCCCCTCATCATTACTATTCTGTACGTAGAGAGAGAGTCAACCCCACTCATCATTACTATTCTGTATGTATTTAGAGTCAACCCCCCTCATCATTACTATTCTGTATGTAGAGAGAGTCACCCCCCCTCATCATTACTATTCTGTATGTAGAGAGAGTCAACCCCCTTCATCATTACTATTCTGTACGCAAGAGAGAGTCAACCCCCCTCATCATTACTATTCTGTATGTAGAGAGAGTCAACCCCCCTCGTCATTACTATTCTGTATGTAGAGAGAGTCAACTCCCCTCATCATTACTATTCTGTACATAGAGAGAGTCAACCCCCCTCATCATTACTATTCTGTACGTAGAGAGAGAGTCAACCCCCCTCATCATTACTATTCTGTACGTAGAGAGAGTCAACCCCCCTCATCATTACTATTCTGTACGTAGAGAGAGTCAACCCCCCTCATCATTACTGTTCTGTATGTAGAGAGAGTCAACCCCCCTCACTATTACTATTCTGTACGTAGAGAGAGTCAACCCCCCTCATCATTACTATTCTGTATGTAGAGAGAGAGTCAACCCCCCTCATCATTACTATTCTGTACGTAGAGAGAGTGTCAACCCCCCTCATCATTACTATTCTGTACGTAGAGAGAGTCAACCCCCCTCATCATTACTGTTCTGTACTTAGAGAGAGTCAACCCCCTCATCATTACTATTCTGTATGCAGAGAGAGTCAACCGCCTCATCATTACTATTCTGTATGTACAGAGAGTCAACCCCCCACATCATTACTATTCTGTATGTAGAGAGAGTCAACCCCCTCATCATTACTATTCTGTATATAGAGAGAGTCAACCCCCCTCATCATTACTATTCTGTACGTAGAGAGAGTCAACCCCCCTCATCATTACTATTCTGTATGTGAGAGTCAACCCCCCTCATTATTACTATTCTGTATGTAGAGAGTCAACCCCCCTCATCATTACTATTCTGTACGTAGAGAGAGTCAACCCCCCTCATCATTACTATTCTGTATGTAGAGAGAGAGTCAACCCCCCTCATCATTACTATTCTGCACGTAGAGAGAGTCAACCCCCCTCATCATTACTACTCTGTACTTAGAGAGAGTCAACCCCCCTCATCATTACTATTCTGTATGCAGAGAGAGTCAATCGCCTCATCATTACTATTCTGTATGTAGAGAGAGTCAACCCCCCACATCATTACTATTCTGTATGTAGAGAGAGTCAACCCCCTCATCATTACTATTCTGTATATAGAGAGAGTCAACCCCCCTCATCATTACTATTCTGTACGTAGAGAGAGTCAACCCCCCTCATCATTACTATTCTGTATGTGAGAGAGTCAACCCCCCCCATTATTACTATTCTGTATGTAGAGAGAGTCAACCCCCCTCATCATTACTATTCTGTATGTAGAGAGAGAGTCAACCCCCCTCATCATTACTATTCTGTACGTAGAGAGAGAGTCAACCCCCCTCATCATTACTATTCTGTACGTAGAGAGAGTCAACCCCCCTCATCATTACTGTTCTGTACTTAGAGAGAGTCAACCCCCCTCATCATTACTATTCTGTATGTAGAGAGAGAGTCAACCCCCCTTATCATTACTATTCTGTACGTAGAGAGAGAGTCAACCCCCCTCATCATTACTATTCTCTACGTAGAGAGAGAGTCAACCCCCCTCATAATTACTATTCTGTATGTAGAGAGAGAGTCAACCCCCCTCATCATTACTATTCTGTACGTAGAGAGAGTCAACCCCCCTCATCATTACTATTCTGTATGTAGAGAGAGTCAACCCCCCTCATCATTACTATTCTGTACGTAGAGAGAGTCAACCCCCCTCATCATTACTATTCTGTACAATTAGAGAGTCAACCCCCCTCATCATTACTATTCTGTACGTAGAGAGAGAGTCAACCCCACTCATCATTACTATTCTGTATGTATTTAGAGTCAACCCCCCTCATCATTACTATTCTGTATGTAGAGAGAGTCACCCCCCCTCATCATTACTATTCTGTATGTAGAGAGAGTCAACCCCCTTCATCATTACTATTCTGTACGCAAGAGAGAGTCAACCCCCCTCATCATTACTATTCTGTATGTAGAGAGAGTCAACCCCCCTCGTCATTACTATTCTGTATGTAGAGAGAGTCAACTCCCCTCATCATTACTATTCTGTACATAGAGAGAGTCAACCCCCCTCATCATTACTATTCTGTACGTAGAGAGAGAGTCAACCCCCCTCATCATTACTATTCTGTACGTAGAGAGAGTCAACCCCCCTCATCATTACTATTCTGTACGTAGAGAGAGTCAACCCCCCTCATCATTACTGTTCTGTATGTAGAGAGAGTCAACCCCCCTCACTATTACTATTCTGTACGTAGAGAGAGTCAACCCCCCTCATCATTACTATTCTGTATGTAGAGAGAGAGTCAACCCCCCTCATCATTACTATTCTGTACGTAGAGAGAGTGTCAACCCCCCTCATCATTACTATTCTGTACGTAGAGAGAGTCAACCCCCCTCATCATTACTGTTCTGTACTTAGAGAGAGTCAACCCCCTCATCATTACTATTCTGTATGCAGAGAGAGTCAACCGCCTCATCATTACTATTCTGTATGTACAGAGAGTCAACCCCCCACATCATTACTATTCTGTATGTAGAGAGAGTCAACCCCCTCATCATTACTATTCTGTATATAGAGAGAGTCAACCCCCCTCATCATTACTATTCTGTACGTAGAGAGAGTCAACCCCCCTCATCATTACTATTCTGTATGTGAGAGTCAACCCCCCTCATTATTACTATTCTGTATGTAGAGAGTCAACCCCCCTCATCATTACTATTCTGTACGTAGAGAGAGTCAACCCCCCTCATCATTACTATTCTGTATGTAGAGAGAGAGTCAACCCCCCTCATCATTACTATTCTGCACGTAGAGAGAGTCAACCCCCCTCATCATTACTACTCTGTACGTAGAGAGAGTCAACCCCCCTCATCATTACTATTCTGTATGTAGAGAGAGTCAACCCCCCTCATCATTACTATTCTGTACGCAAGAGAGACTCAACCCCCCTCATCATTACTATTCTGTATGTAGAGAGAGAGTCAACCCCCCTCATCATTACTATTCTGTACGTAGAGACAGTCAACCCCCCTCATCATTACTATTCTGTATATAGAGAGAGTCAACCCCCCTCATCATTACTATTCTGTACGTAGAGAGAGTCAACCCCCCTCATCATTACTATTCTGTATGTGAGAGAGTCAACCCCCCTCATTATTACTATTCTGTATGTAGAGAGTCAACCCCCCTCATCATTACTATTCTGTACGTAGAGAGAGTCAACCCCCCTCATCATTACTATTCTGTATGTAGAGAGAGTCAACCCCCCTCATCATTACTATTCTGTACGCAAGAGAGAGTCAACCCCCCTCATCATTACTATTCTATATGTAGAGAGAGTCAACCCCCCTCGTCATTACTATTCTGTATATAGAGAGAGTCAACCACCCTCATCATTACTAATCTGTACGTAGAGAGAGTCAACCCCCCTCATTATTACTATTCTGTACGTAGAGAGAGTCAACCCCCCTCATCATTACTATTCTGTATGTAGAGAGAGAGTCAACCCCCCTCATCATTACTATTCTGTACGTAGAGAGAGTCAACCCCCCTCATCATTACTACTCTGTACGTAGAGAGAGTCAACTCCCCTCATCATTACTATTCTGTACGTAGAGAGAGTCAACCCCCATCATCATTACTATTCTGTATGTAGCGAGAGTCATCCCCCCTCATCATTACTATTCTGTACGTAGAGAGAGTCAACCCCCCTCATCATTACTATTCTGTACGTAGAGAGAGTCAACCCCCCTCATCATTACTATTCTGTACGTAGAGAGAGTCAACCCCCCTCGTCATTACTATTCTGTATGTAGAGAGAGTCAACCCCCCTCATCATTACTATTCTGTACGTAGAGAGTCAACCCCCCTCATCATTACTATTCTGTACGGAGAGAGAGTCAACCCCCCTCATCATTACTATTCTGTATGTAGAGAGAGTCAACCCCCCTCATCATTACTATTCTGTACGTAGAGAGAGTCAACCCCCCTCATCATTACTATTCTGTATGTAGAGAGAGTTAACCCCCCTCATCATTACTATTCTGTACGTAGAGAGAGTCAACCCCCCTCATCATTACTATTCTGTACGTAGAGAGAGTCAACCCCCTTCATCATTACTATTCTGTACGTAGAGAGAGTCAACCCCCCTCATTAATACTATTCTGTATGTAGAGAGAGTCAACCCCCCTCATCATTACTATTCTGTATGTAGAGAGAGTCAACCCCCCTCATCATTACTATTCTGTACGTAGAGAGAGTCAACCCCCCTCATTATTACTATTCTGTATGTGGAGAGAGTCAACCCCCTCATCATTACTATTCTGTATGTAGAGAGAGTCAACCCCCTCATCATTACTATTCTGTATGTAGAGAGTCAACCCCCCTCATCATTACTATTCTGTATGTAGAGAGAGAGTCAACCCCCCTCATCATTACTATTCTGTATGTAGAGAGAGTCAACCCCCCTCATCATTACTATTCTGTACGTAGAGAGAGTCAACCCCCCTCATCATTACTATTCTGTATGTAGAGAGAGTCAACCCCCCTCACTATTACTATTCTGTACGTAGAGAGTGTCAACCCCCCTCATCATTACTATTCTGTATGTAGAGAGAGAGTCAACCCCCCTCATCATTACTATTCTGTACGTAGAGAGAGTGTCAACCCCCCTCATCATTACTATTCTGTACGTAGAGAGAGTCAACCCTCCTCATCATTACTATTCTGTATGTAGAGAGAGTCAACCCCCCTCATCATTACTATTCTGTACGTAGAGAGTCAACCCCCCTCATCATTACTATTCTCTACGTAGAGAGAGAGTCAACCCCCCTCATCATTACTATTCTGTATGTAGAGAGAGTCAACCCCCCTCATCATTACTATTCTGTATGTAGAGAGAGTCAACCCCCCTCATCATTACTATTCTGTACGTAGAGAGAGTCAACCCCCCTCATCATTACTATTCTGTACAATTAGAGAGTCAACCCCCCTCATCATTACTATTCTGTACGTAGAGAGAGAGTCAACCCCACTCATCATTACTATTCTGTATGTAGAGAGAGTCAACCCCCCTCATCATTACTATTCTGTATGTAGAGAGAGTCAACCCCCCTCGTCATTACTATTCTGTATGTAGAGAGAGTCAACTCCCCTCATCATTACTATTCTGTACATAGAGAGAGTCAACCCCCCTCATCATTACTATTCTGTACGTAGAGAGAGAGTCAACCCCCCTCATCATTACTATTCTGTACGTAGAGAGAGTCAACCCCCCTCATCATTACTATTCTGTACGTAGAGAGAGTCAACCCCCCTCATCATTACTGTTCTGTATGTAGAGAGAGTCAACCCCCCTCACTATTACTATTCTGTACGTAGAGAGAGTCAACCCCCCTCATCATTACTATTCTGTATGTAGAGAGAGAGTCAACCCCCCTCATCATTACTATTCTGTACGTAGAGAGAGTGTCAACCCCCCTCATCATTACTATTCTGTAAGTAGAGAGAGTCAACCCCCCTCATCATTACTATTCTGTATGTAGAGAGAGTCAACCCCCCTCATCATTACTATTCTGAACCTAGAGAGAGAGTCAACCCCCCTCATCATTACTATTCTGTACGTAGAGCGAGTCAACCCCCCTCATCATTACTATTCTGTATGTAGAGAGAGTCAACCCCCCTCATCATTACTATTCTGTACGTAGAGAGAGTCAACCCCCCTCATCATTACTATTCTGTATGTAGAGAGAGTCAACCCAACTCATCATTACTATTCTGTACGTAGAGAGAGTCAACCCCCCTCATCATTACTATTCTGTATGTAGAGAGAGTCAACCCCCCTCACTATTACTATTCTGTACGTAGAGAGTGTCAACCCCCCTCATCATTACTATTCTGTATGTAGAGAGAGAGTCAACCCCCCTCATCATTACTATTCTGTACGTAGAGAGAGTGTCAACCCCCCTCATCATTACTATTCTGTATGTAGAGAGAGTCAACCCTCCTCATCATTACTATTCTGTATGTAGAGAGAGTCAACCCCCCTCATCATTACTATTCTGTACGTAGAGAGTCAACCCCCCTCATCATTACTATTCTCTACGTAGAGAGAGAGTCAACCCCCCTCATCATTACTATTCTGTATGTAGAGAGAGTCAACCCCCCTCATCATTACTATTCTGTATGTAGAGAGAGTCAACCCCCCTCATCATTACTATTCTGTACGTAGAGAGAGTCAACCCCCCTCATCATTACTATTCTGTACAATTAGAGAGTCAACCCCCCTCATCATTACTATTCTGTACGTAGAGAGAGAGTCAACCCCACTCATCATTACTATTCTGTATGTAGAGAGAGTCAACCCCCCTCATCATTACTATTCTGTATGTAGAGAGTCAACCCCCCTCGTCATTACTATTCTGTACGTAGAGAGAGTCAACCCCCCTCATCATTACTATTCTGTATGTAGAGAGAGTCAACTCCCCTCATCATTACTATTCTGTACATAGAGAGAGTCAACCCCCCTCATCATTACTATTCTGTACGTAGAGAGAGAGTCAACCCCCCTCATCATTACTATTCTGTACGTAGAGAGAGTCAACCCCCCTCATCATTACTATTCTGTACGTAGAGAGAGTCAACCCCCCTCATCATTACTGTTCTGTATGTAGAGAGAGTCAACCCCCCTCACTATTACTATTCTGTACGTAGAGAGAGTCAACCCCCCTCATCATTACTATTCTGTATGTAGAGAGAGAGTCAACCCCCCTCATCATTACTATTCTGTACGTAGAGAGAGTGTCAACCCCCCTCATCATTACTATTCTGTAAGTAGAGAGAGTCAACCCCCCTCATCATTACTGTTCTGTACTTAGAGAGAGTCAACCCCCTCATCATTACTATTCTGTATGCAGAGAGAGTCAACCGCCTCATCATTACTATTCTGTATGTACAGAGAGTCAACCCCCCACATCATTACTATTCTGTATGTAGAGAGAGTCAACCCCCTCATCATTACTATTCTGTATATAGAGAGAGTCAACCCCCCTCATCATTAATATTCTGTACGTAGAGAGAGTCAACCCCCCTCATCATTACTATTCTGTATGTGAGAGAGTCAACCCCCCTCATTATTACTATTCTGTATGTAGAGAGTCAACCCCCCTCATCATTACTATTCTGTACGTAGAGAGAGTCAACCCCCCTCATCATTACTATTCTGTATGTAGAGAGAGAGTCAACCCCCCTCATCATTACTATTCTGCACGTAGAGAGAGTCAACCCCCCTCATCATTACTACTATGTACGTAGAGAGAGTCAACCCCCCTCATCATTACTATTCTGTATGTAGAGAGAGTCAACCCCCTCATCATTACTATTCTGTACGCAAGAGAGACTCAACCCCCCTCATCATTACTATTCTGTATGTAGAGAGAGAGTCAACCCCCCTCATCATTACTATTCTGTACGTAGAGACAGTCAACCCCCCTCATCATTACTATTCTGTATGTACAGAGAGTCAACCCCCCACATCATTACTATTCTGTATGTAGAGAGAGTCAACCCCCTCATCATTACTATTCTGTATATAGAGAGAGTCAACCCCCCTCATCATTACTATTCTGTACGTAGAGAGAGTCAACCCCCCTCATCATTACTATTCTGTATGTGAGAGAGTCAACCCCCCTCATTATTACTATTCTGTATGTAGAGAGTCAACCCCCCTCATCATTACTATTCTGTACGTAGAGAGAGTCAACCCCCCTCATCATTACTATTCTGTATGTAGAGAGAGAGTCAACCCCCCTCATCATTACTATTCTGCACGTAGAGAGAGTCAACCCCCCTCATCATTACTACTATGTACGTAGAGAGAGTCAACCCCCCTCATCATTACTATTCTGTATGTAGAGAGAGTCAACCCCCCTCATCATTACTATTCTGTACGCAAGAGAGACTCAACCCCCCTCATCATTACTATTCTGTATGTAGAGAGAGAGTCAACCCCCCTCATCATTACTATTCTGTACGTAGAGACAGTCAACCCCCCTCATCATTACTATTCTGTATATAGAGAGAGTCAACCCCCCTCATCATTACTATTCTGTACGTAGAGAGAGTCAACCCCCCTCATCATTACTATTCTGTATGTGAGAGAGTCAACCCCCCTCATTATTACTATTCTGTATGTAGAGAGTCAACCCCCCTCATCATTACTATTCTGTACGTAGAGAGAGTCAACCCCCCTCATCATTACTATTCTGTATGTAGAGAGAGTCAACCCCCCTCATCATTACTATTCTGTACGCAAGAGAGAGTCAACCCCCCTCATCATTACTATTCTATATGTAGAGAGAGTCAACCCCCCTCGTCATTACTATTCTGTATATAGAGAGAGTCAACCACCCTCATCATTACTAATCTGTACGTAGAGAGAGTCAACCCCCCTCATTATTACTATTCTGTACGTAGAGAGAGTCAACCCCCCTCATCATTACTATTCTGTATGTAGAGAGAGAGTCAACCCCCCTCATCATTACTATTCTGTACGTAGAGAGAGTCAACCCCCCTCATCATTACTACTCTGTACGTAGAGAGAGTCAACTCCCCTCATCATTACTATTCTGTACGTAGAGAGAGTCAACCCCCATCATCATTACTATTCTGTATGTAGCGAGAGTCATCCCCCCTCATCATTACTATTCTGTACGTAGAGAGAGTCAACCCCCCTCATCATTACTATTCTGTACGTAGAGAGAGTCAACCCCCCTCATCATTACTATTCTGTACGTAGAGAGAGTCAACCCCCCTCGTCATTACTATTCTGTATGTAGAGAGAGTCAACCCCCCTCATCATTACTATTCTGTACGTAGAGAGTCAACCCCCCTCATCATTACTATTCTGTACGGAGAGAGAGTCAACCCCCCTCATCATTACTATTCTGTATGTAGAGAGAGTCAACCCCCCTCATCATTACTATTCTGTACGTAGAGAGTCAACCCCCCTCATCATTACTATTCTCTACGTAGAGAGAGAGTCAACCCCCCTCATCATTACTATTCTGTATGTAGAGAGAGTCAACCCCCCTCATCATTACTATTCTGTATGTAGAGAGAGTCAACCCCCCTCATCATTACTATTCTGTACGTAGAGAGAGTCAACCCCCCTCATCATTACTATTCTGTACAATTAGAGAGTCAACCCCCCTCATCATTACTATTCTGTACGTAGAGAGAGAGTCAACCCCACTCATCATTACTATTCTGTATGTAGAGAGAGTCAACCCCCCTCATCATTACTATTCTGTATGTAGAGAGAGTCAACCCCCCTCGTCATTACTATTCTGTATGTAGAGAGAGTCAACCCCCCTCATCATTACTATTCTGTACGTAGAGAGAGTCAACCCCCCTCATCATTACTATTCTGTACAATTAGAGAGTCAACCCCCCTCATCATTACTATTCTGTACGTAGAGAGAGAGTCAACCCCACTCATCATTACTATTCTGTATGTAGAGAGAGTCAACCCCCCTCATCATTACTATTCTGTATGTAGAGAGAGTCAACCCCCCTCGTCATTACTATTCTGTATGTAGAGAGAGTCAACTCCCCTCATCATTACTATTCTGTACATAGAGAGAGTCAACCCCCCTCATCATTACTATTCTGTACGTAGAGAGAGAGTCAACCCCCCTCATCATTACTATTCTGTACGTAGAGAGAGTCAACCCCCCTCATCATTACTATTCTGTACGTAAAGAGAGTCAACCCCCCTCATCATTACTGTTCTGTATGTAGAGAGAGTCAACCCCCCTCACTATTACTATTCTGTACGTAGAGAGAGTCAACCCCCCTCATCATTACTATTCTGTATGTAGAGAGAGAGTCAACCCCCCTCATCATTACTATTCTGTACGTAGAGAGAGTGTCAACCCCCCTCATCATTACTATTCTGTAAGTAGAGAGAGTCAACCCCCCTCATCATTACTATTCTGTATGTAGAGAGAGTCAACCCCCCTCATCATTACTATTCTGAACCTAGAGAGAGAGTCAACCCCCCTCATCATTACTATTCTGTACGTAGAGCGAGTCAACCCCCCTCATCATTACTATTCTGTATGTAGAGAGAGTCAACCCCCCTCATCATTACTATTCTGTACGTAGAGAGAGTCAACCCCCCTCATCATTACTATTCTGTATGTAGAGAGAGTCAACCCAACTCATCATTACTATTCTGTACGTAGAGAGAGTCAACCCCCCTCATCATTACTATTCTGTATGTAGAGAGAGTCAACCCCCCTCACTATTACTATTCTGTACGTAGAGAGTGTCAACCCCCCTCATCATTACTATTCTGTATGTAGAGAGAGAGTCAACCCCCCTCATCATTACTATTCTGTACGTAGAGAGAGTGTCAACCCCCCTCATCATTACTATTCTGTATGTAGAGAGAGTCAACCCTCCTCATCATTACTATTCTGTATGTAGAGAGAGTCAACCCCCCTCATCATTACTATTCTGTACGTAGAGAGTCAACCCCCCTCATCATTACTATTCTCTACGTAGAGAGAGAGTCAACCCCCCTCATCATTACTATTCTGTATGTAGAGAGAGTCAACCCCCCTCATCATTACTATTCTGTATGTAGAGAGAGTCAACCCCCCTCATCATTACTATTCTGTACGTAGAGAGAGTCAACCCCCCTCATCATTACTATTCTGTACAATTAGAGAGTCAACCCCCCTCATCATTACTATTCTGTACGTAGAGAGAGAGTCAACCCCACTCATCATTACTATTCTGTATGTAGAGAGAGTCAACCCCCCTCATCATTACTATTCTGTATGTAGAGAGTCAACCCCCCTCGTCATTACTATTCTGTACGTAGAGAGAGTCAACCCCCCTCATCATTACTATTCTGTATGTAGAGAGAGTCAACTCCCCTCATCATTACTATTCTGTACATAGAGAGAGTCAACCCCCCTCATCATTACTATTCTGTACGTAGAGAGAGAGTCAACCCCCCTCATCATTACTATTCTGTACGTAGAGAGAGTCAACCCCCCTCATCATTACTATTCTGTACGTAGAGAGAGTCAACCCCCCTCATCATTACTGTTCTGTATGTAGAGAGAGTCAACCCCCCTCACTATTACTATTCTGTACGTAGAGAGAGTCAACCCCCCTCATCATTACTATTCTGTATGTAGAGAGAGAGTCAACCCCCCTCATCATTACTATTCTGTACGTAGAGAGAGTGTCAACCCCCCTCATCATTACTATTCTGTAAGTAGAGAGAGTCAACCCCCCTCATCATTACTGTTCTGTACTTAGAGAGAGTCAACCCCCTCATCATTACTATTCTGTATGCAGAGAGAGTCAACCGCCTCATCATTACTATTCTGTATGTACAGAGAGTCAACCCCCCACATCATTACTATTCTGTATGTAGAGAGAGTCAACCCCCTCATCATTACTATTCTGTATATAGAGAGAGTCAACCCCCCTCATCATTACTATTCTGTACGTAGAGAGAGTCAACCCCCCTCATCATTACTATTCTGTATGTGAGAGAGTCAACCCCCCTCATTATTACTATTCTGTATGTAGAGAGTCAACCCCCCTCATCATTACTATTCTGTACGTAGAGAGAGTCAACCCCCCTCATCATTACTATTCTGTATGTAGAGAGAGAGTCAACCCCCCTCATCATTACTATTCTGCACGTAGAGAGAGTCAACCCCCCTCATCATTACTACTATGTACGTAGAGAGAGTCAACCCCCCTCATCATTACTATTCTGTATGTAGAGAGAGTCAACCCCCCTCATCATTACTATTCTGTACGCAAGAGAGACTCAACCCCCCTCATCATTACTATTCTGTATGTAGAGAGAGAGTCAACCCCCCTCATCATTACTATTCTGTACGTAGAGACAGTCAACCCCCCTCATCATTACTATTCTGTATGTACAGAGAGTCAACCCCCCACATCATTACTATTCTGTATGTAGAGAGAGTCAACCCCCTCATCATTACTATTCTGTATATAGAGAGAGTCAACCCCCCTCATCATTACTATTCTGTACGTAGAGAGAGTCAACCCCCCTCATCATTACTATTCTGTATGTGAGAGAGTCAACCCCCCTCATTATTACTATTCTGTATGTAGAGAGTCAACCCCCCTCATCATTACTATTCTGTACGTAGAGAGAGTCAACCCCCCTCATCATTACTATTCTGTATGTAGAGAGAGAGTCAACCCCCCTCATCATTACTATTCTGCACGTAGAGAGAGTCAACCCCCCTCATCATTACTACTATGTACGTAGAGAGAGTCAACCCCCCTCATCATTACTATTCTGTATGTAGAGAGAGTCAACCCCCCTCATCATTACTATTCTGTACGCAAGAGAGACTCAACCCCCCTCATCATTACTATTCTGTATGTAGAGAGAGAGTCAACCCCCCTCATCATTACTATTCTGTACGTAGAGACAGTCAACCCCCCTCATCATTACTATTCTGTATATAGAGAGAGTCAACCCCCCTCATCATTACTATTCTGTACGTAGAGAGAGTCAACCCCCCTCATCATTACTATTCTGTATGTGAGAGAGTCAACCCCCCTCATTATTACTATTCTGTATGTAGAGAGTCAACCCCCCTCATCATTACTATTCTGTACGTAGAGAGAGTCAACCCCCCTCATCATTACTATTCTGTATGTAGAGAGAGTCAACCCCCCTCATCATTACTATTCTGTACGCAAGAGAGAGTCAACCCCCCTCATCATTACTATTCTATATGTAGAGAGAGTCAACCCCCCTCGTCATTACTATTCTGTATATAGAGAGAGTCAACCACCCTCATCATTACTAATCTGTACGTAGAGAGAGTCAACCCCCCTCATTATTACTATTCTGTACGTAGAGAGAGTCAACCCCCCTCATCATTACTATTCTGTATGTAGAGAGAGAGTCAACCCCCCTCATCATTACTATTCTGTACGTAGAGAGAGTCAACCCCCCTCATCATTACTACTCTGTACGTAGAGAGAGTCAACTCCCCTCATCATTACTATTCTGTACGTAGAGAGAGTCAACCCCCATCATCATTACTATTCTGTATGTAGCGAGAGTCATCCCCCCTCATCATTACTATTCTGTACGTAGAGAGAGTCAACCCCCCTCATCATTACTATTCTGTACGTAGAGAGAGTCAACCCCCCTCATCATTACTATTCTGTACGTAGAGAGAGTCAACCCCCCTCGTCATTACTATTCTGTATGTAGAGAGAGTCAACCCCCCTCATCATTACTATTCTGTACGTAGAGAGTCAACCCCCCTCATCATTACTATTCTGTACGGAGAGAGAGTCAACCCCCCTCATCATTACTATTCTGTATGTAGAGAGAGTCAACCCCCCTCATCATTACTATTCTGTACGTAGAGAGAGTCAACCCCCCTCATCATTACTATTCTGTATGTAGAGAGAGTTAACCCCCCTCATCACTACTATTCTGTACGTAGAGAGAGTCAACCCCCCTCATCATTACTATTCTGTAC
Organism: Salmo salar; assembly: GCF_965601325.2. Classification (NCBI taxonomy): domain Eukaryota; kingdom Metazoa; phylum Chordata; class Actinopteri; order Salmoniformes; family Salmonidae; genus Salmo; species Salmo salar. The sequence continues at coordinate 49,868,918 of NC_138301.1, forward strand.
ATAGAGAGAGTCAACCCCCTTCATCATTACTATTCTGTACGTAGAGAGAGTCAACCCCCCTCATTAATACTATTCTGTATGTAGAGAGAGTCAACCCCCCTCATCATTACTATTCTGTATGTAGAGAGAGTCAACCCCCCTCATCATTACTATTCTGTACGCAAGAGAGAGTCAACCCCCCTCATCATTACTATTCTATATGTAGAGAGAGTCAACCCCCCTCGTCATTACTATTCTGTATATAGAGAGAGTCAACCACCCTCATCATTACTAATCTGTACGTAGAGAGAGTCAACCCCCCTCATTATTACTATTCTGTACGTAGAGAGAGTCAACCCCCCTCATCATTACTATTCTGTATGTAGAGAGAGAGTCAACCCCCCTCATCATTACTATTCTGTACGTAGAGAGAGTCAACCCCCCTCATCATTACTACTCTGTACGTAGAGAGAGTCAACTCCCCTCATCATTACTATTCTGTACGTAGAGAGAGTCAACCCCCATCATCATTACTATTCTGTATGTAGCGAGAGTCATCCCCCCTCATCATTACTATTCTGTACGTAGAGAGAGTCAACCCCCCTCATCATTACTATTCTGTACGTAGAGAGAGTCAACCCCCCTCATCATTACTATTCTGTACGTAGAGAGAGTCAACCCCCCTCGTCATTACTATTCTGTATGTAGAGAGAGTCAACCCCCCTCATCATTACTATTCTGTACGTAGAGAGTCAACCCCCCTCATCATTACTATTCTGTACGGAGAGAGAGTCAACCCCCCTCATCATTACTATTCTGTATGTAGAGAGAGTCAACCCCCCTCATCATTACTATTCTGTACGTAGAGAGAGTCAACCCCCCTCATCATTACTATTCTGTATGTAGAGAGAGTTAACCCCCCTCATCACTACTATTCTGTACGTAGAGAGAGTCAACCCCCCTCATCATTACTATTCTGTACATAGAGAGAGTCAACCCCCTTCATCATTACTATTCTGTACGTAGAGAGAGTCAACCCCCCTCATTAATACTATTCTGTATGTAGAGAGAGTCAACCCCCCTCATCATTACTATTCTGTATGTAGAGAGAGTCAACCCCCTCATCATTACTATTCTGTATGTAGAGAGTCAACCCCCCTCATCATTACTATTCTGTATGTAGAGAGAGAGTAGACCCCCCTCATCATTACTATTCTGTATGTAGAGAGAGTCAACCCCCCTCATCATTACTATTCTGAACCTAGAGAGAGAGTCAACCCCCCTCATCATTACTATTCTGTACGTAGAGCGAGTCAACCCCCCTCATCATTACTATTCTGTATGTAGAGAGAGTCAACCCCCCTCATCATTACTATTCTGTACGTAGAGAGAGTCAACCCCCCTCATCATTACTATTCTGTATGTAGAGAGAGTCAACCCAACTCATCATTACTATTCTGTACGTAGAGAGAGTCAACCCCCCTCATCATTACTATTCTGTATGTAGAGAGAGTCAACCCCCCTCACTATTACTATTCTGTACGTAGAGAGTTTCAACCCCCCTCATCATTACTATTCTGTATGTAGAGAGAGAGTCAACCCCCCTCATCATTACTATTCTGTACGTAGAGAGAGTGTCAACCCCCCTCATCATTACTATTCTGTAAGTAGAGAGAGTCAACCCTCCTCATCATTACTATTCTGTATGTAGAGAGAGTCAACCCCCCTCATCATTACTATTCTGTACGTAGAGAGTCAACCCCCCTCATCATTACTATTCTGTATGCAGAGAGAGTCAACCGCCTCATCATTACTATTCTGTATGTAGAGAGAGTCAACCCCCCACATCATTACTATTCTGTATGTAGAGAGAGTCAACCCCCCTCATCATTACTATTCTGTATGTAGAGAGAGTCAACCCCCCTCATCATTACTATTCTGTACGTAGAGAGAGTCAACCCCCCTCATCATTACTATTCTGTATGTGAGAGAGTCAACCCCCCCATTATTACTATTCTGTATGTAGAGAGAGTCAACCCCCCTCACTATTACTATTCTGTATGTAGAGAGAGTCAACCCCCCTCATCATTACTATTCTGTATGTAGAGAGAGTCAACCCCCCTCATCATTACTATTCTGTACGTAGAGAGAGTCAACCCCCCTCATCATTACTATTCTGTATGTAGAGAGAGTCAACCCCCCTCATCATTACTATTCTGTATGTAGAGAGAGTCAACCCCCCTCATCATTACTATTCTCTACGTAGAGAGAGAGTCAACCCCCCTCATCATTACTATTCTGCACGTAGAGAGAGTCAACCCCCCTCATCATTGCTATTCTGTACAATTAGAGAGTCAACCCCCCTCATCATTACTATTCTGTACGTAGAGAGAGAGTCAACCCCACTCATCATTACTATTCTGTATGTAGAGAGAGTCAACCCCCCTCATCATTACTATTCTGTATGTAGAGAGAGTCAACCCCCCTCATCATTACTATTATGTATGTAGAGAGAGAGTCAACCCCCCTCATCATTACTATTCCGTACGTAGAGAGAGAGTCAACCCCCCTCATCATTACTATTCTGTACGTAGAGAGAGTCAACCCCCCTCATTCTGTACGTAGAGAGAGAGTCAACCCCCCTCATCATTACTATTCTGTATGTAGAGAGAGTCAACCCCCCTCATCATTACTATTCTGTATGTAGAGAGAGTCAACCCCCCTCATCATTACTATTCTGTACGTAGAGAGTCAACCCCCCTCATCATTACTATTCTGTATGCAGAGAGACTCAATCGCCTCATCATTACTATTCTGTATGTAGAGAGAGTCAACCCCCCACATCATTGCTATTCTGTATGTAGAGAGAGTCAACCCCCTCATCATTACTATTCTGTATATAGAGAGAGTCAACCCCCCTCATCATTACTATTCTGTACGTAGAGAGAGTCAACCCCCCTCATCATTACTATTCTGTATGTGAGAGAGTCAACCCCCCTCATTATTACTATTCTGTATGTAGAGAGAGTCAACCCCCCTCATCATTACTATTCTGTATGTAGAGAGACAGTCAACCCCCCTCATCATTACTATTCTGTACGTAGAGAGAGAGTCAACCCCCCTCATCATTACTATTCTGTACGTAGAGAGAGTCAACCCCCCTCATCATTACTGTTCTGTACTTAGAGAGAGTCAACCCCCTCATCATTACTATTCTGTATGCAGAGAGAGTCAACCCCCCTCACTATTACTATTCTGTATGTAGAGAGAGTCAACCCCCCTCATCATTACTATTCTGTATGTAGAGAGAGTCAACCCCCCTCATCATTACTATTCTGTACGTAGAGAGAGTCAACCCCCCTCATCATTACTATTCTGTATGTAGAGAGAGTCAACCCCCCTCATCATTACTATTCTGTACGTAGAGAGAGTCAACCCCCCTCATCATTACTATTCTGTATGTAGAGAGAGAGTCAACCCCCCTCATCATTACTATTCTGTACGTAGAGATAGAGTCAACCCCCCTCATCATTACTATTCTGTACGTAGAGAGAGTCAACCCCCCTCATCATTACTATTCTGTATGTAGAGAGAGTTAACCCCCCTCATCATTACTATTCTGTACGTAGAGAGAGTCAACCCCCCTCATCATTACTATTCTGTACGTAGAGAGAGTCAACCCCCTTCATCATTACTATTCTGTACGTAGAGAGAGTCAACACCCCCTCATTAATACTATTCTGTATGTAGAGAGAGTCAACCCCTTTCATAATTACTATTCTGTATGTAGAGAGAGTCAACCCCCCTCATCATTACTATTCTGTACATAGAGAGAGAGTCAACTCCCCTCATCATTACTATTCTGTACTGCTGAATGGATAACATGGCTCCATTGGTGTACAGTAACAGGTATATGAAGCTGGAGAACATGGCTCAATTAGTGTACGGTAACAGGTGTATGAAGCTGGAGAACATGGCTCCAATGGTGTACAGTAACAGGTATATGAAGCTGTATAGAGAACATGGTTCCATTGGTGAACAGTAACAGGTATATGAAGCTGGAGAACATGGCTCCATTGGTGTACAGTAACAGGTGTGTGAAGCTGGAGAACATGGCTCCATTGGTGTACAGTAACAGGTGTATGAAGCTGGAGACCATGGCTCCATTGGTGTACAGTAACAGGTGTATGAAGCTGGAAAACATGGCTCCATTGGTGTACAGTAACAGGTGTATGAAGCTGTATGGAGAACATGGCTCCATTGGTGTACAGTAACAGGTATATGAAGCTGGAAAACATGGCTCCATTGGTGTACAGTAACAGGTGTATGAAGCTGGAAAACATGGCTCCATTGGTGTACAGTAACAGGTGTATGAAGCTGTATGGAGAACATGGCTTCATTGGTGTACAGTAACAGGTATATGAAGCTGGAGAACATGGATCCATTGGTGTACAGTAACAGGTATATGAAGCTGGAGAACATGGCTCAATTAGTGTACAGTAACAGGTGTATGAAGCTGGAGAACATGGCTCCATTGGTGTACAGTAACAGGTGTATGAAGCTGTATGGAGAACATGGCTTCATTGGTGTACAGTAACAGGTATATGAAGCTGGAGAACATGGCTCAATTAGTGTACAGTAACAGGTGTATGAAGCTGGAGAACATGGCTCCATTGGTGTACAGTAACAGGTGTATGAAGCTGTATGGAGAACATGGCTTCATTGGTGTACAGTAACAGGTATATGAAGCTGTATAGAGAACATGGTTCCATTGGTGAACAGTAACAGGTATATGAAGCTGGAGAACATGGCTCCATTGGTGTACAGTAACAGGTGTATGAAGCTGGAGAACATGGCTCCATTGGTGTAAAGTAACAGGTGTATGAAGCTGTATGGAGAACATGGCTCCACTGGTGTACAGTAACAGGTATATGAAGCTGGAGAACATGACTCCATTGGTGTACAGTAACAGGTGTGTGAAGCTGGAGAACATGGCTCCATTGGTGTACAGTAACAGGTGTATGAAGCTGGAGAACATGGCTCCATTGGTGTACAGTAACAGGTGTATGAAGCTGGAGAACATGGCTCCATTGGTGTACAGTAACAGGTGTATGAAGCTCTATGGAGAACATGGCTCCATTGGTGTACAGTTACAGGTATATGAGGCTGGACAACATGGCTCCATTGATGTACAGTAACAGGTATATGAAGCTGGAGAACATGGCTCCATTGGTGTACAGTAACAGGTATATGAAGCTGTATGGAAAACATGGGTCAATTGGTGTACAGTAACAGCTACATGAAGCTGTATAGAGAACATGGCTCCATTGGTGTACAATAACAGGTGTATGAAGCTGTATAGAGAACATGGCTCCATTGGTGTACAGTAACAGGTGTGTGAAGCTGGAGAACATGGCTCCATTGGTGTACAGTAACAGGTATATGAAGCTGTATGGAGAACATGGTTCCATTGGTGTACAGTAACAGGTATATGAAGCTGGAGAACATGGCTCCATTGGTGTACAGTAACAGGTGTATGAAGCTGGAGCACATGGCTCCATTGGTGTACAGTAACAGGTGTATGAAGCTGGAGAACATGGCTCCATTGGTGTACAGTAACAGGTGTATGAAGCTGGAGAACATGGCTCCATTGGTGTACAGTAACAGGTGTATGAAGCTGTATGGAGAACATGGCTCCATTGGTGTACAGTTACAGGTATATGAAGCTGGAGAACATGCCTCCATTGGTGTACAGTAACAGGTATATGAAGCTGGAGAACATGGCTCCATTGGTGTACAGTAACAGGTGTATGAAGCTGTATGGAGAACATCGCTTCATTGGTGTACAGTAAAAGGTATATGAAGCTGGAGACCATGGCTCCATTGGTGTACAGTAACAGGTGTATGAAGCTGGAGCACATGGCTCCATTGGTGTACAGTAACAGGTGTATGAAGCTGGAGACCATGGCTCCATTGGTGTACAGTAACAGGTGAATGAAGCTGGAGAACATTGCTCCATTGGTGTACAGTAACAGATGTATGAAGCTGTATGGAGAACATGGCTCCATTGGTGTACAGTAACAGGTATATGAAGCTGGAGAACATGGCTCCATTGGTGTACAGTAACAGGTATATGAAGCTGGATAACATGGCTCAATTGGTGTACAGTAACAGGTGTATGAAGCTGTATGGAGAACATGGCTTCATTGGTGTACAGTAACAGGTATATGAAGCTGGAGAACATGGCTCCATTGGTGTACAGTAACAGGTATTTGAAGCTGGAGAACATGGCTCCATTGGTTTACAGTAACAGGAGTATGAAACTGTATGGAGAATATGGCTCCATTGGTGTACAGTAACAGATATATGAAGCTGTATGGAGAACATGGGTCCATTGGTGTACAGTAACAGGTATATGAAGCTGTATGGAGAACATGGCTCCATTGGTGTACAGTAACAGGTGTATGAAGCTGTATAGAGAACATGGCTCCATTGGTGTACAGTAACAGGTGTATGAAGCTGGAGAACATGGCTCCATTGGTGTACAGTAACAGGTGTATGAAGCTGGAGAACATGGCTCCATTGGTGTACAGTAACAGGTATATGAAGCTGTATGGAGAACATGGCTCCATTGGTGTACATTAACAGGTATATGAAGCTGTATGGAGAACATGGGTCCATTGGTGTAAAGTAACAGGGATTTAAAGCTGTATGGAGAACATGGCTCCATTGGTGTACAGTAACAGGTATTTGAAGCTGGAGAACATGGCTCCATTGGTGTACAGTAACAGGTGTATGAAACTGTATGGAGAATATGGCTCCATTGGTGTACAGTAACAGATATATGAAGCTGTATGGAGAACATGGGTCCATTGGTGTACAGTAACAGGTATATGAAGCTGTATGGAGAACATAGCTCCATTGGTGTACAGTAACAGGTGTATGAAGCTGTATAGAGAACATGGCTCCATTGGTGTACAGTAACAGGTGTATGAAGCTGGAGAACATGGCTCCATTGGTGTACAGTAACAGGTGTATGAAGCTGGAGAACATGGCTCCATTGGTGTACAGTAAAAGGTGTATGAAGCTGGAGAACATGGCTCCATTGGTGTACAGTAACAGGTATATGAAGCTGTATGGAGAACATGGCTCCATTGGTGTACATTAACAGGTATATGAAGCTGTATGGAGAACATGGCTCCATTGGTGTAAAGTAACAGGGATTTAAAGGTGTATGGAAAACATGGCTCCATTGGTGTACAGTAACAGGTGTATGAAACTGTATGGACAACATGGCTCCATTGGTGTACAGTAACAGGTATATGAAGCTGGAGATCATGGCTCCATTGGTGTACAGTAACAGGTGTATGAAGCTGGAGAACATGGCTCCATTGGTGTACAGTAAAAGGTGTATGAAGCTGTATGGAGAACATGGCTCCATTGGTGTACAGTAACAGGTTTATGAAGCTGTATGGAGAACATGGCTCCATTGGTGTACAGTAACAGGTATATGAAGCTGGAGAACATGGCTCCATTGGTGTACTGTAACAGGTATATGAAGCTGGAGAACATGGCTCCATTGGTGTACAGTAACAGGTATATGAAGCTGGAGGGCATGGCTCCATTGGTGTACAGTAACAGGTGTATGTAGCTGGAGAACATGGCTCCATTGGTGTACCGTAACAGGTGTATGAAGCTGGAGGCCATGGCTCCATTGGTGTACAGTAACAGGTGTATGAAGCTGGAGAACATGGCTCCATTGGTGTACAGTAACAGGTGTATGAAGCTGTGTGGAGAACATGGGTCCATTGGTGTACAGTAACAGGTATATGAAGCTGGAGAACATGGCTCCATTGGTGTACAGTAACAGGTATATTAAATTGGAGAACATGGCTCCATTGGTGTACAGTAACAGGTGTATGAAGCTGGAGGACATGGCTCCATTGGTGTACAGTCACAGGTGTATGTAGCTGGAGCCCATGGCTCCATTGGTGTACAGTAACAGGTGTATGAAGCTGGAGAACATGGCTCCATTAGTGTACAGTAACAGGTGTATGAAGCTGTATAGAGAACATGGTTCCATTGGTGAACAGTAACAGGTATATGAAGCTGGAGAACATGGCTCCATTGGTGTACAGTAACAGGTATATGAAGCTGGAGAACATGGCTCCATTGGTGTAAAGTAACAGGTGTATGAAGCTGTATGGAGAACATGGCTCCACTGGTGTACAGTAACAGGTATATGAAGCTGGAGAACATGACTCCATTGGTGTACAGTAACAGGTGTGTGAAGCTGGAGAACATGGCTCCATTGGTGTACAGTAACAGGTGTATGAAGCTGGAGAACATGGCTCCATTGGTGTACAGTAACAGGTGTATGAAGCTGGAGAACATGGCTCCATTGGTGTACAGTAACAGGTGTATGAAGCTGTATGGAGAACATGGCTCCATTGGTGTACAGTTACAGGTATATGAGGCTGGACAACATGGCTCCATTGATGTACAGTAACAGGTATATGAAGCTGGAGAACATGGCTCCATTGGTGTACAGTAACAGGTATATGAAGCTGTATGGAAAACATGGGTCAATTGGTGTACAGTAACAGCTACATGAAGCTGTATAGAGAACATGGCTCCATTGGTGTACAATAACAGGTGTATGAAGCTGTATAGAGAACATGGCTCCATTGGTGTACAGTAACAGGTGTGTGAAGCTGGAGAACATGGCTCCATTGGTGTACAGTAACAGGTATATGAAGCTGTATGGAGAACATGGTTCCATTGGTGTACAGTAACAGGTATATGAAGCTGGAGAACATGGCTCCATTGGTGTACAGTAACAGGTGTATGAAGCTGGAGCACATGGCTCCATTGGTGTACAGTAACAGGTGTATGAAGCTGGAGAACATGGCTCCATTGGTGTACAGTAACAGGTGTATGAAGCTGGAGAACATGGCTCCATTGGTGTACAGTAACAGGTGTATGAAGCTGTATGGAGAACATGGCTCCATTGGTGTACAGTAACAGGTATATGAAGCTGGAGAACATGGCTCCATTGGTGTACTGTAACAGGTATATGAAGCTGGATAACATGGCTCAATTTGTGTACAGTAACAGGTGTATGAAGCTGTATGGAGAACATGGCTTCATTGGTGTACAGTAACAGGTATATGAAGCTGGAGAACATGGCTCCATTGGTGTACAGTAACAGGTATTTGAAGCTGGAGAACATGGCTCCATTGGTGTACAGTAAAAGGTGTATGAAACTGTATGGAGAATATGGCTCCATTGGTGTACAGTAACAGATATATGAAGCTGTATGGAGAACATGGGTCCATTGGTGTACAGTAACAGGTATATGAAGCTGTATGGAGAACATGGCTCCATTGGTGTACAGTAACAGGTGTATGAAGCTGTATAGAGAACATGGCTCCATTGGTGTACAGTAACAGGTGTATGAAGCTGGAGAACATGGCTCCATTGGTGTACAGTAACAGGTGTATGAAGCTGGAGAACATGGCTCCATTGGTGTACAGTAACAGGTGTATGAAGCTATATGAAGAACATGGCTTCATTGGTGTACAGTAACAGGTATATGAAGCTGGAGAACATGGCTCCATTGGTGTACAGTAACAGGTGTATGAAGCTGGAGAACATGGCTCCATTGGTGTACAGTAACAGGTATATGAAGCTGTATGGAGAACATGGCTCCATTGGTGTACATTAACACGTATATGAAGCTGTATGGAGAACATGGGTCCATTGGTGTAAAGTAACAGTGATTTAAAGCTGTATGGAGAACATGGCTCCATTGGTGTACAGTAACAGGTATTTGAAGCTGGAGAACATGGCTCCATTGGTGTACAGTAACAGGTTTATGAAACTGTATGGAGAACATGGCTCCATTGGTGTACAGTAACAGGTGTATGAAGCTGTATGGAGAACATAGCTCCATTGGTGTACAGTAACAGGTGTATGAAGCTGTATAGAGAACATGGCTCCATTGGTGTACAGTAACAGGTGTATGAAGCTGGAGAACATGGCTCCATTGGTGTACAGTAACAGGTGTATGAAGCTGGAGAACATGGCTCCATTGGTGTACAGTAAAAGGTGTATGAAGCTGGAGAACATGGCTCCATTGGTGTACAGTAACAGGTATATGAAGCTGTATGGAGAACATGGCTCCATTGGTGTACATTAACAGGTATATGAAGCTGTATGGAGAACATGGCTCCATTGGTGTAAAGTAACAGGGATTTAAAGGTGTATGGAGAACATGGCTCCATTGGTGTACAGTAACAGGTGTATGAAACTGTATGGACAACATGGCTCCATTGGTGTACAGTAACAGGTATATGAAGCTGGAGATCATGGCTCCATTGGTGTACAGTAACAGGTGTATGAAGCTGGAGAACATGGCTCCATTGGTGTACAGTAACAGGTGTATGAAGCTGTATGGAGAACATGGCTCCATTGGTGTACAGTAACAGGTTTATGAAGCTGTATGGAGAACATGGCTCCATTGGTGTACAGTAACAGGTATATGAAGCTGGAGAACATGGCTCCATTGGTGTACTGTAACAGGTATATGAAGCTGGAGAACATGGCTCCATTGGTGTACAGTAACAGGTATATGAAGCTGGAGGGCATGGCTCCATTGGTGTACAGTAACAGGTGTATGTAGCTGGAGAACATGGCTCCATTGGTGTACCGTAACAGGTGTATGAAGCTGGAGGCCATGGCTCCATTGGTGTACAGTAACAGGTGAATGAAGCTGGAGAACATGGCTCCATTGGTGTACAGTAACAGGTGTATGAAGCTGTATGGAGAACATGGCTCCATTGGTGTACAGTAACAGGTATATGAAGCTGGAGAACATGGCTCCATTGGTGTACAGTAACAGGTATATTAAATTGGAGAACATGGCTCCATTGGTGTACAGTAACAGGTGTATGAAGCTGGAGGACATGGCTCCATTGGTGTACAGTAACAGGTGTATGAAGCTGGAGAACATGGCTCCATTGGTGTACAGTAACAGGTGTATGAAGCTGTATGGAGAACATGGCTCCATTGGTGTACAGTAACAGGTATATGAAGCTGGAGAACATGGCTCCATTGGTGTACTGTAACAGGTATATGAAGCTGGATAACATGGCTCAATTTGTGTACAGTAACAGGTGTATGAAGCTGTATGGAGAACATGGCTTCATTGGTGTACAGTAACAGGTATATGAAGCTGGAGAACATGGCTCCATTGGTGTACAGTAACAGGTATTTGAAGCTGGAGAACATGGCTCCATTGGTGTACAGTAAAAGGTGTATGAAACTGTATGGAGAATATGGCTCCATTGGTGTACAGTAACAGATATATGAAGCTGTATGGAGAACATGGGTCCATTGGTGTACAGTAACAGGTATATGAAGCTGTATGGAGAACATGGCTCCATTGGTGTACAGTAACAGGTGTATGAAGCTGTATAGAGAACATGGCTCCATTGGTGTACAGTAACAGGTGTATGAAGCTGGAGAACATGGCTCCATTGGTGTACAGTAACAGGTGTATGAAGCTGGAGAACATGGCTCCATTGGTGTACAGTAACAGGTGTATGAAGCTATATGAAGAACATGGCTTCATTGGTGTACAGTAACAGGTATATGAAGCTGGAGAACATGGCTCCATTGGTGTACAGTAACAGGTGTATGAAGCTGGAGAACATGGCTCCATTGGTGTACAGTAACAGGTATATGAAGCTGTATGGAGAACATGGCTCCATTGGTGTACATTAACACGTATATGAAGCTGTATGGAGAACATGGGTCCATTGGTGTAAAGTAACAGTGATTTAAAGCTGTATGGAGAACATGGCTCCATTGGTGTACAGTAACAGGTATTTGAAGCTGGAGAACATGGCTCCATTGGTGTACAGTAACAGGTTTATGAAACTGTATGGAGAACATGGCTCCATTGGTGTACAGTAACAGGTGTATGAAGCTGTATGGAGAACATAGCTCCATTGGTGTACAGTAACAGGTGTATGAAGCTGTATAGAGAACATGGCTCCATTGGTGTACAGTAACAGGTGTATGAAGCTGGAGAACATGGCTCCATTGGTGTACAGTAACAGGTGTATGAAGCTGGAGAACATGGCTCCATTGGTGTACAGTAAAAGGTGTATGAAGCTGGAGAACATGGCTCCATTGGTGTACAGTAACAGGTATATGAAGCTGTATGGAGAACATGGCTCCATTGGTGTACATTAACAGGTATATGAAGCTGTATGGAGAACATGGCTCCATTGGTGTAAAGTAACAGGGATTTAAAGGTGTATGGAGAACATGGCTCCATTGGTGTACAGTAACAGGTGTATGAAACTGTATGGACAACATGGCTCCATTGGTGTACAGTAACAGGTATATGAAGCTGGAGATCATGGCTCCATTGGTGTACAGTAACAGGTGTATGAAGCTGGAGAACATGGCTCCATTGGTGTACAGTAACAGGTGTATGAAGCTGTATGGAGAACATGGCTCCATTGGTGTACAGTAACAGGTTTATGAAGCTGTATGGAGAACATGGCTCCATTGGTGTACAGTAACAGGTATATGAAGCTGGAGAACATGGCTCCATTGGTGTACTGTAACAGGTATATGAAGCTGGAGAACATGGCTCCATTGGTGTACAGTAACAGGTATATGAAGCTGGAGGGCATGGCTCCATTGGTGTACAGTAACAGGTGTATGTAGCTGGAGAACATGGCTCCATTGGTGTACCGTAACAGGTGTATGAAGCTGGAGGCCATGGCTCCATTGGTGTACAGTAACAGGTGTATGAAGCTGGAGAACATGGCTCCATTGGTGTACAGTAACAGGTGTATGAAGCTGTGTGGAGAACATGGGTCCATTGGTGTACAGTAACAGGTATATGAAGCTGGAGAACATGGCTCCATTGGTGTACAGTAACAGGTATATTAAATTGGAGAACATGGCTCCATTGGTGTACAGTAACAGGTGTATGAAGCTGGAGGACATGGCTCCATTGGTGTACAGTCACAGGTGTATGTAGCTGGAGCCCATGGCTCCATTGGTGTACAGTAACAGGTGTATGAAGCTGGAGAACATGGCTCCATTAGTGTACAGTAACAGGTGTATGAAGCTGTATGGAGAACATGGCTCCATTGGTGTACAGTAACAGGTATATGAAGCTGGAGAACATGGCTCCATTGGTGTACAGTAACAGGTATATGAAGCTGGAGAACATGGCTCAATTGGTGTACAGTAACAGGTGTATGAAGCTGTATGGAGAACATGGCTTCATTGGTGTACAGTAACAGGTATATGAAGCTGGAGAACATGGCTCCATTGGTGTACAGTAACAGGTGTATGAAGCTGGAGAACATGGCTCCATTGGTGTACAGTAACAGGTGTATGAAGCTGTATGGAGAACATGGCTCAATTGGTGTTTCAGTAACAGATATATGAAGCTGTATGGAGAACATGGGTCCATTGGTGTACAGTAACAGGTATATGAAGCTGGAGAACATGGCTCCATTGGTGTACAGTAACAGGTGTATGAAGCTGGAGAACATGGCTCCATTGGTGTACAGTAACAGGTGTATGAAGCTGTATGGAGAACATGGCTCCATTGGTGTACAGTAACAGATAAATGAAGCTGTATGGAGAACATGTGTCCATTGGTGTACAGTAACAGGTATATGAAGCTGTATGGAGAACATGGCTCCATTGGTGTACAGTAACAGGTGTATGAAGCTGTATAGAGAACATGTACAGTAACTGGTGTATGAAGCTGGAGAACATGGCTCCATTGGTGTACAGTAACAGGTGTATGAAGCTGGAGAACATGGCTCCATTGGTGTACAGTAACAGGTGTATGAAGCTGTATAGAGAACATGGCTCCATTGGTGTACAGTAACAGGTATATGAAGCTGTATGGAGAACATGGCTCCATTGGTGTACAGTAACAGGTATATGAAGCTGGAGAACATGGCTCCATTGGTGTACAGTAACAGGTGTATGAAGCTGGAGCACATGGCTCCATTGGTGTACAGTAATAGGTGTATGAAGCTGTATGGAGAACATGGCTCCACTGGTGTACAGTAACAGGTATATGAAGCTGGAGAACATGGCTCCATTGGTGTACAGTAACAGGTGTGTGAAGCTGGAGAACATGGCTCCATTGGTGTACAGTAACAGGTGTATGAAGCTGGAGAACATGGCTCCATTGGTGTACAGTAACAGGTGTATGAAGCTGGAGAACATGGCTCCATTGGTGTACAGTAACAGGTGTATGAAGCTGTATGGAGAACATGGCTCCATTGGTGTAGAGTAACAGGTATATGAAGCTGGAGAACATGGCTCCATTGGTGTACTGTAACAGGTATATGAAGCTGGAGAACATGGCTCCATTGGTGTACAGTAACAGGTATATGAAGCTGGAGAACATGGCTCCATTGGTGTACAGTAACAGGTGTATGAAGCTGGAGAACATGGCTCCATTGGTGTACAGTAACAGGTGTATGAAGCTGGAGACCATGGCTCCATTGGTATACAGTAACAGGTGTATGAAGCTGGAGAACATGGCTCCATTGGTGTACAGTAACAGGTGTATGAAGCTGTATGGAGAACATGGCTCCATTGGTGTACAGTTACAGGTATATGAAGCTGGAGAACATGCCTCCATTGGTGTACAGTAACAGGTATATGAAGCTGTAGAACATGGCTCCATTGGTGTACAGTAACAGGTGTATGAAGCTGGAGAACATGGCTCCATTGGTGTACAGTAACAGGTGTATGAAGCTGGAGAACATGGCTCCATTGGTGTACAGTAACAGGTGTATGAAGCTGTATGGAGAACATGGCTCCATTGGTGTACAGTAACAGATATATGAAGCTGTATGGAGAACATGGGTCCATTGGTGTACAGTAACAGGTATATGAAGCTGTATGGAGAACATGGCTCCATTGGTGTACAGTAACAGGTGTATGAAGCTGTATAGAGAACATGTACAGTAACTGGTGTATGAAGCTGGAGAACATGGCTCCATTGGTGTACAGTAACAGGTGTATGAAGCTGGAGAACATGGCTCCATTGGTGTACAGTAACAGGTGTATGAAGCTGTATAGAGAACATGGCTCCATTGGTGTACAGTAACAGGTATATGAAGCTGTATGGAGAACATGGCTCCATTGGTGTACAGTAACAGGTATATGAAGCTGGAGAACATGGCTCCATTGGTGTACAGTAACAGGTGTATGAAGCTGGAGCACATGGCTCCATTGGTGTACAGTAATAGGTGTATGAAGCTGTATGGAGAACATGGCTCCACTGGTGTACAGTAACAGGTATATGAAGCTGGAGAACATGGCTCCATTGGTGTACAGTAAAAGGTGTGTGAAGCTGGAGAACATGGCTCCATTGGTGTACAGTAACAGGTGTATGAAACTGTATGGAGAATATGGCTCCATTGGTGTACAGTAACAGATATATGAAGCTGTATGGAGAACATGGGTCCATTGGTGTACAGTAACAGGTATATGAAGCTGTATGGAGAACATGGCTCCATTGGTGTACAGTAACAGGTGTATGAAGCTGTATAGAGAACATGGCTCCATTGGTGTACAGTAACAGGTGTATGAAGCTGGAGAACATGGCTCCATTGGTGTACAGTAACAGGTGTATGAAGCTGGAGAACATGGCTCCATTGGTGTACAGTAACAGGTATATGAAGCTGTATGGAGAACATGGCTCCATTGGTGTACATTAACAGGTATATGAAGCTGTATGGAGAACATGGGTCCATTGGTGTAAAGTAACAGGGATTTAAAGCTGTATGGTGAACATGGCTCCATTGGTGTACAGTAACAGGTATTTGAAGCTGGAGAACATGGCTCCATTGGTGTACAGTAACAGGTGTATGAAACTGTATGGAGAATATGGCTCCATTGGTGTACAGTAACAGATATATGAAGCTGTATGGAGAACATGGGTCCATTGGTGTACAGTAACAGGTATATGAAGCTGGAGAACATGACTCCATTGGTGTACAGTAACAGGTGTATGAAGCTGGAGAACATGGCTCCATTGGTGTACAGTAACAGGTGTATGAAGCTGGAGAACATGGCTCCATTGGTGTACAGTAAAAGGTGTATGAAGCTGGAGAACATGGCTCCATTGGTGTACAGTAACAGGTATATGAAGCTGTATGGAGAACATGGCTCCATTGGTGTACATTAACAGGTATATGAAGCTGTATGGAGAACATGGCTCCATTGGTGTAAATTAACAGGGATTTAAAGCTGTATGGAGAACATGGCTCCATTGGTGTACAGTAACAGGTGTATGAAACTGTATGGACAACATGGCTCCATTGGTGTACAGTAACAGGTATATGAAGCTGGAGAACATGGCTCCATTGGTGTACAGTAACAGGTGTATGAAGCTGGAGAACATGGCTCCATTGGTGTACAGTAACAGGTGTATGAAGCTGTATGGAGAACATGGCTCCATTGGTGTACAGTAACAGGTTTATGAAGCTGTATGGAGAACATGGCTCCATTGGTGTACTGTAACAGGTATATGAAGCTGGAGAACATGGCTCCATTGGTGTACAGTAACAGGTATATGAAGCTGGAGGGCATGGCTCCATTGGTGTAGAGTAACAGGTGTATGTAGCTGGAGAACATGGCTCCATTGGTGTACCGTAACAGGTGTATGAAGCTGGAGGCCATGGCTCCATTGGTGTACAGTAACAGGTGTATGAAGCTGTGTGGAGAACATGGGTCCATTGGTGTACAGTAACAGGTATATGAAGCTAGAGAACATGGCTCCATTGGTGTACAGTAACAGGTATATTAAATTGGAGAACATGGCTCCATTGGTGTACAGTAACAGGTGTATGAAGCTGGAGGACATGGCTCCATTGGTGTACAGTAACAGGTGTATGAAGCTGGAGGACATGGCTCCATTAGTGTACAGTAACAGGTGTATGAAGCTGTATGGAGAACATGGCTCCATTGGTGTACAGTAACAGGTATATGAAGCTGGAGAACATGGCTCCATTGGTGTACAGTAACAGGTATATGAAGCTGGAGAGCATGGCTCAATTGGTGTACAGTAACAGGTGTATGAAGCTGTATGGAGAACATGGCTTCATTGGTGTACAGTAACAGGTATATGAAGCTGGAGAACATGGCTCCATTGGTGTACAGTAACAGGTGTATGAAGCTGGAGAACATGGCTCCATTGGTGTACAGTAACAGGTGTATGAAGCTGTATGGAGAACATGGCTCAATTGGTGTTTCAGTAACAGATATATGAAACTGTATGGAGAACATGGGTCCATTGGTGTACAGTAACAGGTATATGAAGCTGGAGAACATGGCTCCATTGGTGTACAGTAACAGGTGTATGAAGCTGGAGAACATGGCTCCATTGGTGTACAGTAACAGGTGTATGAAGCTGTATGGAGAACATGGCTCCATTGGTGTACAGTAACAGATAAATGAAGCTGTATGGAGAACATGGGTCCATTGGTGTACAGTAACAGGTATATGAATCTGTATGGAGAACATGGCTCCATTGGTGTACAGTAACAGGTGTATGAAGCTGTATAGAGAACATGTACAGTAACTGGTGTATGAAGCTGGAGAACATGGCTCCATTGGTGTACAGTAACAGGTGTATGAAGCTGTATAGAGAACATGGCTCCATTGGTGTACAGTAACAGGTATATGAAGCTGTATGGAGAACATGGCTCCATTGGTGTACAGTAACAGGTATATGAAGCTGGAGAACATGGCTCCATTGGTGTACAGTAACAGGTGTATGAAGCTGGAGCACATGGCTCCATTGGTGTACAGTAATAGGTGTATGAAGCTGTATGGAGAACATGGCTCCCCTGGTGTACAGTAACAGGTATATGAAGCTGGAGAACATGGCTCCATTGGTGTACAGTAACAGGTGTGTGAAGCTGGAGAACATGGCTCCATTGGTGTACAGTAACAGGTGTATGAAGCTGGAGAACATGGCTCCATTGGTGTACAGTAACAGGTGTATGAAGCTGGAGAACATGGCTCCATTGGTGTACAGTAACAGGTGTATTAAGCTGTATGGAGAACATGGCTCCATTGGTGTACAGTAACAGGTATATGAAGCTGGAGAACATGGCTCCATTGGTGTACTGTAACAGGTATATGAAGCTGGAGAACATGGCTCCATTGGTGTACAGTAACAGGTATATGAAGCTGGAGAACATGGCTCCATTGGTGTACAGTAACAGGTGTATGAAGCTGGAGAACATGGCTCCATTGGTGTACAGTAACAGGTGTATGAAGCTGGAGACCATGGCTCCATTGGTGTACAGTAACAGGTGTATGAAGCTGGAGAACATGGCTCCATTGGTGTACAGTAACAGGTGTATGACGCTGTATGGAGAACATGGCTCCATTGGTGTACAGTTACAGGTATATGAAGCTGGAGAACATGCCTCCATTGGTGTACAGTAACAGGTATATGAAGCTGTAGAACATGGCTCCATTGGTGTACAGTAACAGGTGTATGAAGCTGGAGAACATGGCTCCATTGGTGTACAGTAACAGGTGTATGAAGCTGGAGAACATGGCTCCATTGGTGTACAGTAACAGGTGTATGAAGCTGTATGGAGAACATGGCTCAATTGGTGTTTCAGTAACAGATATATGAAGCTGTATGGAGAACATGGGTCCATTGGTGTACAGTAACAGGTATATGAAGCTGCAGAACATGGCTCCATTGGTGTACAGTAACAGGTGTATGAAGCTGGAGAACATGGCTCCATTGGTGTACAGTAACAGGTGTATGAAGCTGGAGAACATGGCTCCATTGGTGTACAGTAACAGGTGTATGAAACTGTATGGAGAATATGGCTCCATTGGTGTACAGTAACAGATATATGAAGCTGTATGGAGAACATGGGTCCATTGGTGTACAGTAACAGGTATATGAAGCTGTAGAACATGGCTCCATTGGTGTACAGTAACAGGTGTATGAAACTGTATGGAGAACATGGCTCCATTGGTGTACAGTAACAGGTATTTGAAGCTGGAGAACATGGCTCCATTGGTGTACAGTAACAGGTTTATGAAACTGTATGGAGAACATGGCTCCATTGGTGTACAGTAACAGGTGTATGAAGCTGTATGGAGAACATAGCTCCATTGGTGTACAGTAACAGGTGTATGAAGCTGTATAGAGAACATGGCTCCATTGGTGTACAGTAACAGGTGTATGAAGCTGGAGAACATGGCTCCATTGGTGTACAGTAACAGGTGTATGAAGCTGGAGAACATGGCTCCATTGGTGTACAGTAAAAGGTGTATGAAGCTGGAGAACATGGCTCCATTGGTGTACAGTAACAGGTATATGAAGCTGTATGGAGAACATGGCTCCATTGGTGTACATTAACAGGTATATGAAGCTGTATGGAGAACATGGCTCCATTGGTGTAAAGTAACAGGGATTTAAAGGTGTATGGAGAACATGGCTCCATTGGTGTACAGTAACAGGTGTATGAAACTGTATGGACAACATGGCTCCATTGGTGTACAGTAACAGGTATATGAAGCTGGAGATCATGGCTCCATTGGTGTACAGTAACAGGTGTATGAAGCTGGAGAACATGGCTCCATTGGTGTACAGTAACAGGTGTATGAAGCTGTATGGAGAACATGGCTCCATTGGTGTACAGTAACAGGTTTATGAAGCTGTATGGAGAACATGGCTCCATTGGTGTACAGTAACAGGTATATGAAGCTGGAGAACATGGCTCCATTGGTGTACTGTAACAGGTATATGAAGCTGGAGAACATGGCTCCATTGGTGTACAGTAACAGGTATATGAAGCTGGAGGGCATGGCTCCATTGGTGTACAGTAACAGGTGTATGTAGCTGGAGAACATGGCTCCATTGGTGTACCGTAACAGGTGTATGAAGCTGGAGGCCATGGCTCCATTGGTGTACAGTAACAGGTGTATGAAGCTGGAGAACATGGCTCCATTGGTGTACAGTAACAGGTGTATGAAGCTGTGTGGAGAACATGGGTCCATTGGTGTACAGTAACAGGTATATGAAGCTGGAGAACATGGCTCCATTGGTGTACAGTAACAGGTATATTAAATTGGAGAACATGGCTCCATTGGTGTACAGTAACAGGTGTATGAAGCTGGAGGACATGGCTCCATTGGTGTACAGTCACAGGTGTATGTAGCTGGAGCCCATGGCTCCATTGGTGTACAGTAACAGGTGTATGAAGCTGGAGAACATGGCTCCATTAGTGTACAGTAACAGGTGTATGAAGCTGTATGGAGAACATGGCTCCATTGGTGTACAGTAACAGGTATATGAAGCTGGAGAACATGGCTCCATTGGTGTACAGTAACAGGTATATGAAGCTGGAGAACATGGCTCAATTGGTGTACAGTAACAGGTGTATGAAGCTGTATGGAGAACATGGCTTCATTGGTGTACAGTAACAGGTATATGAAGCTGGAGAACATGGCTCCATTGGTGTACAGTAACAGGTGTATGAAGCTGGAGAACATGGCTCCATTGGTGTACAGTAACAGGTGTATGAAGCTGTATGGAGAACATGGCTCAATTGGTGTTTCAGTAACAGATATATGAAGCTGTATGGAGAACATGGGTCCATTGGTGTACAGTAACAGGTATATGAAGCTGGAGAACATGGCTCCATTGGTGTACAGTAACAGGTGTATGAAGCTGGAGAACATGGCTCCATTGGTGTACAGTAACAGGTGTATGAAGCTGTATGGAGAACATGGCTCCATTGGTGTACAGTAACAGATAAATGAAGCTGTATGGAGAACATGTGTCCATTGGTGTACAGTAACAGGTATATGAAGCTGTATGGAGAACATGGCTCCATTGGTGTACAGTAACAGGTGTATGAAGCTGTATAGAGAACATGTACAGTAACTGGTGTATGAAGCTGGAGAACATGGCTCCATTGGTGTACAGTAACAGGTGTATGAAGCTGGAGAACATGGCTCCATTGGTGTACAGTAACAGGTGTATGAAGCTGTATAGAGAACATGGCTCCATTGGTGTACAGTAACAGGTATATGAAGCTGTATGGAGAACATGGCTCCATTGGTGTACAGTAACAGGTATATGAAGCTGGAGTACATGGCTCCATTGGTGTACAGTAACAGGTGTATGAAGCTGGAGCACATGGCTCCATTGGTGTACAGTAATAGGTGTATGAAGCTGTATGGAGAACATGGCTCCACTGGTGTACAGTAACAGGTATATGAAGCTGGAGAACATGGCTCCATTGGTGTACAGTAACAGGTGTGTGAAGCTGGAGAACATGGCTCCATTGGTGTACAGTAACAGGTGTATGAAGCTGGAGAACATGGCTCCATTGGTGTACAGTAACAGGTGTATGAAGCTGGAGAACATGGCTCCATTGGTGTACAGTAACAGGTGTATGAAGCTGTATGGAGAACATGGCTCCATTGGTGTAGAGTAACAGGTATATGAAGCTGGAGAACATGGCTCCATTGGTGTACTGTAACAGGTATATGAAGCTGGAGAACATGGCTCCATTGGTGTACAGTAACAGGTATATGAAGCTGGAGAACATGGCTCCATTGGTGTACAGTAACAGGTGTATGAAGCTGGAGAACATGGCTCCATTGGTGTACAGTAACAGGTGTATGAAGCTGGAGACCATGGCTCCATTGGTATACAGTAACAGGTGTATGAAGCTGGAGAACATGGCTCCATTGGTGTACAGTAACAGGTGTATGAAGCTGTATGGAGAACATGGCTCCATTGGTGTACAGTTACAGGTATATGAAGCTGGAGAACATGCCTCCATTGGTGTACAGTAACAGGTATATGAAGCTGTAGAACATGGCTCCATTGGTGTACAGTAACAGGTGTATGAAGCTGGAGAACATGGCTCCATTGGTGTACAGTAACAGGTGTATGAAGCTGGAGAACATGGCTCCATTGGTGTACAGTAACAGGTGTATGAAGCTGTATGGAGAACATGGCTCCATTGGTGTACAGTAACAGATATATGAAGCTGTATGGAGAACATGGGTCCATTGGTGTACAGTAACAGGTATATGAAGCTGTATGGAGAACATGGCTCCATTGGTGTACAGTAACAGGTGTATGAAGCTGTATAGAGAACATGTACAGTAACTGGTGTATGAAGCTGGAGAACATGGCTCCATTGGTGTACAGTAACAGGTGTATGAAGCTGGAGAACATGGCTCCATTGGTGTACAGTAACAGGTGTATGAAGCTGTATAGAGAACATGGCTCCATTGGTGTACAGTAACAGGTATATGAAGCTGTATGGAGAACATGGCTCCATTGGTGTACAGTAACAGGTATATGAAGCTGGAGAACATGGCTCCATTGGTGTACAGTAACAGGTGTATGAAGCTGGAGCACATGGCTCCATTGGTGTACAGTAATAGGTGTATGAAGCTGTATGGAGAACATGGCTCCACTGGTGTACAGTAACAGGTATATGAAGCTGGAGAACATGGCTCCATTGGTGTACAGTAAAAGGTGTGTGAAGCTGGAGAACATGGCTCCATTGGTGTACAGTAACAGGTGTATGAAACTGTATGGAGAATATGGCTCCATTGGTGTACAGTAACAGATATATGAAGCTGTATGGAGAACATGGGTCCATTGGTGTACAGTAACAGGTATATGAAGCTGTATGGAGAACATGGCTCCATTGGTGTACAGTAACAGGTGTATGAAGCTGTATAGAGAACATGGCTCCATTGGTGTACAGTAACAGGTGTATGAAGCTGGAGAACATGGCTCCATTGGTGTACAGTAACAGGTGTATGAAGCTGGAGAACATGGCTCCATTGGTGTACAGTAACAGGTATATGAAGCTGTATGGAGAACATGGCTCCATTGGTGTACATTAACAGGTATATGAAGCTGTATGGAGAACATGGGTCCATTGGTGTAAAGTAACAGGGATTTAAAGCTGTATGGAGAACATGGCTCCATTGGTGTACAGTAACAGGTATTTGAAGCTGGAGAACATGGCTCCATTGGTGTACAGTAACAGGTGTATGAAACTGTATGGAGAATATGGCTCCATTGGTGTACAGTAACAGATATATGAAGCTGTATGGAGAACATGGGTCCATTGGTGTACAGTAACAGGTATATGAAGCTGGAGAACATGACTCCATTGGTGTACAGTAACAGGTGTATGAAGCTGGAGAACATGGCTCCATTGGTGTACAGTAACAGGTGTATGAAGCTGGAGAACATGGCTCCATTGGTGTACAGTAAAAGGTGTATGAAGCTGGAGAACATGGCTCCATTGGTGTACAGTAACAGGTATATGAAGCTGTATGGAGAACATGGCTCCATTGGTGTACATTAACAGGTATATGAAGCTGTATGGAGAACATGGCTCCATTGGTGTAAATTAACAGGGATTTAAAGCTGTATGGAGAACATGGCTCCATTGGTGTACAGTAACAGGTGTATGAAACTGTATGGACAACATGGCTCCATTGGTGTACAGTAACAGGTATATGAAGCTGGAGAACATGGCTCCATTGGTGTACAGTAACAGGTGTATGAAGCTGGAGAACATGGCTCCATTGGTGTACAGTAACAGGTGTATGAAGCTGTATGGAGAACATGGCTCCATTGGTGTACAGTAACAGGTTTATGAAGCTGTATGGAGAACATGGCTCCATTGGTGTACTGTAACAGGTATATGAAGCTGGAGAACATGGCTCCATTGGTGTACAGTAACAGGTATATGAAGCTGGAGGGCATGGCTCCATTGGTGTAGAGTAACAGGTGTATGTAGCTGGAGAACATGGCTCCATTGGTGTACCGTAACAGGTGTATGAAGCTGGAGGCCATGGCTCCATTGGTGTACAGTAACAGGTGTATGAAGCTGTGTGGAGAACATGGGTCCATTGGTGTACAGTAACAGGTATATGAAGCTAGAGAACATGGCTCCATTGGTGTACAGTAACAGGTATATTAAATTGGAGAACATGGCTCCATTGGTGTACAGTAACAGGTGTATGAAGCTGGAGGACATGGCTCCATTGGTGTACAGTAACAGGTGTATGAAGCTGGAGGACATGGCTCCATTAGTGTACAGTAACAGGTGTATGAAGCTGTATGGAGAACATGGCTCCATTGGTGTACAGTAACAGGTATATGAAGCTGGAGAACATGGCTCCATTGGTGTACAGTAACAGGTATATGAAGCTGGAGAGCATGGCTCAATTGGTGTACAGTAACAGGTGTATGAAGCTGTATGGAGAACATGGCTTCATTGGTGTACAGTAACAGGTATATGAAGCTGGAGAACATGGCTCCATTGGTGTACAGTAACAGGTGTATGAAGCTGGAGAACATGGCTCCATTGGTGTACAGTAACAGGTGTATGAAGCTGTATGGAGAACATGGCTCAATTGGTGTTTCAGTAACAGATATATGAAACTGTATGGAGAACATGGGTCCATTGGTGTACAGTAACAGGTATATGAAGCTGGAGAACATGGCTCCATTGGTGTACAGTAACAGGTGTATGAAGCTGGAGAACATGGCTCCATTGGTGTACAGTAACAGGTGTATGAAGCTGTATGGAGAACATGGCTCCATTGGTGTACAGTAACAGATAAATGAAGCTGTATGGAGAACATGGGTCCATTGGTGTACAGTAACAGGTATATGAATCTGTATGGAGAACATGGCTCCATTGGTGTACAGTAACAGGTGTATGAAGCTGTATAGAGAACATGTACAGTAACTGGTGTATGAAGCTGGAGAACATGGCTCCATTGGTGTACAGTAACAGGTGTATGAAGCTGTATAGAGAACATGGCTCCATTGGTGTACAGTAACAGGTATATGAAGCTGTATGGAGAACATGGCTCCATTGGTGTACAGTAACAGGTATATGAAGCTGGAGAACATGGCTCCATTGGTGTACAGTAACAGGTGTATGAAGCTGGAGCACATGGCTCCATTGGTGTACAGTAATAGGTGTATGAAGCTGTATGGAGAACATGGCTCCCCTGGTGTACAGTAACAGGTATATGAAGCTGGAGAACATGGCTCCATTGGTGTACAGTAACAGGTGTGTGAAGCTGGAGAACATGGCTCCATTGGTGTACAGTAACAGGTGTATGAAGCTGGAGAACATGGCTCCATTGGTGTACAGTAACAGGTGTATGAAGCTGGAGAACATGGCTCCATTGGTGTACAGTAACAGGTGTATTAAGCTGTATGGAGAACATGGCTCCATTGGTGTACAGTAACAGGTATATGAAGCTGGAGAACATGGCTCCATTGGTGTACTGTAACAGGTATATGAAGCTGGAGAACATGGCTCCATTGGTGTACAGTAACAGGTATATGAAGCTGGAGAACATGGCTCCATTGGTGTACAGTAACAGGTGTATGAAGCTGGAGAACATGGCTCCATTGGTGTACAGTAACAGGTGTATGAAGCTGGAGACCATGGCTCCATTGGTGTACAGTAACAGGTGTATGAAGCTGGAGAACATGGCTCCATTGGTGTACAGTAACAGGTGTATGACGCTGTATGGAGAACATGGCTCCATTGGTGTACAGTTACAGGTATATGAAGCTGGAGAACATGCCTCCATTGGTGTACAGTAACAGGTATATGAAGCTGTAGAACATGGCTCCATTGGTGTACAGTAACAGGTGTATGAAGCTGGAGAACATGGCTCCATTGGTGTACAGTAACAGGTGTATGAAGCTGGAGAACATGGCTCCATTGGTGTACAGTAACAGGTGTATGAAGCTGTATGGAGAACATGGCTCAATTGGTGTTTCAGTAACAGATATATGAAGCTGTATGGAGAACATGGGTCCATTGGTGTACAGTAACAGGTATATGAAGCTGCAGAACATGGCTCCATTGGTGTACAGTAACAGGTGTATGAAGCTGGAGAACATGGCTCCATTGGTGTACAGTAACAGGTGTATGAAGCTGTATGGAGAACATGGCTCCATTGGTGTACAGTAACAGATATATGAAGCTGTATGGAGAACATGGGTCCATTGGTGTACAGTAACAGGTATATGAAGCTGTATGGAGAAAATGGCTCCATTGGTGTACAGTAACAGGTGTATGAAGCTGTATATGGAACATGTACTGTAACTGGTGTATGAAGCTGGAGAACATGGCTCAATTGGTGTTTCAGTAACAGATATATGAAGCTGTATGGAGAACATGGGTCCATTGGTGTACAGGAACAGGTATATGAAGCTGGAGAACATGGCTCCATTGGTGTACAGTAACAGGTGTATGAAGCTGGAGAACATGGCTCCATTGGTGTACAGTAACAGGTATATGAAGCTGGAGAACATGGCTCCATTGGTGTACAGTAACAGGTGTATGAAGCTGGAGAACATGGCTCCATTGGTGTACAGTAACAGGTGTATGAAGCTGTATGGAGAACATGGCTCCATTGGTGTACAGTTACAGGTATATGAAGCTGGAGAACATGGCTCCATTGGTGTACAGTAACAGGTGTATGAAGCTGTATGGAGAACATGGCTCCATTGGTTTACAGTAACAGGTGTATGAAGCTGGAGAACATGGCTCCATTGGTGTACAGTAACAGGTGTATGAAGCTGGAGAACATGGCTCCATTGGTGTACAGTAACAGGTGTATGAAGCTGTATGGAGAACATGGCTCAATTGGTGTTTCAGTAACAGATATATGAAGCTGTATGGAGAATATGGGTCCATTGGTGTACAGTAACAGGTATATGAAGCTGGAGAACATGGCTCCATTGGTGTACAGTAACAGGTGTATGAAGCTGGAGAACATGGCTCCATTGGTGTACAGTAACAGGTGTATGAAGCTGTATGGAGAACATGGCTCCATTGGTGTACAGTAACAGATATATGAAGCTGTATGGAGAACATGGGTCCATTGGTGTACAGTAACAGGTATATGAAGCTGTATGGAGAACATGGCTCCATTGGTGTACAGTAACAGGTGTATGAAGCTGTATAGAGAACATGTACAGTAACTGGTGTATGAAGCTGGAGAACATGGCTCCATTGGTGTACAGTAACAGGTGTATGAAGCTGGAGAACATGGCTCCATTGGTGTACAGTAACAGGTGTATGAAGCTGTATAGAGAACATGGCTCCATTGGTGTACAGTAACAGGTATATGAAGCTGTATGGAGAACATGGCTCCATTGGTGTACAGTAACAGGTATATGAAGCTGGAGAACATGGCTCCATTGGTGTACAGTAACAGGTGTATGAAGCTGGAGCACATGGCTCCATTGGTGTACAGTAATAGGTGTATGAAGCTGTATGGAGAACATGGCTCCACTGGTGTACAGTAACAGGTATATGAAGCTGGAGAACATGGCTCCATTGGTGTACAGTAACAGGTGTGTGAAGCTGGAGAACATGGCTCCATTGGTGTACAGTAACAGGTGTATGAAGCTGGAGAACATGGCTCCATTGGTGTACAGTAACAGGTGTATGAAGCTGGAGAACATGGCTCCATTGGTGTACAGTAACAGGTGTATGAAGCTGTATGGAGAACATGGCTCCATTGGTGTACAGTAACAGGTATATGAAGCTGGAGAAAATGGCTCCATTGGTGTACTGTAACAGGTATATGAAGCTGGAGAACATGGCTCCATTGGTGTACAGTAACAGGTATATGAAGCTGGAGAACATGGCTCCATTGGTGTACAGTAACAGGTGTATGAAGCTGGAGAACATGGCTCCATTGGTGTACAGTAACAGGTATATGAATCTGGAGAACATGGCTCCATTGGTGTACAGTAACAGGTGTATGAAGCTGGAGAACATGGCTCCATTGGTGTACAGTAACAGGTATATGAAGCTGGAGGGCATGGCTCCATTGGTGTAGAGTAACAGGTGTATGTAGCTGGAGAACATGGCTCCATTGGTGTACCGTAACAGGTGTATGAAGCTGGAGGCCATGGCTCCATTGGTGTACAGTAACAGGTGTATGAAGCTGTGCGGAGAACATGGGTCCATTGGTGTACAGTAACAGGTATATGAAGCTGGAGAACATTGCTCCATTGGTGTACAGTAACAGGTATATTAAATTGGAGAACATGGCTCCATTGGTGTACAGTAACAGGTGTATGAAGCTGGAGGACATGGCTCCATTGGTGTACAGTCACAGGTGTATGTAGCTGGAGCCCATGGCTCCATTGGTGTACAGTAACAGGTGTATGAAGCTGGAGGACATGGCTCCATTAGTGTCCAGTAACAGGTG
Organism: Salmo salar; assembly: GCF_965601325.2. NCBI lineage: Eukaryota > Metazoa > Chordata > Actinopteri > Salmoniformes > Salmonidae > Salmo > Salmo salar. Next base: position 49,897,247 of record NC_138301.1, read on the forward strand.
TATGAAGCTGTATGGAGAACATGGCTCCATTGGTGTACAGTAACAGGTATATGAAGCTGGAGAACATGGCTCCATTGGTGTACAGTAACAGGTATATGAAGCTGGAGAACATGGCTCAATTGGTGTACAGTAACAGGTGTATGAAGCTGTATGGAGAACATGGCTTCATTGGTGTACAGTAACAGGTGTATGAAGCTGGAGAACATGGCTCCATTGGTGTACAGTAACAGGTGTATGAAGCTGTATGGAGAACATGGCTCAATTGGTGTTTCAGTAACAGATATATGAAGCTGTATGGAGAACATGGGTCCATTGGTGTACAGTAACAGGTATATGAAGCTGGAGAACATGGCTCCATTGGTGTACAGTAACAGGTGTATGAATCTGGAGAACATGGCTCCATTGGTGTACAGTAACAGGTGTATGAAGCTGTATGGAGAACATGGCTCCATTGGTGTACAGTAACAGATAAATGAAGCTGTATGGAGAACATGGGTCCATTGGTGTACAGTAACAGGTATATGAATCTGTATGGAGAACATGGCTCCATTGGTGTACAGTAACAGGTGTATGAAGCTGTATAGAGAACATGTACAGTAACTGGTGTATGAAGCTGGAGAACATGGCTCCATTGGTGTACAGTAACAGGTGTATGAAGCTGGAGAACATGGCTCCATTGGTGTACAGTATCAGGTGTATGAAGCTGTATAGAGAACATGGCTCCATTGGTGTACAGTAACAGGTATATGAAGCTGTATGGAGAACATGGCTCCATTGGTGTACAGTAACAGGTATATGAAGCTGGAGAACATGACTCCATTGGTGTACAGTAACAGGTGTATGAAGCTGGAGAACATGGCTCCATTGGTGTACAGTAATAGGTGTATGAAGCTGTATGGAGAACATGGCTCCACTGGTGTACAGTAACAGGTATATGAAGCTGGAGAATATGGCTCCATTGGTGTACAGTAACAGGTGTATGAAGCTGGAGAACATGGCTCCATTGGTGTACAGTAACAGGTATATGAAGCTGGAGGGCATGGCTCCATTGGTGTAGAGTAACAGGTGTATGTAGCTGGAGAACATGGCTCCATTGGTGTACCGTAACAGGTGTATGAAGCTGGAGGCCATGGCTCCATTGGTGTACAGTAACAGGTGTATGAAGCTGTGCGGAGAACATGGGTCCATTGGTGTACAGTAACAGGTATATGAAGCTGGAGAACATTGCTCCATTGGTGTACAGTAACAGGTATATTAAATTGGAGAACATGGCTCCATTGGTGTACAGTAACAGGTGTATGAAGCTGGAGGACATGGCTCCATTGGTGTACAGTCACAGGTGTATGTAGCTGGAGCCCATGGCTCCATTGGTGTACAGTAACAGGTGTATGAAGCTGGAGGACATGGCTCCATTAGTGTCCAGTAACAGGTGTATGAAGCTGTATGGAGAACATGGCTCCATTGGTGTAGAGTAACAGGTATATGAAGCTGGAGAACATGGCTCCATTGGTGTACAGTAACAGGTATATGAAGCTGGAGAACATGGCTCAATTGGTGTACAGTAACAGGTGTATGAAGCTGTATGGAGAACATGGCTTCATTGGTGTACAGTAACAGGTATATGAAGCTGGAGAACATGGCTCCATTGGTGTACAGTAACAGGTGTATGAAGCTGGAGAACATGGCTCCATTGGTGTACAGTAACAGGTGTATGAAGCTGTATGGAGAACATGGCTCAATTGGTGTTTCAGTAACAGATATATGAAGCTGTATGGAGAACATGGGTCCATTGGTGTACAGTAACAGGTATATGAAGCTGGAGAACATGGCTCCATTGGTGTACAGTAACAGGTGTATGAATCTGGAGAACATGGCTCCATTGGTGTACAGTAACAGGTGTATGAAGCTGTATGGAGAACATGGCTCCATTGGTGTACAGTAACAGATAAATGAAGCTGTATGGAGAACATGGGTCCATTGGTGTACAGTAACAGGTATATGAATCTGTATGGAGAACATGGCTCCATTGGTGTACAGTAACAGGTGTATGAAGCTGTATAGAGAACATGTACAGTAACTGGTGTATGAAGCTGGAGAACATGGCTCCATTGGTGTACAGTAACAGGTGTATGAAGCTGGAGAACATGGCTCCATTGGTGTACAGTAACAGGTGTATGAAGCTGTATAGAGAACATGGCTCCATTGGTGTACAGTAACAGGTATATGAAGCTGTATGGAGAACATGGCTCCATTGGTGTACAGTAACAGGTATATGAAGCTGGAGAACATGACTCCATTGGTGTACAGTAACAGGTGTATGAAGCTGGAGAACATGGCTCCATTGGTGTACAGTAATAGGTGTATGAAGCTGTATGGAGAACATGGCTCCACTGGTGTACAGTAACAGGTATATGAAGCTGGAGAACATGGCTCCATTGGTGTACAGTAACAGGTATATGAAGCTGGAGAACATGGCTCAATTGGTGTACAGTAACAGGTGTATGAAGCTGTATGGAGAACATGGCTTCATTGGTGTACAGTAACAGGTATATGAAGCTGGAGAACATGGCTCCATTGGTGTACAGTAACAGGTGTATGAAGCTGGAGAACATGGCTCCATTGGTGTACAGTAACAGGTGTATGAAGCTGTATGGAGAACATGGCTCAATTGGTGTTTCAGTAACAGATATATGAAGCTGTATGGAGAACATGGGTCCATTGGTGTACAGTAACAGGTATATGAAGCTGGAGAACATGGCTCCATTGGTGTACAGTAACAGGTGTATGAATCTGGAGAACATGGCTCCATTGGTGTACAGTAACAGGTGTATGAAGCTGTATGGAGAACATGGCTCCATTGGTGTACAGTAACAGATAAATGAAGCTGTATGGAGAACATGGGTCCATTGGTGTACAGTAACAGGTATATGAATCTGTATGGAGAACATGGCTCCATTGGTGTACAGTAACAGGTGTATGAAGCTGTATAGAGAACATGTACAGTAACTGGTGTATGAAGCTGGAGAACATGGCTCCATTGGTGTACAGTAACAGGTGTATGAAGCTGGAGAACATGGCTCCATTGGTGTACAGTAACAGGTGTATGAAGCTGTATAGAGAACATGGCTCCATTGGTGTACAGTAACAGGTATATGAAGCTGTATGGAGAACATGGCTCCATTGGTGTACAGTAACAGGTATATGAAGCTGGAGAACATGACTCCATTGGTGTACAGTAACAGGTGTATGAAGCTGGAGAACATGGCTCCATTGGTGTACAGTAATAGGTGTATGAAGCTGTATGGAGAACATGGCTCCACTGGTGTACAGTAACAGGTATATGAAGCTGGAGAACATGGCTCCATTGGTGTACAGTAACAGGTGTGTGAAGCTGGAGAACATGGCTCCATTGGTGTACAGTAACAGGTGTATGAAGCTGGAGAACATGGCTCCATTGGTGTACAGTAACAGGTGTATGAAGCTGGAGAACATGGCTCCATTGGTGTACAGTAACAGGTGTATGAAGCTGTATGGAGAACATGGCTCCATTGGTGTACAGTAACAGGTATATGAAGCTGGAGAACATGGCTCCATTGGTGTACTGTAACAGGTATATGAAGCTGGAGAACATGGCTCCATTGGTGTACAGTAACAGGTATATGAAGCTGGAGAACATGGCTCCATTGGTGTACAGTAACAGGTGTATGAAGCTGGAGAACATGGCTCCATTGGTGTACAGTAACAGGTGTATGAAGCTGGAGACCATGGCTCCATTGGTGTACAGTAACAGGTGTATGAAGCTGGAGAACATGGCTCCATTGGTGTACAGTAACAGGTGTATGACGCTGTATGGAGAACATGGCTCCATTGGTGTACAGTTACAGGTATATGAAGCTGGAGAACATGCCTCCATTGGTGTACAGTAACAGGTATATGAAGCTGTAGAACATGGCTCCATTGGTGTACAGTAACAGGTGTATGAAGCTGGAGAACATGGCTCCATTGGTGTACAGTAACAGGTGTATGAAGCTGGAGAACATGGCTCCATTGGTGTACAGTAACAGGTGTATGAAGCTGTATGGAGAACATGGCTCAATTGGTGTTTCAGTAACAGATATATGAAGCTGTATGGAGAACATGGGTCCATTGGTGTACAGTAACAGGTATATGAAGCTGCAGAACATGGCTCCATTGGTGTACAGTAACAGGTGTATGAAGCTGGAGAACATGGCTCCATTGGTGTACAGTAACAGGTGTATGAAGCTGTATGGAGAACATGGCTCCATTGGTGTACAGTAACAGATATATGAAGCTGTATGGAGAACATGGGTCCATTGGTGTACAGTAACAGGTATATGAAGCTGTATGGAGAACATGGCTCCATTGGTGTACAGTAACAGGTGTATGAAGCTGTATATAGAACATGTACAGTAACTGGTGTATGAAGCTGGAGAACATGGCTCCATTGGTGTACAGTAACAGGTGTATGAAGCTGGAGAACATGGCTCCATTGGTGTACAGTAACAGGTGTATGAAGCTGTATAGAGAACATGGCTCCATTGGTGTACAGTAACAGGTATATGAAGCTGTATGGAGAACATGGCTCCATTGGTGTACAGTAACAGGTATATGAAGCTGGAGAACATGGCTCCATTGGTGTACAGTAACAGGTGTATGAAGCTGGAGCACATGGCTCCATTGGTGTACAGTAATAGGTGTATGAAGCTGTATGGAGAACATGGCTCCACTGGTGTACAGTAACAGGTATATGAAGCTGGAGAACATGGCTCCATTGGTGTACAGTAACAGGTGTGTGAAGCTGGAGAACATGGCTCCATTGGTGTACAGTAACAGGTGTATGAAGCTGGAGAACATGGCTCCATTGGTGTACAGTAACAGGTGTATGAAGCTGGAGAACATGGCTCCATTGGTGTACAGTAACAGGTGTATGAAGCTGTATGGAGAACATGGCTCCATTGGTGTACAGTAACAGGTATATGAAGCTGGAGAAAATGGCTCCATTGGTGTACTGTAACAGGTATATGAAGCTGGAGAACATGGCTCCATTGGTGTACAGTAACAGGTATATGAAGCTGGAGAACATGGCTCCATTGGTGTACAGTAACAGGTGTATGAAGCTGGAGAACATGGCTCCATTGGTGTACAGTAACAGGTGTATGAAGCTGTATGGAGAACATCGCTTCATTGGTGTACAGTAACAGGTATATGAAGCTGGAGAACATGGCTCCATTGGTGTACAGTAACAGGTGTCTGAAGCTGGAGAACATGGCTCCATTGGTGTACAGTAACAGGTGTATGAAGCTGTATGGAGAACATGGCTCAATTGGTGTTTCAGTGACAGATATATGAAGCTGTATGGAGAACATGGGTCCATTGGTGTACAGGAACAGGTATATGAAGCTGGAAAACATGGCTCCATTGGTGTACAGTAACAGGTGTATGAAGCTGGAGAACATGGCTCCATTGGTGTACAGTAACAGGTATATGAAGCTGGAGAACATGGCTCCATTGGTGTACAGTAACAGGTGTATGAAGCTGGAGACCATGGCTCCATTGGTGTACAGTAACAGGTGTATGAAGCTGGAGAACATGGCTCCATTGGTGTACAGTAACAGGTGTATGAAGCTGTATGGAGAACATGGCTCCATTGGTGTACAGTTACAGGTATATGAAGCTGGAGAACATGCCTCCATTGGTGTACAGTAACAGGTATATGAAGCTGTAGAACATGGCTCCATTGGTTTACAGTAACAGGTGTATGAAGCTGGAGAACATTGCTCCATTGGTGTACAGTAACAGGTGTATGAAGCTGGAGAACATGGCTCCATTGGTGTACAGTAACAGGTGTATGAAGCTGGAGACCATGGCTCCATTGGTGTACAGTAACAGGTGTATGAAGCTGGAGAACATTGCTCCATTGGTGTACAGTAACAGGTGTATGAAGCTGTATGGAGAACATGGCTCCATTGGCGTACAGTAACAGGTATATGAAGCTGGAGAACATGGCTCCATTGGTGTACAATAACAGGTATATGAAGCTGGAGAACATGGCTCCATTGGTGTACAGTAACAGGTGTATGAAGCTATATGAAGAACATGGCTTCATTGGTGTACAGTAACAGGTATATGAAGCTGGAGAACATGGCTCCATTGGTGTACAGTAACAGGTATTTGAAGCTGGAGAACATGGCTCCATTGGTGTACAGTAACAGGTGTATGAAGCTGTATGGAGAACATGGGTCCTTTGGTGTACAGTAACAGGTATATGAAGCTGTATGGAGAACATGGGTCCATTGGTGTACAGTAACAGGTATATGAAGCTGTATGGAGAACATGGCTCCATTGGTGTACAGTAACAGGTGTATGAAGCTGTATAGAGAACATGGCTCCATTGGTTTACAGTAATAGGTGTATGAAGCTGGAGATCATGGCTCCATTGGTGTACAGTAACAGGTGTATGAAGCTGGAGAACATGGCTCCATTGGTGTGCAGTAACAGGTGTATGAAGCTGGAGAACATGGCTCCATTGGTGTACAGTAACAGGTATATGAAGCTGTATGGAGAACATGGGTCCATTGGTGTACAGTAACAGGTATATGAAGCTGTATGGAGAACATGGCTCCATTGGTGTACAGTAACAGGTGTATGAAGCTGGAGCACATGGCTCCATTGGTTTACAGTAACAGGTGTATGAAGCTGGAGAACATGGCTCCATTGGTGTACAGTAACAGGTGTATGAAGCTGGAGAACAGGGCTCCATTGGTGTGCAGTAACAGGTGTATGAAGCTGGAGAACATGGCTCCATTGGTGTACAGTAACAGGTATATGAAGCTGTATGGAGAACATGGCTCCATTGGTGTACATTAACAGGTATATGAAGCTGTATGGAGAACGTGGGTCCATTGGTGTACAGTAACAGGTATATAAAGCTGTATGGAGAACATGGCTCCATTGGTGTACAGTAACAGGTGTATGAAACTGTATGGAGAACATGGCTCCATTGGTGTACAGTAACAGGTATATGAAGCTGGAGAACATGGCTCCATTGGTGTACAGTAACAGGTATATGAAGCTGTATGGAGAACATGGCTCCATTGGTGTACATTAACAGGTATATGAAGCTGTATGGAGAACGTGGGTCCATTGGTGTACAGTAACAGGTATATAAAGCTGTATGGAGAACATGGCTCCATTGGTGTACAGTAACAGGTGTATGAAACTGTATGGAGAACATGGTTTCATTGGTGTACAGTAACAGGTATATGAAGCTGGAGAACATGGCTCCATTGGTGTACAGTAACAGGTGTATGAAGCTGGAGAACATGGGTCCATTGTTGTACAGTAACAGGTGTATGAAGCTGCATGGAGAACATGGCTCCATTGGCGTACAGTAACAGGTATATGAAGCTGGAGAACATGGCTCCATTGGTGTACAATAACAGGTATATGAAGCTGGAGAACATGGCTCCATTGGTGTACAGTAACAGGTGTATGAAAATATATGAAGAACATGGCTTCATTGGTGTACAGTAACAGGTATATGAAGCTGGAGAAAATGGCTCCATTGGTGTACAGTAACAGGTATTTGAAGCTGGAGAACATGGCTCCATTGGTGTACAGTAACAGGTGTATGAAGCTGAATGGAGAACATGGCTCCATTGGTGTACAGTAACAGATATATGAAGCTGTATGGAGAACATGGGTCCATTGGTGTACAGTAACAGGTATATGAAGCTGTATGGAGAACATGGCTCCATTGGTGTACAGTAACAGGTGTATGAAGCGTTATAGAGAACATGGCTCCATTGGTTTACAGTAACAGGTGTATGAAGCTGGAGAACATGGCTCCATTGGTGTACAGTAACAGGTGTATGAAGCTGGAGAATAGGGCTCCATTGGTGTGCAGTAACAGGTGTATGAAGCTGGAGAACATGGCTCCATTGGTGTACAGTAACAGGTGTATGAAGCTGGAGAACATGGCTCCATTGGTGTACAGTAACAGGTGTATGAAGCTGGATAACATGGCTCCATTGGTGTACAGTAACAGGTATATGAAGCTGTATGGAGAACATGGCTCCATTGGTGTACATTAACAGGTATATGAAGCTGTATGGAGAACATGGGTCCATTGGTGTACAGTAACAGGTATTTAAAGCAGTATGGAGAACATGGCTCCATTGGTGTACAGTAACAGGTGTATGAAACTGTATGGAGAACATGGCTCCATTGGTGTACAGTAACAGGTATATGAAGCTGGAGAACATGGCTCAATTGGTGTACAGTAACAGGTGTATGAAGCTGGAGAACATGGCTCCATTGGTGTACAGTAACAGGTGTATGAAGCTGTATGGAGAACATGGCTCCATTGGTGTACAGCAACAGGTGTATGAAGCTGGAGAACATGGCTCCATTGGTGTACAGTAACAGGTGTATGAAGCTGGAGAACATGGGTCCATTGGTGTACAGTAACAGGTATATGAAGCTGGAGAACATGGCTCCATTGGTGTACAGTAACAGGTGTATGAAGCTGAAGAACATGGCTCCATTGGTGTACAGTAACAGGTGTATGAAGCTGGAGACCATGGCTCCATTGGTGTACAGTAACAGGTGTATGAAGCTGGAGAACATGGCTCCATTGGTGTACAGTAACAGGTGTATGAAGCTGTATGGAGAACATGGCTCCATTGGTGTACAGTAACAGGTATATGAAGCTGGAGAACATGGCTCCATTGGTGTACAGTAACAGGTATATGAAGCTGGAGAACATGGCTCCATTGCTGTACAGTAACAGGTGTATGAAGCTGTATGGAGAACATTGCTTCATTGGTGTACAGTAACAGGTATATGAAGCTGGAGAACATGGCTCCATTGGTGTACAGTAACAGGTGTATGAAGCTGGAGACCATGGCTCCATTGGTGTACAGTAACAGGTGTATGAAGCTGGAGACCATGGCTCCATTGGTGTACAGTAACAGGTGTATGAAGCTGGAGAACATTGCTCCATTGGTGTACAGTAACAGGTGTATGAAGCTGTATGGAGAACATGGCTCCATTGGCGTACAGTAACAGGTATATGAAGCTGGAGAACATGGCTCCATTGGTGTACAATAACAGGTATATGAAGCTGGAGAACATGGCTCCATTGGTGTACAGTAACAGGTGTATGAAGCTATATGAAGAACATGGCTTCATTGGTGTACAGTAACAGGTATATGAAGCTGGAGAACATGGCTCCATTGGTGTACAGTAACAGGTATTTGAAGCTGGAGAACATGGCTCCATTGGTGTACAGAAACAGGTGTATGAAGCTGTATGGAGAACATGGGTCCTTTGGTGTACAGTAACAGGTATATGAAGCTGTATGGAGAACATGGGTCCATTGGTGTACAGTAACAGGTATATGAAGCTGTATGGAGAACATGGCTCCATTGGTGTACAGTAACAGGTGTATGAAGCTGTATAGAGAACATGGCTCCATTGGTTTACAGTAATAGGTGTATGAAGCTGGAGATCATGGCTCCATTGGTGTACAGTAACAGGTGTATGAAGCTGGAGAACATGGCTCCATTGGTGTGCAGTAACAGGTGTATGAAGCTGGAGAACATGGCTCCATTGGTGTACAGTAACAGGTATATGAAGCTGTATGGAGAACATGGCTCCATTGGTGTACAGTAACAGGTATATGAAGCTGTATGGAGAACATGGCTCCATTGGTGTACAGTAACAGGTGTATGAAGCTGGAGAACATGGCTCCATTGGTTTACAGTAACAGGTGTATGAAGCTGGGGAACATGGCTCCATTGGTGTACAGTAACAGGTGTATGAAGCTGGAGAACATGGCTCCATTGGTGTGCAGTAACAGGTGTATGAAGCTGGAGAACATGGCTCCATTGGTGTACAGTAACAGGTATATGAAGCTGTATGGAGAACATGGCTCCATTGGTGTACATTAACAGGTATATGAAGCTGTATGGAGAACATGGGTCCATTGGTGTACAGTAACAGGTGTATGAAACTGTATGGAGAACATGGCTCCATTGGTGTACAGTAACAGGTATATGAAGCTGGAGAACATGGCTCCATTGTTGTACAGTAACAGGTATATGAAGCTGGAGAACATGGGTCCATTGGTGTACAGTAACAGGTGTATGAAGCTGGAGAACATTGCTCCATTGGTGTACAGTAACAGGTGTATGAAGCTGTATGGAGAACATGGCTCCATTGGCGTACAGTAACAGGTATATGAAGCTGGAGAACATGGCTCCATTGGTGTACAATAACAGGTATATGAAGCTGGAGAACATGGCTCCATTGGTGTACAGTAACAGGTGTATGAAGCTATATGAAGAACATGGCTTCATTGGTGTACAGTAACAGGTATATGAAGCTGGAGAACATGGCTCCATTGGTGTACAATAACAGGTATATGAAGCTGGAGAACATGGCTCCATTGGTGTACAGTAACAGGTGTATGAAGCTATATGAAGAACATGGCTTCATTGGTGTACAGTAACAGGTGTATGAAGCTGTATGGAGAACATGGGTCCATTGGTGTACAGTAACAGGTATATGAAGCTGTATGGAGAACATGGGTCCATTGGTGTACACTAACAGGTATATGAAGCTGTATGGAGAACATGGCTCCATTGGTGTACAGTAACAGGTGTATGAAGCTGTATAGAGAACATGGCTCCATTGGTTTACAGTAACAGGTGTATGAAGCTGGAGAACATTTCTCCATTGGTGTACAGTAACAGGTGTATGAAGCTGGAGAACATGACTCCATTGGTGTGCAGTAACAGGTGTATGAAGCTGGAGAACATGGCTCCATTGGTGTACAGTAACAGGTATATGAAGCTGGAGAACATGGCTCCATTGTTGTACAGTAACAGGTATATGAAGCTGGAGAACATGGGTCCATTGGTGTACAGTAACAGGTGTATGAAGCTGGAGAACATTGCTCCATTGGTGTACAGTAACAGGTGTATGAAGCTGTATGGAGAACATGGCTCCATTGGCGTACAGTAACAGGTATATGAAGCTGGAGAACATGGCTCCATTGGTGTACAATAACAGGTATATGAAGCTGGAGAACATGGCTCCATTGGTGTACAGTAACAGGTGTATGAAGCTATATGAAGAACATGGCTTCATTGGTGTACAGTAACAGGTATATGAAGCTGGAGAACATGGCTCCATTGGTGTACAATAACAGGTATATGAAGCTGGAGAACATGGCTCCATTGGTGTACAGTAACAGGTGTATGAAGCTATATGAAGAACATGGCTTCATTGGTGTACAGTAACAGGTGTATGAAGCTGTATGGAGAACATGGGTCCATTGGTGTACAGTAACAGGTATATGAAGCTGTATGGAGAACATGGGTCCATTGGTGTACACTAACAGGTATATGAAGCTGTATGGAGAACATGGCTCCATTGGTGTACAGTAACAGGTGTATGAAGCTGTATAGAGAACATGGCTCCATTGGTTTACAGTAACAGGTGTATGAAGCTGGAGAACATGGCTCCATTGGTGTACAGTAACAGGTGTATGAAGCTGGAGAACATGACTCCATTGGTGTGCAGTAACAGGTGTATGAAGCTGGAGAACATGGCTCCATTGGTGTACAGTAACAGGTATATGAAGCTGTATGGAGAACATGGGTCCATTGGTGTACAGTAACAGGTATATGAAGCTGTATGGAGAACATGGCTCCATTGGTGTACAGTAACAGGTGTATGAAGCTGTATAGAGAACATGGCTCCATTGGCTTACAGTAACAGGTGTATGAAGCTGGAGAACATGGCTCCATTGGTGTACAGTAACAGGTGTATGAAGCTGGAGAACATGGCTCCATTGGTGTACAGTAACAGGTGTATGAAGCTGGAGAACATGGCTCCATTGGTGTACAGTAACAGGTGTATGAAGCTGGATAACATGGCTCCATTGGTGTACAGTAACAGGTATATGAAGCTGTATGGAGAACATGGCTCCATTGGTGTACATTAACAGGTATATGAAGCTGTATGGAGAACATGGGTCCATTGGTGTACAGTAACAGGTATTTAAAGCAGTATGGAGAACATGGCTCCATTGGTGTACAGTAACAGGTGTATGCAACTGTATGGAGAACATGGCTCCATTGGTGTACAGTAACAGGTATATGAAGCTGGAGAACATGGCTCAATTGGTGTACAGTAACAGGTGTATGAAGCTGGAGAACATGGCTCCATTGGTGTACAGTAACAGGTGTATGAAGCTGTATGGAGAACATGGCTCCATTGGTGTACAGCAACAGGTGTATGAAGCTGGAGAACATGGCTCCATTGGTGTACAGTAACAGGTGTATGAAGCTGGAGAACATGGGTCCATTGGTGTACAGTAACAGGTATATGAAGCTGGAGAACATGGCTCCATTGGTGTACAGTAACAGGTGTATGAAGCTGAAGAACATGGCTCCATTGGTGTACAGTAACAGGTGTATGAAGCTGGAGACCATGGCTCCATTGGTGTACAGTAACAGGTGTATGAAGCTGGAGAACATGGCTCCATTGGTGTACAGTAACAGGTGTATGAAGCTGTATGGAGAACATGGCTCCATTGGTGTACAGTAACAGGTATATGAAGCTGGAGAACATGGCTCCATTGGTGTACAGTAACAGGTATATGAAGCTGGAGAACATGGCTCCATTGCTGTACAGTAACAGGTGTATGAAGCTGTATGGAGAACATTGCTTCATTGGTGTACAGTAACAGGTATATGAAGCTGGAGAACATGGCTCCATTGGTGTACAGTAACAGGTGTATGAAGCTGGAGACCATGGCTCCATTGGTGTACAGTAACAGGTGTATGAAGCTGGAGACCATGGCTCCATTGGTGTACAGTAACAGGTGTATGAAGCTGGAGAACATTGCTCCATTGGTGTACAGTAACAGGTGTATGAAGCTGTATGGAGAACATGGCTCCATTGGCGTACAGTAACAGGTATATGAAGCTGGAGAACATGGCTCCATTGGTGTACAATAACAGGTATATGAAGCTGGAGAACATGGCTCCATTGGTGTACAGTAACAGGTGTATGAAGCTATATGAAGAACATGGCTTCATTGGTGTACAGTAACAGGTATATGAAGCTGGAGAACATGGCTCCATTGGTGTACAGTAACAGGTATTTGAAGCTGGAGAACATGGCTCCATTGGTGTACAGAAACAGGTGTATGAAGCTGTATGGAGAACATGGGTCCTTTGGTGTACAGTAACAGGTATATGAAGCTGTATGGAGAACATGGGTCCATTGGTGTACAGTAACAGGTATATGAAGCTGTATGGAGAACATGGCTCCATTGGTGTACAGTAACAGGTGTATGAAGCTGTATAGAGAACATGGCTCCATTGGTTTACAGTAATAGGTGTATGAAGCTGGAGATCATGGCTCCATTGGTGTACAGTAACAGGTGTATGAAGCTGGAGAACATGGCTCCATTGGTGTGCAGTAACAGGTGTATGAAGCTGGAGAACATGGCTCCATTGGTGTACAGTAACAGGTATATGAAGCTGTATGGAGAACATGGCTCCATTGGTGTACAGTAACAGGTATATGAAGCTGTATGGAGAACATGGCTCCATTGGTGTACAGTAACAGGTGTATGAAGCTGGAGAACATGGCTCCATTGGTTTACAGTAACAGGTGTATGAAGCTGGGGAACATGGCTCCATTGGTGTACAGTAACAGGTGTATGAAGCTGGAGAACATGGCTCCATTGGTGAGCAGTAACAGGTGTATGAAGCTGGAGAACATGGCTCCATTGGTGTACAGTAACAGGTATATGAAGCTGTATGGAGAACATGGCTCCATTGGTGTACATTAACAGGTATATGAAGCTGTATGGAGAACATGGGTCCATTGGTGTACAGTAACAGGTGTATGAAACTGTATGGAGAACATGGCTCCATTGGTGTACAGTAACAGGTATATGAAGCTGGAGAACATGGCTCCATTGTTGTACAGTAACAGGTATATGAAGCTGGAGAACATGGGTCCATTGGTGTACAGTAACAGGTGTATGAAGCTGGAGAACATTGCTCCATTGGTGTACAGTAACAGGTGTATGAAGCTGTATGGAGAACATGGCTCCATTGGCGTACAGTAACAGGTATATGAAGCTGGAGAACATGGCTCCATTGGTGTACAATAACAGGTATATGAAGCTGGAGAACATGGCTCCATTGGTGTACAGTAACAGGTGTATGAAGCTATATGAAGAACATGGCTTCATTGGTGTACAGTAACAGGTATATGAAGCTGGAGAACATGGCTCCATTGGTGTACAATAACAGGTATATGAAGCTGGAGAACATGGCTCCATTGGTGTACAGTAACAGGTGTATGAAGCTATATGAAGAACATGGCTTCATTGGTGTACAGTAACAGGTGTATGAAGCTGTATGGAGAACATGGGTCCATTGGTGTACAGTAACAGGTATATGAAGCTGTATGGAGAACATGGGTCCATTGGTGTACACTAACAGGTATATGAAGCTGTATGGAGAACATGGCTCCATTGGTGTACAGTAACAGGTGTATGAAGCTGTATAGAGAACATGGCTCCATTGGTTTACAGTAACAGGTGTATGAAGCTGGAGAACATTTCTCCATTGGTGTACAGTAACAGGTGTATGAAGCTGGAGAACATGACTCCATTGGTGTGCAGTAACAGGTGTATGAAGCTGGAGAACATGGCTCCATTGGTGTACAGTAACAGGTATATGAAGCTGGAGAACATGGCTCCATTGTTGTACAGTAACAGGTATATGAAGCTGGAGAACATGGGTCCATTGGTGTACAGTAACAGGTGTATGAAGCTGGAGAACATTGCTCCATTGGTGTACAGTAACAGGTGTATGAAGCTGTATGGAGAACATGGCTCCATTGGCGTACAGTAACAGGTATATGAAGCTGGAGAACATGGCTCCATTGGTGTACAATAACAGGTATATGAAGCTGGAGAACATGGCTCCATTGGTGTACAGTAACAGGTGTATGAAGCTATATGAAGAACATGGCTTCATTGGTGTACAGTAACAGGTATATGAAGCTGGAGAACATGGCTCCATTGGTGTACAATAACAGGTATATGAAGCTGGAGAACATGGCTCCATTGGTGTACAGTAACAGGTGTATGAAGCTATATGAAGAACATGGCTTCATTGGTGTACAGTAACAGGTGTATGAAGCTGTATGGAGAACATGGGTCCATTGGTGTACAGTAACAGGTATATGAAGCTGTATGGAGAACATGGGTCCATTGGTGTACACTAACAGGTATATGAAGCTGTATGGAGAACATGGCTCCATTGGTGTACAGTAACAGGTGTATGAAGCTGTATAGAGAACATGGCTCCATTGGTTTACAGTAACAGGTGTATGAAGCTGGAGAACATGGCTCCATTGGTGTACAGTAACAGGTGTATGAAGCTGGAGAACATGACTCCATTGGTGTGCAGTAACAGGTGTATGAAGCTGGAGAACATGGCTCCATTGGTGTACAGTAACAGGTATATGAAGCTGTATGGAGAACATGGGTCCATTGGTGTACAGTAACAGGTATATGAAGCTGTATGGAGAACATGGCTCCATTGGTGTACAGTAACAGGTGTATGAAGCTGTATAGAGAACATGGCTCCATTGGTTTACAGTAACAGGTGTATGAAGCTGGAGAACATGGCTCCATTGGTGTACAGTAACAGGTGTATGAAGCTGGAGAACATGGCTCCATTGGTGTGCAGTAACAGGTGTATGAAGCTGGAGAACATGGCTCCATTGGTGTACAGTAACAGGTATATGAAGCTGTATGGAGAACATGGCTCCATTGGTGTACATTAACAGGTATATGAAGCTGTATGGAGAACGTGGGTCCATTGGTGTACAGTAACAGATATATGAAGCTGTATGGAGAACATGGGTCCATTGGTGTACAGTAACAGATATATGAAGCTGTATGGAGAACATGGGTCCATTGGTGTACAGTAACAGGTGTATGAAGCTTTATGGAGAACATACCGTTTGGGACTGGAATGGGATCAGCTCATTACTAGTATATCATGTTGGTGTGGAGATAATGATGGGAACGTTGTAACCTGTAACCAGTAGAACAAATTGTTATGATAATGTTTGATGGTAATGTACTGTAGGTCCTGTGAGTTAGGGAGGTGGAACAGAGGCCAGATGGTTATGATAATGTTTGATGGTAATGTACTGTAGGTCCTGTGAGTTAGGGAGGTGGAACAGAGGCCAGATGGTTATGATAATGTATGATGGTAATGTACTGCAGGTCCTGTGAGTTAGGGAGGTGGAACAGAGGCCAGATGGTTATGATAATGTCTGATGGCAATGTACTGTAGGTCCTGTGAGTTAGGGAGGTGGAACAGAGGCCAGATGGTTATGATAATGGCTAGTGGTAATGTTTCTATGTGGTGTAATGAAAACTACACATGCCAGACTATTAACAACATGCTGTCTCTCCCCCCTTCTCTCACCCTCTCTCTCCCCCTCTCTCTCTCCCTCTCTGTCTCTCTCTCTTTCCTTTTATCTCCCTCTGTCTTTCTTTCTCTCTCCCACCTCTCTCTCGCTCTCGCTCTCTGTCTCTCTCTTTCTCTCTCCTTTTATCTCCCTCTCTCCCTCCGTCTGTCTGCCCCCCCTCTGTCTGCCCCCCTCTGTCCCCCCCCCTCTCTCTCCCCCGTCTCTCTCTCTCTCCAGATGTCAGGAGGAGTGTCCAGGAGGGTCGTACGGTCCTCAGTGTGCACATAAGTGTGACTGTCAGAACAGAGCGAGGTGTTACCATATCAACGGGGCCTGTCTGTGTGACGAGGGCTTCAAAGGTCCTAGCTGTCAGGACAGGTTCTGTCCCTCTGGACTATATGGACTCATCTGTGATAAACACTGCCCCTGTAACGCCTCAAACACACTCAGGTACCGTCAATATGGACTCATCTGTGATAAATACTGTCTCTGTAACACCTCAAACACACTCAGGTACCGTCTATACTGAATAATGCTGTTTTGAGATGAAGTAGTATTTCTTCAAACAGTGAAGGAGGATGATGAGGATGAGGAGGAGGAGGATGAAAGTTGGTAGATAATAAGTCTCCTGATTATTTTATTGAACATTTATTTAACTAGTCAAGTCAGTTAAGAACAAATTCTTATTTTCAATGACAGTCTAGGAACAGTGGGTTTACTACCTTGTTCAGGGGCAGAACGACAGATTTTTACCTTGTCAGCTCGGGGATTCAATCTAGCAACCTTTACGGTTACTGGTCAACACTCTAACCACTAGGCTACCTGCTGGTTACTGGCCCAACACTCTAACCACTAGGCTACCTGCTGGTTACTGGCCCAACACTCTAACCACTAGGCTACCTGCTGGTTACTGGCCCAACGCTCTAACCACTAGGCTACCTGCTGGTTACTAGTCCAACACTCTAACCACTAGGCTACCTGCTGGTTACTGGCCCAACACTCTAACCACTAGACTACCTGCTGGTTACTAGCCCAACACTCTAACCACTAGGCTACCTGCTGGTTACTGGCCCAACGCTCTAACCACTAGACTATCTGCTGGTTACTGGCCCAACGCTCTAACCACTAGGCTACCTGCCACCCCAATTATACATTTGAGATCAATGTTTGTTTTTAATCCTGTGTTTCATTACATACAGAATCGCTACGTGTTTAGCAGGGCGGTTGGCACTGTAAAAAACAACCTATTTACAAAATAGTTTCCTTGAAAGAACAGTGGTCTGATGGCCCAACACCAGTAAAACATCTCCTCTCCAATAGATCATGTTCATGGCTGTGTTAACATAAACATACCTGAGTTGGAAGTTGAACGTTGTTCTGACTAAGAGGAATGACCCAGGTGTTGTTGGGGTGCTCTGCTACACATTCAGCAGCCAGCCAGTACAGTCTCTGAGGACCTGAGGGAGATGTCTCTATTCTACTGTTCTTCTGCTGTACAGGTTCAACTATTCATGGATTCAGGTAGAAAGGGTTCTATAATGTAACCAATAAGTGTTCTTCAAAGGGTTCTCCTATGGGGACAGCTGAAGAACCCCTGTAGGTACTAGATAGAACCTTTTTTTCTAAGAGTGTATCAGCAGACAGATAATCTATCATGAGCCTCCTCTCCTCTCCTCTCTTCTCTTCTCCTCTCTTCTCCTCTATCCTCCTCTCTCCTCCTCTCTTCTCCTCTCTTCTCCTCTCTCCTCCTCACTCCTCCTCTCTTCTCCTCTCTTCTCCTCTCTCCTCCTCTCTTCTCCTCTCCTCTCTCCTCCTCTCTCCTCTCTCCTCCTCTCCTCTCCTCTCCTCTCTTCTCCTCTCTTCTCCTCTCTCTTCTTCTCTGTTCTTCATTCCCAGCTGCCATCCGTTGTCGGGGGAGTGTGCGTGTGCGGCAGGGTGGGCGGGCTTGTTCTGCAACGAGACCTGTCCGTCAGGTTACTATGGCGAGGGATGTAAGGAGGCGTGTGTGTGTACCAACGGAGCCGACTGTGAGGGCATCAGCGGAGCCTGCGTCTGTGCCCCCGGGTACATGGTGAGTAGATGGTGCAGGACACACTATACCCACTGTACACCTGTACTTAGGGAACGTTTTTATTAAACTTCTTAGGAAGCTTTAGGACAGTAGTTGAAAGTGAAATGCGTCATTACTAATTGCTTAATGGATTTGAACTGTTTTTGTGTGGGTCGTCAGAACAGAACTTCAGGTAGAACCCTGCCAAGCAGCAGATGGGGAAATAGACAGGCAGTCTTGGACTGGAGAGATGCAGTACAGCACCATACCAGACAGTTTACTATATTATATTATTATTACTGTACTATACTACTGTACTGTATACACTATTATTATTATTACTGTACTATACTACTATACTGTATACATTATTATTATTACTGTACTATACTACTATACTGTATACACTATTATTATTATTACTGTACTATACTACTATACTGTATACACTATTATTATTATTACTGTACTATACTACTATACTGTATACATTATTATTATTATTACTATACTTTACAAAGCTTTAGTCTGTACCCCAAATGACACCCAATTCCCTATATAGTGGTACTACTATAGACCAGAGTCCTATTCCCTATATAGTAGTACTACTATAGACCAGAGCCCTATTCCCTATATAGTGTTCTACTATAGACCAGAGCCCTATTCTCTATATAGTAGTACTACTATAGACCAGAGCCCTATTCCCTATATAGTGTTCTACTATAGACCAGAGCCCTATTCCTTATATAGTGCACTACTATAGACCAGAGCCCTATTCCCTATATAGTGGTACTACTATTGACCAGAGCCCTATTCCCTATATAGTGCACTACTATAGACCAGAGTCCTATTCCCTATATAGTGGTACTACTATAGACCAGAGCCCTATTCCCTATATAGTGGTACTACTATAGACCAGAGCCCTATTCCCTATATAGTGGTACTACTATAGACCAGAGCCCTATTCCCTATATAGTGCACTACTATAGACCAGGGCCCTATTCCCTATATAGTGGTACTACTATAGACCAGAGCCCTATTCCCTATATAGTGGTACTACTATAGACCAGAGCCCTATTCCCTATATAGTGTACTACTATAGACCAGAGCCCTATTCCCTATATAGTGGTACTTCTATAGACCAGAGCCCTATTCCCTATATAGTGCACTACTATAGACCAGGGCCCTATTCCCTATATAGTGGTACTACTATAGACCAGAGCCCTATTCCCTATATAGTGGTATTACTATAGACCAGAGCCCTATTCCCTATATAGTGTACTACTATAGACCAGAGCACTATTCCCTATATAGTGGTACTACTATAGACCAGGGCCCTATTCCCTATATAGTGGTACTACTATAGACCAGAGCCCTATTCCCTATATAGTGGTACTACTATAGACCAGAGCCCTATTCCCTATATAGTGGTACTACTATAGACCAGAGCCCTATTCCCTATATAGTGGTACTACTATAGACCAGGGCCCTATTCCCTATATAGTGGTACTACTATAGACCAGAGCCCTATTCCCTATATAGTGGTACTACTATAGACCAGAGCCATATTCCCTATATAGTGGTACTACTATAGACCAGGGCCCTGTTCCCTATATAGTGGTACTACTATAGACCAGAGCCCTATTCCCTATATAGTGTACTACTATAGACCAGAGCCCTATTCCCTATATAGTGGTACTACTATAGACCAGAGTCCTATTCCCTATATAGTGGTACTACTATAGACCAGAGTCCTATTCCCTATATAGTGGTACTACTATAGACCAGAGCCCTATTCCCTATATAGTGTATGTCACGGTTGTCGTAATGATTGGACCAAGGTGCAGCGGGAACGTGTATACTCATCTTCTTTATTTATTGAAAAGAAGGAAAACCAAAAGAAACACGTATACAAAAACAAGGACCGACACTAAACAGTCCTGTCAGGTGCACAGACACAAAACAGGAGACAACTACCCACAAATCCCATAACAAAAACACCCCTATACATAGGACCTTCAATCAGAGGCAACGAGGAACAGCTGCCTCCAATTGAAGGTCAATCAACAAACCTTAAACATAGAAATAGAAAGACTAGACTGAACATAGAAATACACTAACCTAGAACATAGACCAAAAACCCCGGAACACTCTAAACAAACACCCCTCTTACATAATAACATAGCCCAACAAACCCCGAAACACTCTAAACAAACACCCCCCTGCCATGTCCTGACCAAACTACAGTAACAAATAACCCCTTTACTGGTCAGGACGTGACAGTGTACTACCTTAGACCAGGGCCCTATTCCCGATATAGTGCACTACTTTTGACCAGAACCCATGACCACAAGTAGTGCACTATATGGCGAATATGGTGCCATTTGAGACGTACCCCATTATCTATTAGGTGAACCTTAATGAAGCATCATTTCCCCTTCACTCTGAGAGATGTACTGTAGATGTCAATGGAAGAGATGGTAGCTTTGAGATGTACTGTAGATGTCAATGGAAGAGATGGTAGCTTTGAGTGGGACTGTGATCAACCAGATGTACTGAATGTACCAGGGCAGGGCTGTGACCCCAGCTTCACTCACAGCCTGTTGTACCAAATGGCACCTTATAGGGAGAAGAGGAGGCATTTGGGACGCAGACTCTTTGCTACAGGGAGACGGGGAGAGATGGAATGAGATGAGTCTGTCCTGTAGCACGACACAGTTAACTACCCTGAACCCTAAGTGTACAGACAGAAACACACACACACACACACACACACACACACACACACACACACACACACACACACACACACACACACACACACACACACACACACACACACACACACACACACACACACACACAAACCCAGACACACACATATTCACCTGCACAGTGCGGCCCTTAGTGCCAGAGGAACACAGTCTGTTTGTTAACAGAGAGGAGAGGAGGAGAGGAGGAGAGGAACACAGTCTGTTTGTTAACAGAGAGGAGAGGAGGAGAGGAACACAGTCTGTTTGTTAACAGAGAGAGGAGAGGAGGAGAGGAACACAGTCTGTTTGTTAACAGACAGAGAGGAGGAGAGGCGGAGAGGAACACAGTCTGTTTGTTAACAGAGAGGAGAGGAGGAGAGGAACACAGTATGTTTGTTAACAGAGAGGAGAGGAGAGGAGGAGAGGAACACAGTATTTTTGTTAACAGTCAGAGAGGAGGAGAGGAACACAGTCTGTTTGTTAACAGAGAGAGGAGAGGAGGAGAGGAACACAGTCTGTTTGTTAACAGAGAGGAGAGGAGGAGAGGAACACAGTCTGTTTGTTAAGAGAGAGGAGAGGAGGAGAGGAACACAGTCTGTTTGTTAACAGAGAGGAGAGGAGGAGAGGAACACAGTCTGTTTGTTAACAGAGAGAGGAGAGGAGGAGTGGAACACAGTCTGTTTGTTAACAGAGAGGAGAGGAGGAGAGGAACACAGTCTGTTTGTTAACAGAGAGGAGAGGAGGAGAGGAACACAGTCTGTTTGTTAACAGACAGAGAGGAGAGGAGGAGAGGAACACATTATGTTTGTTAACAGAGAGGAGAGGAGGAGAGGAACACAGTCTGTTTGGTAACAGAGAGAGGAGAGGAGGAGAGGCACACAATCTGTATGTTAACAGAGAGGCGAGGAAGAGAGGAACACAGTCTGTTTGTTAACAGACAGAGATGAGAGGAGGAGAGGAACACAGTCTGTTTGTTAACAGAGAGAGGAGAGGAGGAGAGGAACACAGTCTGTTTGTTAACAGAGAGAGGAGAGGAGGAGAGGAACACAGTCTGTTTGTTCACAGAGAGAGGAGAGGAGGAGAGGAACACAGTCTGTTTCTTAACAGAGAGGAGAGGAGGAGAGGAACACAGTCTGTTTGTTAACAGAGAGAGGAGAGGAGGAGAGGAACACAGTCTGTTTGTTAACAGAGAGGAGAGGAGGAGAGGAACACAGTCTGTTTGTTAACAGAAAGAGGAGAGGAGGAGAGGAACACAGTCTGTTTGTTAACAGAGAGGAGAGGAGGAGAGGAACACAGTCTGTTTGGTAACAGAGAGAGGAGAGGAGGAGAGGAACACAGTCTGTATGTTAACAGAGAGGCGAGGAAGAGAGGAACACAGTCTGTTTGTTAAGAGAGAGGAGAGGAGGAGAGGAACACAGTCTGTTTGTTAACAGACAGAGAGGAGAGGAGGAGAGGAACACATTATGTTTGTTAACAGAGAGGAGAGGAGGAGAGGAACACAGTCTGTTTGTTAACAGAGAGGAGAGGAGGAGAGGAACACAGTCTGTTTGGTAACAGAGAGAGGAGGAGAGGAGAGGAGGAGAGGAACACAGTATTTTTGTTAACAGTCAGAGAGGAGGAGAGGAACACAGTCTGTTTGTTAACAGAGAGAGGAGAGGAGGAGAGGAACACAGTCTGTTTGTTAACAGAGAGGAGAGGAGGAGAGGAACACAGTCTGTTTGTTAAGAGAGAGGAGAGGAGGAGAGGAACACAGTCTGTTTGTTAACAGACAGAGAGGAGAGGAGGAGAGGAACACATTATGTTTGTTAACAGAGAGGAGAGGAGGAGAGGAACACAGTCTGTTTGGTAACAGAGAGAGGAGAGGAGGAGAGGAACACAGTCTGTATGTTAACAGAGAGGCGAGGAAGAGAGGAACACAGTCTGTTTGTTAACAGACAGAGAGGAGAGGAGGAGAGGAACACTGTCTGTTTGTTAACAGGGAGGAGAGGAGGAGAGGAACACAGTATGTTTGTTAACAGAGAGAGGAGAGGAGGAGAGGAACACAGTATGTTTGTTAACAGAGAGGAGAGGAGGAGAGGAACACAGTCTGTTTGTTAACAGACAGAGAGGAGAGGAGGAGAGGAACACAGTCTGTTTGTTAACAGAGAGGAGAGGAGGAGAGGAACACAGTCTGTTTGTTAACAGACAGAGAGGAGAGGAGGAGAGGAACACAGTCTGTTTGTTAACAGAGAGGAGAGGAGGAGAGGAACACAGTATGTTTGTTAACAGAGAGAGGAGAGGAGGAGAGGTACACAGTCTGTTTGTTAACAGAGAGTAGAGGAGGGGAGGAACACAGTCTGAGGCCTCACTGTATTTCTATTTTTGACAACTTTTACTTCACTACATTCCTAAAGAATATAATGTACTTTTTACTCCATACATTTTCCCTGACACCCAAAGGTACTCGTTACATTTTGAATGTTTAGCTGGACAGGAAAATTGTTCAATTCACGCACATATCAAGAGAATATCCCTGGTCGTCCCTACAGCCTCTGATCTGGTGGACTCACTAAACACATGCTTGGTTTGTAAATGATGTCTGAGTGTTGGAGCATGCCCCTGGCTATTTGTAAATTAAAAACACAAGAAAATTATGCCGTCTGGTTTGCTTTATATAATTTGAAATGATTTATACTTTAACTTTTGATACTTAAGTATATTTTAGCAGTTATATTTATTTTTGGTACTTCAGTATATTTAGAAACAAATACTTTTAGACTTTTATTCAAGTCGTATTTTACCAGGTGACTTTCACTTTTACTGGAGTCATTTTCTATTAAGGTATCTTTACTTCTACACGCACGCACGCACGCACACACACACACACACACACACACACACACACACACACACACACACACACACACACACACACACACACACACACACACACACACACACACACACACACACACACACACACACACACACACACACACACACACACACACACACACACACACACACACACACACACGTGATGACAACATGAAGGTTGTGTGGTGGACTGAAGTGGGATGATGTAACCGCGTGCTAAACAGTAAAAGTCTATTGTAACCTCTTTGCAATAAGGAACTGAGACCAAAAGCTCCAGAGAAGTTTCAAGTGTTTATTACCCAGGATGCCGTCAGCTGAGTGCCCCCGTTTAGAAAGCCCACAACATATTATATACTCTTCCCTTGTAGGCGTCACCTCCCCAGCTATCCATTTTATGACCCTAGTGAGTTTCCCTCCATTCCCCTGTGGAATGTCCATGGTCCTCTCTTTGTTTAGTCAGAATCACAACCCGTCCATCTTCATCCTGGGCCTGACCCCGCTCTCTGACCCCGCTCTCTGATCCCGCTCTCTGACCCCGCTCTCTGACCCCGCTCTCTGATCCCGCTCTCTGATCCCGCTCTCTGACCCCGCTCTCTGACCCCGCTCTCTGATCCTGGGCAATTTCCTCTTCTCTGATTAGGTCAACATTTCTAAATTAGCATAAGCACAGTTTCATGGTCTAAACTCCATTCATACCCACAGTAATCATTCACTAAACAGGATATAAACAGTGTCATGGTCTAAACTCCATTCATACCCACAGTAATCATTCACTAAACAGGATACAAACAGTGTCATGGTCTAAACTCCATTCATACTCACAGTAATCATTCACTAAACAGGATGCAAACAGTGTCATGGTCTAAACTCCATTCATACCCACAGTAATCATTCACTAAACCGGATACAAACAGTGTCATGGTCTAAACTCCATTCATACCCACAGTAATCATTCACTAAACAGGATGAAAACAGTGTCATGGTCTAAACTCCATTCATACTCACAGTAATCATTCACTAAACCGGATACAAACAGTGTCATTGTCACATTCTTCTTCGTCAGATGATAAAGAAAAATCATTGTCGGACCAAAACGCAGCAGGGTTATGTGCACTCATCTTCTTTTATTGAATTGGCAAAGAAGTGGAACCAAAATAAACACAAAACACAATGACGAATAACAGGCCGGTAAGGCATTCAGGCTATACCTAGCACAATCTCCCACAAATTACCAAAACAAACACATACCTATTTATAGAACCTCTCAATCAGAGGCAACGAGAAAACACCTGCCTCCAATTGAGGGTTCAACCCCCCAATTAACTAAACATAGAAACACAAACGACTAGACTAAACCTAGAAATACATAAACAAGAACATTGCCCAAAACCCGGAATAAATAAATCAAACACCCTTCTAAACAACCAACCACCCCGAACCACATAAAACAAATACCCCCTGCCACGTCCTGACCAAACTACAATACAAATAACCCCTATACTGGTCAGGACATGACAGTCATGGTCTAAACTCCATTCATACTCACAGTAATCATTCACTAAACAGGATATAAACAGTGTCATGGTCTAAACTCCATTCATACCCACAGTAATCATTCACTAAACAGAATACAAACAGTGTCATGGTCTAAACTCCATTCATACTCACAGTAATCATTCACTAAACAGGATACAAACAGTGTCATGGTCTAAACTCCATTCATACTCACAGTAATCATTCACTAAACAGGATGCAAACAGTGTCATGGTCTAAACTCCATTCATACCCACAGTAATCATTCACTAAACAGGATGCAAACAGTGTCATGGTCTAAACTCCATTCATACCCACAGTAATCATTCACTAAACAGGATACAAACAGTGTCATGGTCTAAACTCCATTCATACTCACAGTAATCATTCACTAAACAGGATACAAACAGTGTCATGGTCTAAACTCCATTCATACTCACAGTAATCATTCACTAAACAGAATACAAACAGTGTCATGGTCTAAACTCCATTCATACTCACAGTAATCATTCACTAAACAGGATACAAACAGTGTCATGGTCTAAACTCCATTCATACCCACAGTAATCATTCACTAAACAGGATACAAACAGTGTCATGGTCTAAACTCCATTCATACTCACAGTAATCATTCACTAAACAGGATACAAACAGTGTCATGGTCTAAACTCCATTCATACTCACAGTAATCATTCACTAAACCGGATACAAACAGTGTCATGGTCTAAACTCCATTCATACTCACAGTAATCATTCACTAAACAGAATCTCTTCCATTGACATCTACTGAACCCTACTGTAGTCATCTCTAGTGCTTTCTCCAGGACTACCGTCTACTGAACCCTACTGTAGTCATCTCTAGTGCTTTCTCCAGGACTACCGTCTACTGAACCCTACTGTAGTCATCTCTAGTGCTTTCTCCAGGACTACCGTCTACTGAACCCTACTGTAGTCATCTCTAGTGCTTTCTCCAGGACTACCGTCTACTGAACCCTACTGTAGTCATCTCTAGTGCTTTCTCCAGGACTACCATCTACTGAACCCTACTGTAGTCATCTCTAGTTCTTTCTCCAGGACTACCGTCTACTGAACCCTACTGTAGTCATCTCTAGTTCTTTCTCCTGGACTACCGTCTACTGAACCCTACTGTAGTCATCTCTAGTGCTTTCTCCAGGACTACCGTCTACTGAACCCTACTGTAGTCATCTCTAGTTCTTTCTCCAGGACTACCGTCTACTGAACCCTACTGTAGTCATCTCTAGTTCTTTCTCCAGGACTACCGTCTACTGAACCCTACTGTAGTCATCTCTAGTTCTTTCTCCTGGACTACCGTCTACTGAACCCTACTGTAGTCATCTCTAGTTCTTTCTCCTGGACTACCGTCTACTGAACCCTACTGTAGTCATCTCTAGTGCTTTCTCCAGGACTACCGTCTACTGAACCCTACTGTAGTCATCTCTAGTTCTTTCTCCTGGACTACCGTCTACTGAACCCTACTGTAGTCATCTCTAGTTCTTTCTCCTGGACTACCGTCTACTGAACCCTACTGTAGTCATCTCTAGTGCTTTCTCCAGGACTACCGTCTACTGAACCCTACTGTAGTCATCTCTAGTTCTTTCTCCAGGACTACCGTCTACTGAACCCTACTGTAGTCATCTCTAGTTCTTTCTCCTGGACTACCGTCTACTGAACCCTACTGTAGTCATCTCTAGTGCTTTCTCCTGGACTACCGTCTACTGAACCCTACTGTAGTCATCTCTAGTGCTTTCTCCAGGACTACCGTCTACTGAACCCTACTGTAGTCATCTCTAGTTCTTTCTCCTGGACTACCGTCTACTGAACCCTACTGTAGTCATCTCTTTCTTTAACTACCTCACTCTCTTTCTAACACTCATCTTTTTCTTCCCTCTCTTCGTTTGTTTAACTTAGTGAATATTAGATGAAGGGTAATTAAAAGACATGGGGTTGGTCGGGGTCTGCTGTGTTAATTAGACATGATTCATAATTAATTTAATCAGCAGAGTGTTGTATTGTAGGTGAAGGTCCTGCTCAATGGGGTGTCAGAGAGAGAACAGGGATTCACAGAGGAGAGGAGAGGAGAGGAGAGGAGAGGGAGATGAAGAGAGGAGAGGAGAAGAGAGGAGAGGAGAAGAGAGGAGAGGAGAGGAAGAGAGGAGAGGAGAGAGAGAGAGAGAGAGAGAGAGAGAGAGAGAGAGAGAGAGACGTCCCCAAATACTACTGTTCTTTGACATGTCTGACAGTGCTCCAGATTATATACTGGCATTATATACTGCCGTTATATACTGGCGTTATATACTGGCGTTATATACTGGCGTTATATACTGGCGTTATGTACTGGCATTATATACTGGCATTATATACTGGCATTATATACTGGCGTTATATACTGGCGTTATATACTGGCGTTATATACTGGCATTTCGCACTGGGATTACGTACTGGCATTATATACTGGTATTATGTACTGGCATTATATACTGGCATTATATACTGGCATTATATACTGGCATTATATACTGGCATTTCACACTGGGATTACGTACTGGCATTATATACTGGCATTATATACTTCCATTATATACTTCCATTATATACTTCCATTATATACTTCCTGTCACGCTCTGACCTAGGAGAGCTGTGTTTTCTCTGTTCTATGTTTTGTTTTTCTATGTTTTGGCCGGGTATGGTTTCCAATCAGAGGCAGCTGTCTATCGTTGTCTCTGATTGGAAGCCATACTTAGGCAGCCTGTTTTTCCCTTTGTTTTCGTGGGTAGTTGTTTTCTGTTTTGTTAGTATAACCTGACAGAACTGTTGGCTGTCGTTTTGTTTTCTTTGTTTAAGTGTTTTCATTAAAAGTAAAGATGAGCACTCAACACGCTGCGCCTTGGTCCCCTTTATACGATGCCCGTTACACTTCCATTATATACTTCCATTAAATACGTCCATTATATACTGGTGCTTTATACTGGCATTACTGGCGTTATATACTGGTATTATATACTGGCATTATATACTCCCGTTATATACTGGTATTATATACTTACGTTATATACTGGTGTTATGTACTGGCATTATATACTGGTGTTATGTACTGGCATTATGTACTGGAATTATATACTGGCATTATATACTGGTGTTATGTACTGGCATTATATACTGGCATTATATACTGGTATTATATACTGGCATTATATACTGGTGTTATATACTGGTGTTATATACTGGTGTTATATACTGGCACTATATACTGGCGTTATGTACTGGCGTTATATACTGGTGTTATGTACTGGCGTTATATACTGGCGTTATATACTGGTGTTATGTACTGGCGTTATATACTGGCGTTATATACTGGCATTATATACTGGCATTATATACTGGCATTATATACTGGCATTATATACTGGCATTATATACTGGTATTATATACTGGTGTTATATACTGGCATTATATACTGGCATTATATACTGGCATTATATACTGGTATTATATACTGGTGTTATATACTGGTGTTATATACTGGCATTATATACTGGCATTATATACTGGTGTTATACACTGGTATTATATACTGGTGTTATATACTGGTGTTATGTACTGGTGTTATATACTGGTGTTATGTACTGGCATTATATACTGGCGTTATATACTGGTGTTATGTACTGGCATTATATACTGGCATTATGTACTGGTGTTATATACTGGCATTATGTACTGGGATTATGTACTGTGATTATGTACTGGGATTATATACTAATAGTAGAGCTCAGATTTACTCAGGAAACACAGGCCTACAACACAGCGTAGGAATAGCCTTTAGGCCTCGTGTTTTCATTTAGTAAATCCTTTTTTACTCTTGCTGAGTGTTATGTCTCTGTAGTCTGCCAGCGTACTGTAGTTATTGTAACGTGTCAGTAAACTGAATAATACTGAGTAATCTAGCCACACTGATAGACCACTGAGGTTGACAGGACGGGCTCAGTCTGTGTGTGTTCTGAATGTTCTGGGTCGCAGACTGAAACCAATTTCATTCAATGCATAAATCATCAACACGAACAGTCAACACTCACACGGTATTGCATTATGCTCATCCTTTTATCCTTAGAGAATAAAGGAGAGATTACAGACTGGAATACCACAGTAGATCGTTGTCTCCTTAGAGAAGAAAGGAGAGATTACAGACTGGAATACCACAGTAGATCGTTGTATCCTTAGAGAAGAAAAGAGAGATTACAGACTAGAATACCACAGTAGATCGTTGTATCCTTAGAGAAGAAAAGAGATTACAGACTAGAATACCACAGTAGATCGTTGTATCCTTAGAGAAGAAAGGAGAGATTACAGACTAGAATACCACAGTAGATCGTTGTATCCTTAGAGAAGAAAGGAGAGATTACAGACTGGAATACCACAGTAGATCGTTGTATCCTTAGAGAAGAAAAGAGAGATTACAGACTAGAATACCACAGTAGATCGTTGTATCCTTAGAGAATAAAGGAGAGATTACAGACTGGAATACCACAGTAGATCGTTGTATCCTTAGAGAAGAAAAGAGAGATTACAGACTAGAATACCACAGTAGATCGTTGTATCCTTAGAGAATAAAGGAGAGATTACAGACTAGAATACCACAGTAGATCGTTGTATCCTTAGAGAATAAAGGAGAGATTACAGACTGGAATACCACAGTAGATCGTTGTATCCTTAGAGAATAAAGGAGAGATTACAGACTGGAATACCACAGTAGATCGTTGTATCCTTAGAGAATAAAGGAGAGATTACAGACTGGAATACCACAGTATATCGTTGTGTTCTTAGAGAAGAAAGGAGAGATTACAGACTAGAATACCACAGTAGATCGTTTTATTCTTAGAGAAGAAAGGGGAGATTACAGACTAGAATACTGTACCATAGTAGATAGTTTCATTCTTAGAGAAAAATGGAGAGATTATAGACTGGAATACCACAGTAGATCGTTGTGTTCTTAGAGAAGAATGGAGAGATTACAGACTAGAATACTGTACCATAGTAGATAGTTTTATTCTTAGAGAAAAGTGGAGAGATTATAGACTGGAATACCACAGTAGATCGTTGTGTTCTTAGAGAAGAATGGAGAGATTACAGACTGGAATACCACAGTAGATCGTTTTATTCTTAGAGAAGAAAGGGGAGATTACAGACTAGAATACTGTACCATAGTAGATCGTTTTATTCTTAGAGAAGAAAGGTGAGATTACAGACTAGAATACTGTACCATAGTAGATAGTTTTATTCTTAGAGAAAAATGGAGAGATTATAGACTGGAATACCACAGTAGATCGTTGTGTTCTTAGAGAAGAATGGAGAGATTACAGACTGGAATACCACAGTAGATCGTTTTATTCTTAGAGAAGAAAGGGGAGATTACAGACTAGAATACTGTACCATAGTAGATCTATGGACTTCACAGTGAGTTCACATTGTAATCAAAGCAATACTGTAGTCTGTAGATTTGCTTGGTGGTCTGTCACAGGGAATATGTACAGAGTGTCTGGGTTGAAAGGGCAGTTGACTCCAAAGTAAAAGTTTGTCAGATGTTTTCAGACCTCAAAAGTGATGTAATGTTGAGATGAGTGTATGTGTTTCATGCCATCTGCTGCGTGAATGTGGATCCAACTTTACATCTGAATCCCAAATGAATCAGTCTAAAATGATTGAATTAGACGCTGCCTATCTTTCCCATTCATTGGGGATTCAGGCAAATATGTATCTAAAAAAAACAACAGATGGTGTGGAAAATGAACTAATCTCAACTTTAGACCACATTTTGAGGCCTGAAAACTAACTTTTGATTTAGTAGGGTCTTATTAAAAGATCGCGTTTGGAAATAGTGAAACTACCTGTCTCTCTGTCTCTGTCTCTGTCTCTGTCTCTCTCTCTCTCTCTGTCTCTCTCTGTCTCTCTCTCTGTCTCTCTCTGTCTCTCTCTCTCTCTCTCTGTCTCTCTCTCTCTCTCTGTCTCTCTCTCTGTCTCTCTCTGTCTCTCTCTGTCTCTCTCTGTCTCTCTCTCTCTGTCTCTCTCTGTCTCTGTCTCTGTCTCTGTCTCTCTCTCTCTCTCTCTCTCTGTCTCTCTCTCTCTCTCTGTCTCTCTCTCTGTCTCTCTCTCTGTCTCTCTCTGTCTCTCTCTCTCTGTCTCTCTCTCTCTCTGTCTCTCTCTGTCTCTCTCTCTCTGTCTCTCTCTGTCTCTCTCTCTGTCTCTCTCTGTCTCTCTCTGTCTCTCTATGTCTCTCTCTCTCTGTCTCTCTCTGTCTCTCTCTCTCTGTCTCTCTCTGTCTCTCTCTCTGTCTCTCTCTGTCTCTCTCTGTCTCTCTCTCTCTGTCTCTCTCTCTCTCTCTCTGTCTCTCTCTGTCTCTCTCTCTCTCTCTCTCTCTGTCTCTCTCTCTCTGTCTCTCTCTGTCTCTCTCTCTGTCTCTCTCTGTCTCTCTCTGTCTCTCTATGTCTCTCTCTGTCTCTCGGTGCATGTGGAGGGCTCTGTCCTTTCTTACTTTTTTCCTTGGTCTTTTTTTTCAAAATTGTATTTTCTATGGTGGAGGGTTAACACACTGTTAGTTAAGCTGTACCCACTGTTTTCGTTCAAAGATAGGGAGGAATGGGACGGAGTTTTAGTTTCCTGGCAGTGTAGCTGGGGGAACTAGAGAGTAGTAACAGGGAGGTGGTGGAACTGGAGAGCAGGGTGGCTGGGGGAACTATAGAGTACTAACAGGGTGGCTGGGGGAACTAGAGAGTAGTAACAGGGAGGAGGTGGAACTGGAGAGCAGGGTGGCTGGGGGAACTAGAGAGTAGTAACAGGGAGCTGGGGGAACTAGAGAGTAGTAACAGGGAGGTGGTGGAACTGGAGAGCAGGGTGGCTGGGGGAACTAGAGAGTAGTAACAGGGTGGCTGGGGGAACTAGAGAGTAGTAACAGGGAGGTGGTGGAACTGGAGAGCAGGGTGGCTGGGGGAACTAGAGAGTAGTAACAGGGTGGCTGGGGGAACTAGAGAGTAGTAACAGGGAGGTGGTGGAACTGGAGAGCAGGGTGGCTGGGGGAACTAGAGAGTAGTAACAGAGAGGTGTTGGAACTGGAGAGCAGGGTGCC
Organism: Salmo salar; assembly: GCF_965601325.2. Classification (NCBI taxonomy): domain Eukaryota; kingdom Metazoa; phylum Chordata; class Actinopteri; order Salmoniformes; family Salmonidae; genus Salmo; species Salmo salar. The sequence continues at coordinate 49,930,120 of NC_138301.1, forward strand.
TGGGGGAACTAGAGAGTAGTAACAGGGTGGCTGGGGGAACTAGAGAGTAGTAACAGGGTGGCTGGGGGTACTAGAGAGTAGTAACAGGGAGGTGGTGGAACTGGAGAGCAGGGTGCCTGGGGGAACTAGAGAGTAGTAACAGGGTGGCTGGGGGAACTAGAGAGTAGTAACAGGGAGGTGGTGGAACTGGAGAGCAGGGTGCCTGGGGGAACTGGAGAGTAGTAACAGGGTGGCTGGGGGAACTAGAGAGTAGTAACAGGGTGGCTGGGGGAACTAGAGAGTAGTAACAGGGAGGTGGTGGAACTGGAGAGCAGGGTGCCTGGGGGAACTAGAGAGTAGTAACAGAGAGGTGGTGGAACTGGAGAGCAGGGTGGCTGGGGGAACTAGAGAGTAGTAACAGGGAGGTGGTGGAACTGGAGAGCAGGGTGGCTGGGGGAACTAGAGAGTAGTAACAGGGTGGCTGGGGGAACTAGAGAGTAGTAACAGGGTGGCTGGTGGAACTGGAGAGCAGGGTGGCTGGGGGAACTAGAGAGTAGTAACAGGGTGGCTGGGGGAACTAGAGAGTAGTAACAGGGTGGCTGGGGGGACTAGAGAGTAGTAACAGGGTGGCTGGGGGAACTATAGAGTAGTAACAGGGAAGAGGTGGAACTGGAGAGCAGGGTGGCTGGGGGAACTAGAGAGTAGTAACAGGGAGGCTGGGGGAACTAGAGAGTAGTAACAGGGAGGCTGGTGGAACTGGAGAGCAGGGTGGCTGGGGGAACTAGAGAGTAGTAACAGGGTGGCTGGGGGAACTAGAGAGTAGTAACAGGGAGGTGGTGGAACTGGAGAGCAGGGTGGCTGGGGAACTAGAGAGTAGTAACAGGGTGGCTGGGGGAACTAGAGAGTAGTAACAGGGAGGAGGTGGAACTGGAGAGCAGGGTGGCTGGGGGAACTAGAGAGTAGTAACAGGGAGCTGGTGGAACTAGAGAGTAGTAACAGGGTGCCTGGGGGAACTAGAGAGTAGTAACAGGGTGGCTGGGGGAACTAGAGAGTAGTAACAGGGTGGCTGGGGGTACTAGAGAGTAGTAACAGGGAGGTGGTGGAACTGGAGAGCAGGGTGCCTGGGGGAACTAGAGAGTAGTAACAGGGTGGCTGGGGGAACTAGAGAGTAGTAACAGGGAGGTGGTGGAACTGGAGAGCAGGGTGGCTGGGGGAACTGGAGAGTAGTAACAGGGTGGCTGGGGGAACTAGAGAGTAGTAACAGGGTGGCTGGGGGAACTAGAGAGTAGTAACAGGGAGGTGGTGGAACTGGAGAGCAGGGTGGCTGGGGGAACTAGAGAGTAGTAACAGAGAGGTGGTGGAACTGGAGAGCAGGGTGGCTGGGGGAACTAGAGAGTAGTAACAGGGAGGTAGTGGAACTGGAGAGCAGGGTGGCTGGGGGAACTAGAGAGTAGTAACAGGGTGGCTGGGGGAACTAGAGAGTAGTAACAGGGTGGCTGGTGGAACTGGAGAGCAGGGTGGCTGGGGGAACTAGAGAGTAGTAACAGGGTGGCTGGGGGAACTAGAGAGTAGTAACAGGGTGGCTGGGGGGACTAGAGAGTAGTAACAGGGTGGCTGGGGGAACTATAGAGTAGTAACAGGGAAGAGGTGGAACTGGAGAGCAGGGTGGCTGGGGGAACTAGAGAGTAGTAACAGGGAGCTGGGGGAACTAGAGAGTAGTAACAGGGAGGTGGTGGAACTGGAGAGCAGGGTGGCTGGGGGAACTAGAGAGTAGTAACAGGGTGGCTGGGGGAACTAGAGAGTAGTAACAGGGAGGTGGTGGAACTGGAGAGCAGGGTGGCTGGGGGAACTAGAGAGTAGTAACAGGGTGGCTGGGGGAACTAGAGAGTAGTAACAGGGTGGCTGGGGGTACTAGAGAGTAGTAACAGGGAGGTGGTGGAACTGGAGAGCAGGGTGCCTGGGGGAACTAGAGAGTAGTAACAGGGTGGCTGGGGGAACTAGAGAGTAGTAACAGGGAGGTGGTGGAACTGGAGAGCAGGGTGGCTGGGGGAACTAGAGAGTACTAACAGGGAGGTGGTGGAACTGGAGAGCAGGGTGCCTGGGGGAACTAGAGAGTAGTAGCAGGGTGGCTGGGGGAACTAGAGAGTACTAACAGGGAGGTGGTGGAACTGGAGAGCAGGGTGGCTGGGGGAACTGGAGAGTAGTAACAGGGTTGCTGGGGGAACTAGAGAGTAGTAACAGGGTGGCTGGGGGAACTAGAGAGTAGTAACAGGGAGGTGGTGGAACTGGAGAGCAGGGTGGCTGGGGGAACTAGAGAGTAGTAACAGAGAGGTGGTGGAACTGGAGAGCAGGGTGGCTGGGGGAACTAGAGAGTAGTAACAGGGAGGTAGTGGAACTGGAGAGCAGGGTGGCTGGGGGAACTAGAGAGTAGTAACAGGGTGGCTGGGGGAACTAGAGAGTAGTAACAGGGTGGCTGGGGGAACTAGAGAGTAGTAACAGGGAGGTAGTGGAACTGGAGAGCAGGGTGGCTGGGGGAACTAGAGAGTAGTAACAGGGTGGCTGGGGGAACTAGAGAGTAGTAACAGGGTGGCTGGGGGAACTAGAGAGTAGTAACAGGGTGGCTGGGGGAACTAGAGAGTAGTAACAGGGTGGCTGGGGGAGCTAGAGAGTAGTAACAGGGTGGCTGGGGGAACTAGAGAGTAGTAACAGGGTGGCTGGGGGAACTAGAGAGTAGTAACAGGGTGGCTGGTGGAACTGGAGAGCAGGGTGGCTGGGGGAACTAGAGAGTAGTAACAGGGTGGCTGGGGGAACTAGAGAGTAGTAACAGGGTGGCTGGTGGAACTGGAGAGCAGGGTGGCTGGGGGAACTAGAGAGTAGTAACAGGGTGGCTGGGGGAACTAGAGAGTAGTAACAGGGTGGCTGGGGGGACTAGAGAGTAGTAACAGGGTGGCTGGGGGAACTAGAGAGTAGTAACAGGGTGGCTGGGGGAACTAGAGAGTAGTAACAGAGAGGTGGTGGAACTGGAGAGCAGGGTGGCTGGGGGAACTAGAGAGTAGTAACAGGGTGGTTGGGGTGTGAGAGGTTGGGGTGGTTTTTACTGTTGGGATGTCTGTGTGAGAGGTTAGGTGGTTTTTACTGTTGGGATGTCTGTGTGAGAGGTTGGGTGGTTTTTACTGTTGGGATGTCTGCGTGTGAGGTTGGGGGTGGTTTTTACTGTTGGGATGTCTGTGTGAGAGGTTGGGGTGGGTTTTACTGTTGGGATGTCTGTGTGAGAGGTTGGGGTGGTTTTTACTGTTGGGATGTCTGTGTGAGAGGTTGGGGTGGTTTTTACTGTTGGGATGTCTGTGTGAGAGGTTGGGGGTGGTTTTACTGTTGGGATGTCTGTGTGAGAGGTTGGGGTGGCTTTTACTGTTGGGATGTCTGTGTGAGAGGTTGGGGTGGGTTTTACTGTTGGGATGTCTGTGTGAGAGGTTGGGTGGTTTTTACTGTTGGGATGTCTGTGTGAGAGGTTGGGGTGGTTTTTACTGTTGGGATGTCTGTGTGAGAGGTTGGGTGGTTTTTACTGTTGGGATGTCTGTGTGAGAGGTTGGGGTGGGTTTTACTGTTGGGATGTCTGTGTGAGATGTTGTGGTGGTTTTTACTGTTGGGATGTCTGTGTGAGAGGTTGGGGTGGTTTTTACTGTTGGGATGTTTATAACGGGGTACAGCTATTCAAATAAGGAGAAGGCCAAATGTTTGCTCAGTCAAAGTTGGCAGTTTGGCTAACAAGGAGGAAGAGGGTCAAAGGTGGAGGGATAACAGACCCTTTAACTATTGTTTAATGGGATGGCCTCTGCGCGCCTTAGGGTGGAATTTGAGTTGTATAAAATGATAAACAGTGTGGAGATGTTTCAGGAGATATGGTGTGTTGGGGGGCTGTCTGTATAGCTGGGGGAGATGTTTCAGGAGATATGGTGTGTTGGGGGGCTGTCTGTATAGCTGGAGGAGATGTTTCAGGAGATATGGTGTGTTGCGGGGCTGTCTGTATAGCTGGGGGAGATGTTTCAGGAGATATGGTGTGTTGGGGGGCTGTCTGTATAGCTGGGGGAGATGTTTCAGGAGATATGGTGTGTTGCGGGGCTGTCTGTATAGCTGGGGGAGATGTTTCAGGAGATATGGTGTGTTGCGGGGCTGTCTGTATAGCTGGGGGAGATGTTTCAGGAGATATGGTGTGTTGGGGGGCTGTCTGTATAGCTGGGGGAGATGTTTCAGGAGATATGGTGTGTCGGGTGGGGAAGATGGGTTGGACATACAGCTGTAGAAGTGGTGAGGTTTTGGTTATTGTGGTGTGTTGTTTTGTATCGTGGGGGGGAGGGCAAGGTGAGTGTGTAGCATAGTGGGATATTTGTTTTTAAAGGGGGGCGGGATGGGGGGGTAGTGGTGAGGTTATAATTAAATTAAACATGATGTATCATTAAAGAAAGACAAAACGTTTTTTTAAAGTCTCTCTCTGTCTCGCTCTCATTCTCTCTTCCTCTCTTTCTCTCTGTGTGTGTCTTTCTCTCTGTCTCTCTCAATTGAAGGGCTTTATTGGCATGGGAAACATATGTTAACATTGCCAAAGCAAGTGAAGTAGATAATATACAAAAGTGAAATAAACAATAAAAATGAACAGTAGACATTACACTCGCAGAAGTTCCAAAAGAATAAAGACATTACAAATGTTATATTATGTCTATATGCAGTGTTGTAATGATGTGCAAATAGTTCAAGTACAAAAGGGAAAATAAATAAACATAAATACTGGTTGTATTTACAATGGTGTTTTTTTATTTATTTATTTTTATTTTTATTTCACCTTTATTTAACCAGGTAGGCAAGTTGAGAACAAGTTCTCATTTACAATTGCGACCTGGCCAAGATAAAGCAAAGCAGTTCGACAACATACAAAAACACAGAGTTACACATGGAGTAAAACAACATACAATCAATGATGCAGTAGAAGAAAAAAAAATAAGACTATATACAATGTGAGCAAATGATGTGAGATAAGTGAGGTAAAGGCAAAAAAATGCCATGGTGGCAAAGTAAATAAAGTATAGCAAGAAAAACACTGGAATGGTAGGTTTGTAGTTTGAAGAAAGTTCAAAGATAAAATATAAATAATATGGTGCAAAGGAGCAAAATAAATAAAATAAATAAATACAGTAGGGGGAGAGGTAGTAGTTTGGGCTAAATTATAGATGGGCTATGTACAGGTGCAGTGATCTGTGAGCTGCTCTGACAGCTGGTGCTTAAAGCTAGTGAGGGAGATAAGTGTTTCCAGTTTCAGAGATTTTTGTAGTTCGTTCCAGTCATTGGCAGCAGAGAACTGGAAGGAGAGACGACCAAAGGAGGAGTTGGCTTTAGGGGTGACCAGAGAGATATACCTGCTGGAGCGCGTGCTACAGGTGGGTGCTGCTATGGTGACCAGTGAGCGGAGATAAGGGGGGACTTTACCTAGCAGAGTCTTGTAGATGACCTGGAGCCAATGTGTTTGGCGACGATTATGAAGCGAAGGCCAGCCAAAGAGAGCGTACAGATCGCAGTGGTGGGTAGTATATGGGGCTTTGGTGACAAAACGGATGGCACTGTGATAGACTGCATCCAGGTTGTTGAGTAGGGTATTGGAAGCTATTTTGTAAATGACATCGCCGAAGTCGAGGATTGGTAGGATGGTCAGTTTTACGAGGGTATGTTTGGCAGCATGAGTGAAGGATGCTTTGTTGCGAAATAGGAAGCCAATTCGAGATTTCACTTTGGATTGGAGATGATTGATGTGAGTCTGGAAGGAGAGTTTACAGTCTAACCAGACACCTAGGTATTTGTAGTTGTCCACAAATTCTAAGTTAGAACCGTCCAGAGAAGTGATGCTGGACAGGCGGGCAGGTGCAGGCAGCGATCGGTTGAAGAGCATGCATTTAGTTTTACTTGTGTTTAGGAGCAGTTGGAGACCACGGAAGGAGAGTTGAATGGCATTGAAGCTCGTCTGGAGGGTTGTTAACACAGTGTCCAAAGAAGGGCCAGAAGTGTACAGAATGGTGTCGTCTGCGTAGAGGTGGATCAGAGATTCACCAGCAGCAAGAGCGACATCATTTATGTATACAGAGAAAAGAGTTGGCCCAAGAATTGAACCCTGTGGTACCCCCATAGAGACTGCCAGAGGTCCAGACAATAGGCCCTCCGATTTGACACACTGAACTCTGTCAGATAAGTAGTTGGTGAACCAGGCGACGCAATCGTTTGAGAAACCAAGGCTACTGAGTCTGCCGATGAGGATGTGGTGATTAACAGAGTCAAAAGCTTTGGCCAGGTCAATGAATACGGCAGCACAGTATTGTTTCTTATCGATGGTGGTTACGATGTCGTTTAGGACCTTGAGCGTGGCTGAGGTGCACCCATGACCAGCTCTGAAACCAGATTGCATAGCGGAGAGGGTGCGGTGGGATTCGAAATGGTCGGTAATCTGTTTGTTGACTTGGCTTTCGAAGACCTTAGAAAGGCAGGGTAGGATGGATATAGGTCTGTAGCAATTAGGGTCAAGAGTGTCACCTCCTTTGAAGAGGGGGATGACAGCAGCTGCTTTCCAATCTATGGGAATCTCAGACGACACGAAAGAGAGGTTGAACAGGCTAGTAATAGGGGTTGCAATAATTTCGGCAGATAATTTTAGAAAGAAAGGGTCCAGATTGTCAAGCCCAGCTGATTTGTAGGGGTCCAGATTTTGCAGCTCTTTCAGAACATCAGCTGAATGGATTTGGGAGAAGGAGAAATGGGGGAGGCTTGGGCGAGTAGCTGTGGGGGGTGCAGTGCTGTTGAATGCAGTAGGGGTAGTTAGGTGGAAAGCATGGCCAGCCGTAGAAAAATGCTTAATGAAATTCTCAACTATAGTGGGCTTATCGGTGGTGACAGAGTTTCCTATCCTCAGTGCAGTGGGCAGTTGGGAGGAGGTGTTCTTATTCTCCATGGACTTTACAATGTCCCAGAACTTTTTAGAGTTGGAGTTGCACGAAGCGAATTTCTGTTTGAAAAAGCTAGCCTTGGCGTTTCTAACTGCCTAAGTGTGTATTGGTTTCTAACTTCCCTAAAAAGTTGCATATCGCGGGGGCAGTTCGATGCTAATGCAGAACGCCACAGGATATTTTTGTGTTGGTTAAGGGCAGTCAGGTCTGGGGAGAACCAAGGGCTATATCTGTTCCTGGTTCTAAATTTCTTGAAAGGGGCATGCTTATTTAAGATGGAGAGGAAGGCATTTTTAAAAAATAACCAGGCATCCTCTACAGACGGGATGAGGTCAATATCCTTCCAGGATACCAGGGCCAGGTCGATTAGAAAGGCTTGCTCGTTGAAATGTTTCAGGGAGCGTTTGACAGTGATGAGTGGAGGTCGTTTGACCGCTGACCCATTACGGGTGCAGGCAATGAGGCAGTGATCGCTGAGATCTTGGTTGAAAACAGCAGAGGTGTATTTAGAGGGCACGTTGGTTAGGATGATATCTATGAGGGTGCCAGTGTTTGCGGCTTTCGGGTTGTACCTGGTGGGTTCCTTAATAATTTGTGTGAGATTGAGGGCATCAAGCTTGGATTGTAGGATGGCTGGGGTGTTAAGCATGTCCCAGTTTAGGTCACCTAGTAGCACGAGCTCTGAAGATAGATGGGGGGCAATCAGTTCACATATGGTGTCCAGAGCATAACTAGGGGCCGAGGGGGGTCTATAGCAGGCGGCAACGGTGAGAGACTTGTTTTTGGAGAGGTGGATTTTTAAAAGTAGAAGTTCAAATTGTTTGGGTACAGACCTGGATAGCAGGACAGAACTCTGCAGGCTATCTCTGCAGTAGATTGCAACACCGCCCCCTTTGGTCGTTCTATCTTGTCTGAAAACGTTGTAGTTAGGGATGAAGATTTCAGAGTTTTTGGTGGACTTCCTAAGCCAAGATTCAGACACAGCTAGGACATCCGGGTTGGCGGAGTGTGCTAAAGCAGTGAATAAAACAAACTTAGGGAGGAGGCTTCTAATGTTAACATGCATGAAACCAAGGTTATTACGGTTACAGAAGTCATCAAAAGAGAGCGCCTGGGGAGTAGGAGTGGAGCCAGGCACTGCAGGGCCTGGATTCACCTCTACATCCCCAGAGGAGCAGAGAAGAATAAGTATGAGGGTACGGCTAAAAGCTATAAGAATTGGTCGTCTGTGACGTCCAGAATAGAGAGAAAAAGGAGCAGGTTTCTGGGGGCGATAAAATAGCTTCAAGGTATAATGTACAGACAAAGGTATGGTGGGATGTGAGTACAGAGAAGGTAAACCTAGGCATTTAGTGATAGTGAGAGAGATATTGTCTCTAGAAACATCATTGAAACCAGAAGATGTCATAGCATGTGTGGGTGGAGGAACTGAGAGGTTGGATAAGGTATAATGAGCAGGGCTAGAGGCTCTACAGTGAAATAAGCCAATAAACACTAACCAGAACAGCAATGGAGAAGGCATATTGACATTAAGGAGAGGCATGCTTAGCCGAGTGATCAAAGGGTCCAGTGAGATTCAGACAGCTAGCCGGGCCATAGGTAGCAAGCTGGTGGAAGATGGGAGGGAGGTCTGTTTTTAGCCAGCTCGTGCGTTTCCGTCTGTGGGTTAGTGGGGTTCCGTGTGGAAGGGGGGACCTGTCCAAGTTGGCAAAATAGTTAGTTATAGTGGCCCAAGAAAAGTGTCCGATAGACCTATTCAGATCGCAGCCGAAAAGACAGCTAACGATTAGCGGGCCGCAGATGGGCGATCAGGTTACGTCGCGACGGAGGGGCCAGTTGGATAACTCCCTCGGGCAGATAACGTCGGTGGTCCAGTCGTGAAGACCCGATGGGGCTCCGGATCGGCAGTAAAACGGTTCAGGATAGGTGAGTTGTAGCCCAGGAGACACTTCAGCTGGCTAGCTCAGGAATAGCCCAGGAGTGGCTGACGGAACTCTTCAGCTGGCTAGCTCCGTAATAATGTGTGTTAATTCCGTGACCGACGTTGCCAATAGTCAGTGTTTGTTCTTCACTAGTTGCTCTCTCTCTCTCTCTCTCTCTCTTCTCTCTCTCTCTCTCTCTCTCTCTCTCTCTCTCTCTCTCTCTCTCTCTCTCTCTCTCTCTCTCTCTCTCTCTCTCTCTCTCTCTCTCTCTCTCTCTCAGGGTGATGACTGTTCTCTGACCTGTCCTGCTGGGGTGTATGGGGCCAACTGTTCCTCTCCCTGTTCCTGCCACAACCAGATCTCCTGCTCACACATCGACGGATCCTGCATGTGCAGAGAAGGTACTGTAGGCTGAATACTGCCATATCTCTCTCTTTCCTTCTCTCCTCCCTCTCACTCTCTCTGGCTCTCTCTTTCTCCCTCTCTCTCTTTCTCTCTTTATTTTTCTCTCTCTCTCTCTTTCTCACTCTCTTTTCTCTCTCTTTGAGAATGTATCTGCGCTGTATGTTGTTAGCTAGCTAGTTTTAGAGGAATGATTCCATTTTTAACTGCCAATACGACAACATTGAATTCAAACAATTCTGTCAATCCACAGCCACACACTGACATCAGTTGATGATAAGATTTAGACAAGTTGTAAATGCAACTAGTGCTGATATTGTATTATATAACAGCACTCACAGCTTTCCAAGAAAACAGAAATGTAGACATTTATGGACTGTTTACAGATATTTTATTTTTATTTAACTAGGCAAGTCAGTTAAGAACAAATTCTTATTTACAATGACAGCCTAACCCCAGCCAAACCCGGACAATGCTAGGCCAATTGTGTGCCACCCTATGGTACTCCCAATCATGGCCGGTTGTGATACAGCCTGGAATCGAACCAGGGTCTGTAGTGGCGCCTCTAGCACTGAGATGCAGTGCCTTAGACCACTGTGCCACTCTGGAGCCCTAGTTATAGAGGCTAGTTAAAAAGATTGGTAAACACGTATTTCCTGCGTAAGTAAAATCAGGATTATGCCTCTACAGCCATTCATTCCAATTAGACTGGTTTGGATTTCTCCCTGACCAATATGGCTGCCATTTTCACCGTATTCTGGAACTTTGAGGATTTATGATGTAGCCCCTCTAGTAATTTAATAGAATCTCAATGATAGCAACTATATTACCAGACAGACAGACAAGCTGTAGTAACTATAGTAACTAAATTACCAGACAGACAGACAAGCTGTAGTATCTATAGTAACTATATTACCAGACAGACAGACAAGCTATAGTAACTATAGTAACTAAATTACCAGACAGACAGACAAGCTGTAGTATCTATAGTAACTATATTACCAGACAGACAGACAGACAAGCTGTAGTAACTATAGTAACTATATTACCAGACAGACAGACAAGCTGTAGTATCTATAGTAACTATATTACCAGACAGACAGACAAGCTGTTGTAACTACAGTAACTAAATTACCAGACAGACAGACAAGCTGTAGTATCTATAGTAACTATATTACCAGACAGACAGACAAGCAGGTAGTAACTATAGTAACGATATTACCAGACAGACAGACAAGCTGTAGTAACTATAGTAACGATATTACCAGACAGACAGACAAGCTGTAGTAACTATAGTAACTATATTACCAGACAGACAGACAAGCTGTAGTATCTATAGTAACTATATTACCAGACAGACAGACAAGCTGTAGTATCTATAGTAACTTTAGTACCCTTTGCAGTGTAAAGGAACCTCCCAAGAACATTAAACTCAACCCACGAATCACATTCTACTCATGAACATGCTCCTCCAATCAATCAATAGTCCATTAGAATGTCGTGGAGACACTAACGATCAGCACTCTATTACAAGGTTCTCCTCAGAGAGAGAGAGAGGGAGGGAGGGGAGGGAGGGAGGGAGGGAGGGAGGGAGGGAGGGAGGGAGGGACAGAGAGAGAGACAGAGAGACAGACAGAGAGACAGACAGACAGACAGACAGACAGACAGACAGAGAGAGAGACAGAGAGACAGAGAGAGAGAGAGAGACAGAGACAGAGAGACAGAGACAGAGACAGAGACAGAGAGAGAGAGACAGAGACGAGAGAGAGAGAGAGAGAGACAGAGACAGAGACAGAGAGAGAGAGACAGAGAGACAGACAGACAGAGAGACAGAGAGACAGACAGACAGAGAGAGAGAGATAGAGAGAGAGACAGCGAGACAGAGAGAGAGACATAGAGAGAGAGAGAGACAGAGAGAGAGACAGAGAGACAGAGAGAGAGAGAGAGAGAGGCAGAGAGAGAGAGAGAGAGAAAGAGGGACAGAGAGACAGAGGGAAGTGAAGAACTTAACTCCTCCATTACTTCAGTACTTCTCAATGTCAGCATGTTTAAATATTTACGTGGCTTGGAATCTCCCAGGGAATCATGGGTAATTAAAGACAGACATCAGAGTGGATCTCTGGGAACGACGCTCCGCTCAGCTCCGAGAAGTTCTGAGAGAGAGTGTGGGTGGCTGCTTCAATCCTCCAGTCCTCTGATTGTACTGTATAGCTCTCAGATAACTTCTACATACACGTATAATAACCATCATCCTCCAGTCCTCTGATTGTACTGTATAGCTCTCAGATAACTTCTACATACACATATAATAACCATCATCCTCCAATCCTCTGATTGTACTGTATAGCTCTCAGATAACTTCTACATACACGTATAATAACCATCATCCTCCAGTCGACAAAGCTCAGAAAAGTTCTACTCACACACAAGAGTATAAACAATCTGTTTCATGTGTTCTTTAGACGCTCAGGGATTGATTCTGGACTGAGAGTGTGGAGCGTAGAGTGAGATGTGATGCACTTTTCTGTGCACTTTGGTTGAGCAGGGGTTTTGGTTGAACAGGGGTTTTGGTTGGGTTTTGGTTGAACAGGGGTTTTGGTTGAGCAGGGGTTTTGGTTGAGCAGGGGTTTTGGTTGAGCAGGGGTTTTGGTTGAACAGGGGTTTTGGTTGGGTTTTGGTTGAGCAGGGGTTTTGGTTGAATCAGGGTTTTGGTTGAGCAGGGGTTTTGGTTGAACAGGGGTTTTGGTTGAACAGGGATTTTGGTTGGGTTTTGGTTGAGCAGGGGTTTGGGTTGAACAGGGGTTTTGGTTGAACAGGGGTTTTGGTTGAACAGGGATTTTGGTTGAACAGGGGTTTTGGTTGAGCAGGGGTTTTGGTTGAACAGGGATTTTGGTTGAGCAGGGGTTTTGGTTGAACAGGGGTTTTGGTTGAAAAGGGGTTTTGGTTGAGCAGGGGTTTTGGTTGGGTTTTGGTTGACCAGGGGTTTTGGTTGAATAGGGGTTTTGGTTGAGCAGGGGTTTTGGTTGAGCAGGGGTTTTGGTTGAACAGGGGTTTTGGTTGGGTTTTGGTTGAGCAGGGGTTTTGGTTGAACAGGGGTTTTGGTTGAAAAGGGATTTTGGTTGAGCAGGGGTTTTGGTTGAACAGGGGTTTTGGTTGAACAGGGATTATGGTTGAACAGGGGTTTTGGTTGAGCAGGGGTTTTGGTTGAACAGGGGTTTTGGTTGGGTTTTGGTTGAGCAGGGGTTTTGGTTGAATAGGGGTTTTGGTTGAGCAGGGGTTTTGGTTGAATAGGGGTTTTGGTTGAGCAGGGGTTTTGGTTGAATCAGGGTTTTGGTTGAGCAGGGGTTTGGGTTGAACAGGGGTTTTGGTTGAGCAGGGGTTTTGGTTGAGCAGGTGTTTTGGTTGGGTTTTGGTTGAGCAGGGGTTTTTTGTTGAACAGGGGTTTTGGTTGAACAGGGGTTTTGGTTGAGCAGGGGTTTTGGTTGGGTTTTGGTTGAGCAGGGGTTTTGGTTGAATAGGGGTTTTGGTTGAGCAGGGGTTTTGGTTGAATAGGGGTTTTGGTTGAGCAGGGGTTTTGTTTGAATAGGGGTTTTGGTTGAGCAGGGGTTTTGGTTGAACAGGGGTTTTGGTTGGGTTTTGGTTGAGCAGGGGTTTTGGTTGAATAGGGGTTTTGGTTGAGCAGGGGTTTTGGTTGAGCAGGGGTTTTGTTTGAATAGGGGTTTTGGTTGAGCAGGGGTTTTGTTTGAATAGGGGTTTTGGTTGAGCAGGGGTTTTGGTTGAACAGGGGTTTTGGTTGGGTTTTGGTTGAGCAGGGGTTTTGGTTGAACAGGGGTTTTGGTTGGGTTTTGGTTGAGCAGGGGTTTTGGTTGAGCAGGGGTTTTGGTTGAACAGGGGTTTTGGTTGAACAGGGGTTTTGGTTGAACAAGGATTTTGGTTGAACAGGGGTTTTGGTTGAGCAGGGGTTTTGGTTGAACAGGGGTTTTGGTTGAGCAGGGGTTTTGGTTGAACAGGGGTTTTGGTTGGGTTTTGGTTGGGTTTTGGTTGAGCAGGGGTTTTGGTTGAACAGGGGTTTTGGTTGAAAAGGGGTTTTGGTTGAGCAGGGGTTTTCGTTGGGTTTTGGTTGAGCAGGGGTTTTGGTTGAATAGGGGTTTTGGTTGAGCAGGGGTTTTGGTTGAATAGGGGTTTTGGTTGAGCAGGGGTTTTGGTTGAATCAGGGTTTTGGTTGAGCAGGGGTTTGGGTTGAACAGGGGTTTTGGTTGAACAGGGGTTTTGGTTGAACAGGGATTTTGGTTGAGCAGGGGTTTTGGTTGGGTTTTGGTTGAGCAGGGGTTTTGGTTGAACAGGGGTTTTGGTTGAGCAGGGGTTTTGGTTGAATCAGGGTTTTGGTTGAGCAGGGGTTTTGGTTGGGTTTTGGTTGAGCAGGGGTTTTGGTTGAATAGGGGTTTTGGTTGAACAGGGGTTTTGGTTGAGCAGATCAACACTGCAAGGTGCTCAAGAGCTCATTCATACAGTCACTCAGCACAGTTGTTGGATTTATCTGCTACAATTCTGACATTTAACATGGCAGGCTAATTTGTGGCGACAATGCCATGACAAGGGAAAAAGATTGTTGACGTTTGGTTTGATTGAACCATATTATGAGGTAAACCATATTATGAGGTAAATCCTCTCCTCTTCCTCATTCTCTCCTTCTACCCTCTTTCCCCTCTCCTCTTGCCACCCTTCCTCCCACTCCTCCTGTACTCTCCAGGATGGCAGGGTGTGGATTGTACCATCTCATGCTCCAGTGATACCTGGGGTCTGAACTGTAATCAGACGTGTCTGTGTGCCAACGGGGCGGCCTGTGACCCGGGCAATGGAACCTGTACCTGCGCTCCCGGCTGGATGGACGAGTACTGTGACACAACCTGTCCCGTGAGTGAGTGAGAGAGAGAGAGAGAGAGAGAGAGAGAGAGAGAGAGAGAGAGAGAGAGAGAGAGAGAGATCAAACAAATCACATTATATTTGTCACATGCGCCGAATAAAACTGGTGTAGACTTTACTGTGAAATGCTTGCTTACGAGCCCTTCCCAACGGTACAGAATATAGTAACTCGAGGAATATAATAAAATAATCAAGACTAGAGCTATTTTTCTTAGCTGTTTACATACCACCACAGTCAGAGGTTGGCACTAATACAGCATTGAATGAGCTGTATTCCGCCATAAGCAAACAAGAAAACGCTCACCCAGAGGCAGCGCTCCTAGTGGCCGGGGACTTTAATGCAGGGAAACTTAAATCTGTTTTACCTCATTTCTATCAGCATGTTAAATGTGCAACCAGAGGGGAAGACACTCTGGACCACCTTCACTCAACACACAGAGATGCGTACAAAGCTCTCCCTCGCCCTCCATTTGGAAAATCTGACCATAATTCTATCTTCCTGATTCCTGCTTACAAGCAAAAACTAAAGCAGGAAGTACCAGCGACTAGATCAATAAAAAAAAGTGGTCAGATGAAGCAGATGCTAAACTACAGGACTGTTTTGCAGCACAGACTGGAATATGTTCCAGGATTCCTCCGATGGCATTGAGGAGTACACCACATCAGTCATTGGCTTCATCAATAAGTCAAATCAAATCAAATCAAAGTTTATTTGTCACGTGCGCCGAATACAACAGGTGTAGACCTTACAGTGAAATGCTTACTTACAGGCTCTAACCAATAGTGTGGAAAAAAAGTATGTGTGTGTGTGTGTGTGTGTGTGTGTGTGTGTGTGTGTGTGTGTGTGTGTGTGTGTGTGTGTGTGTGTGTGTGTGTGTGTGTGTGTGTGTGTGTGTGTGTGTGTAGGTACCGTAAATTCCGGACTATAAGCCGCAACTTTTTCCCCAGGCTTAAACAATGACGCGGCTAATATATGGATTTTTCCCGCTTTCAATTATTTTTTCTCCCAAAAAACGCATTCTGTGACGTGCTCAGTTTTTTGACGGCATGAAGCTTTCATTAGACCAATGTAATTGCCGAACGGGTTAAGGTCAAACAACTTTTTGTTTACTGTTTAGATTAAATCGAGCGCTCTCAAACTTCCCATCATTCTGATTACGGTAGTCATTTTGTCACCCTCATCATGGCAAAGACACGGAGAAATGCATATGATGCAGCTTTCAAGTTGAAGGCGATTGATCTGGCTGTTGGAAAAGGAAATAGAGCTGCTGCACGGGAGCTTGGTCTTAATGAGTCAATGATAAGACGTTGGAAACAGCAGCGTGAGGAATTGACTCAGTGCAAAAAGACAACTAAAGCTTACTGCAAATGTTTTATTTTTTGTTACAAGCCGTGTTTCGTTAAAGCCTATTTATTTTTGTTACAAGCCGTGTTTCGTTAAAGCCTATTTATTTTTGTTACAAGCCGTGTTTTGTTAAAGCCTATTTATTTTTGTTACAAGCCGTGTTTCGTTAAAGACTATTTATTTTTGTTACAAGCCGTGTTTCGTTAAAGCCTGTGTAAAGTTAATTTGTTTCAATGTACCGGTAGGCACCTGCGGCTTATAGACATGTGCGGCTTATTTATGTTCAAAATAATATTTTTTTTTAAATTCAGTGGATGCGGCTTATATTCAGGTGCGCTTAATAGTCCGGAAATTAAGTAAAGAAAGTAAGTAAAGAAATAAATAAAACAACAGTAAAAAGACATTTGAAAATAAGAGTAGCAAGGCTATATACAGACACCGGTTAGTCAGGCTTATTGAGGTAGTATGTACATGTGGGTATGGTTAAAGTGACTATGCATATATGATGAACAGAGAGTAGCAGTAGCGTATCGTGTAAGTCCTGCTTGCTGCTGTTGTTGTTGTTGAAAAAATCTTCATCTAATCCGAGGTGAGTGATCGCTGTCCTGATATCTAGAAGCTCTTTTCTGCCGTAAGATACGGTTGCAGAAACATTATGTACAAAATAATTTACAAATATCGCGAAAAAAAACACATAACAGCACAATTGGTTAGGAGACCGTAAAACGGCGGCCATCTCCTCCGGCGCCATTCTAGCCACAGAGTGCATCTATGACGTCGTCCCCACAGAGGCCGTATGTACATACCCCAACCAGAAGCCATGGATTACAGGCAACATCCGCACTGAGCTAAAGGCTAGTGCTGCCGCTTTCAAGGTGTGGGACTCTAAGGTTATAAGAACTCCCATTATGCCCAAACAGGCAAAGCGTCAATACAGGACTAAGTTCGAATCGTACTACACCAGCTCTGACGCTCGTCGGATGTGGCAGGGCTTGCAAACCATTACAGGCTACTACAAAGGGAAGCAAAGCTGAGAGCTGCCCAGTCACATGAGCATACCAGACGAGCTAAACTACTTCTATGCACGATTCGAGGCAAATAACACTGAAACATGCATGAGAGCAACAGAAGTTCTGGAAGACTGTGTGATCACGCTCTCTGCAGCCAATGTAAGACCTTTAAACAGGTCAACATTCACAAGGCCGCAGGGCCAGACGGATTACCAGGACGTGTACTGCAAGCATACGCTGACCAACTGGCAAGTGTCTTCACTGACATTTTCAACCTCTTCCTGTCCGAGTCTGTAATACCAACATGTTTTAAGCAGACCACCATAGTCCCTGTGCCTAAGAACACTAAAGTAACCTGCCTAAATGACTACCAACGTCTGTAGCCATGAAGTGCTTTGAAAGGCTGGTCATGGCTCACATCAACACCATTATCCCAGAAACCCTAGACCCACTCCAATTTGCATACCGCACCAACAGATCCACAGATGATGCAATTTCTATTACACTCCACACTGCCCTTTCCCACCTGGACAAAAGGAACACCTATGTGAGAATGCTATTCATTGACTACAGTGTTCAACGCCATAGTGCCCTCAAAGCTCATCAATAAGCTAAGGACCCTGGGACTAAACACCTCCCTCTGCAACTGGATCCTGGACTTCTTGACGGGCCACCCACAGGTGGTAAGGGTAGGTAACAACACATCCGCCACGCTGATCCTCAACATGGGGCCCCTCAGGGGTGCATGCTCAGTCCCCTCCTGTACTCCCTGTTCACTCATTACTGTACGGCCAGGCACGACTCCAACACCATCATTAAGTTTGCCGATGACACAACAGTGGTAGGCCTGATCACCGACAATGATGAGACAACCTATAGGGAGGAGGTCAGAGACCTGGCAGTGTGGTGCCAGGACAACAACCTCTCCCTCAATGTGATCAAGACAAAGGAGATGATTGTGGACTACAGGAAAAGGAGGACCGAGCACGCTCCTATTCTCATCGACGGGGCTGTAGGGGAGCAGGTTGAGAGCTTCAAGTTCCTTGGTGTCCACATCACCAACAAACTAATATGGTCCAAGCACACCAAGACAGTCGTGAAGAGGGTACGACAATACCTATTCCCCCTCAGGAGAATGAAAAGATTTGGCATGGGTCCTCAGATCCTCAAAAGGTTCTACATATGCACCATCAAGAGCATCCTGGCTGGTTGCATCACTGCCTGGTATGGCAACTGCTCGGGCCTCCGACCGCAAGGCACTACAGAGGGTAGTGTGAACGGCCCAGTAGATCACTGGGGCCAACCTTCCTGACATCCAGGACCTTTATACCAGGCGGTGTCAGAGGAAGGCCCTAAAAATTGTCAAAGACTCCAGCCACCTTAGTCATAGAATGTTCTCTCTGCTACCGCATGGCAAGCGGTACTGGAGCGCCAAGTCTAGGTCCAAGAGGCTTCTAAACAGCTTCTACCCCCAAGCCATAAGACTCCTGAACAGGTAATCAACTGGCCACCCAGACTATTTGCATTGCCCCCCCCCCCCCCCCCCCCTTTACACCTCTGCTACTGTCTGTTGTTATCATCTATGCATAATCACTTTAATAATTCTACCTACATGTACATACTACCTCAACTAACCGGTGCCCCCGCACATTGACTCTGTACCCTCTGTATATAGTCTCGTTATTGTTATTTTACTGTTGCTCTTTAATTACTTGTTACTTTTATTTCTTATTTTTATCCAGATTTTTTTAAACTGCATTGTTGGTTAGGGGCTCGTAAGTAAGCATTTCACTGTAAGGTCTACACTGTAACGGACGTCGTATATAGTGGACCAAGGCGCAGCGGGTTGAGTGCTCATATTAACTTTTATTAGAACACTAGAAGAAAACAAGAAAACGAACAAACAGTAATGCAGGCTACACACACAGCAGTGCAAAAACAACTTCCCACAAAGGACAGGTGAAAACAGGGCTACCTAAGTATGACTCCCAATCAACAACAACGATGTACAGCTGTTCCTGATTGAGAGCCATACTAGGCCAACACAAAGAAATACACAACATAGACAGAGCATAGAAATACAAAACATAGAACATAACCAAAAACCCCGGTATACTCTAAACAAACACCCCTCTACATAAACACATATCCCAACAAACCCCGAACCACATAAAACAAACACCCCCCTGCCACGTCCTGACCAAACTACAATAACAAATAACCCCTTTACTGGTCAGGACATGACATACACCTGTTGTATTCGACGCATGTAACTAATACAATTTGATTTGATTCGATATACAAGGAGTATCAGTACCAGATCAATGGGGAGCTACAGTGTATTTGGAAAGTATTCAGACCCCTTGACTTTTTCCACATTTTGTTACGTTCCAGACTTATTCTAAAATTGATTAAATTGTTTCCTCCCTAATCAATCTACACACAATACCGCATAATGACAAAGCAAAAGCAGGTTGTTATACATTTTTGCAAATTTATGAAAAATAAAAAACAAATCTTCTCTTAAGTCTTCTTGGGTATGACGCTACAAGCTTGGCACAGCTGTATTTGGGGAGTTTCTCCCATTCTTCTTTGCAGATCCTCTCAAGCTCTGTCAGTTTGGATGGGAAGCGTTGCTGCACAGCTGTTTTCAGGTCTCTCCAGAGATGTTCGATCGGGTTCAAGTCCGGGCTCTGCCTGGAGCACTCAAGGACATTCAGAGACTTGTCCGAAGCCACTCCTGCATTGTCTTGGCTGTTTACTTAGGGTCGTTGTCCTGTTGGAAGGTGAACCTTCACCCCCAGTCTGAGGTTCTGAGCACTCTGGAGCAGGTTGTCATCAAGCATCTCTCTGTACTTTGCTCTGTTCATCTTTGCCTTGATCCTGACTAGTCTCCCAGTCCTTGCCGCTGAAAAACATCCGCCACCATGGTTCATCGTAGGGATGGTGCCAGGTTTCCTCCAGACGTGATGCTTGGCATTCAGGCTAAAGAGTTCAATCTTGGTTTCATCAGACCAGAGAATCTTGTTTCTCATGTTCTGAGAGTCTTTAGGTGCCTTTTGGCAAAGTTCAAGCGGGCTGTCATGTGCCTTTTACTGAAGAGTGGCTTCCATCTGACCACTCTACCATAAAGGTCTGATTGGTTAAGTGCAGCAGAGATGGTTGTCCTTCTGGAAGGTTCTCCCATCTCCACAGAGGAACTCTGGAGCTCTGTCAGAGTGACCATCATGTTCTTGGTCACCTCCCTGACCAAGTCCCTTCTCCCCCGATTGCTCAGTTTGGCCAGGCGGTCAGCTCTAGGAAGAGTCTTGGTGGTTCCAAACTTCTTCCATTTAAGAATGATGGAGGCCTCTGTGTTCTTGGGGACCTTCAATGCTGCAGAAATGTTTTGGTACCCTTCCTCGGATCTGTGCCTCAACACAATCCTGTCTCTGAGCTCTACGGACAATTCCTTTGACCTCGGCTTGGTTTTTGCTCTGACATGCACTGTCAACTTCCCACGCTTGGATTGCGTCCTACCTGACAGGTCGCTCCTACCAGGTGGCGTGGCGAGAATCTGTCTCCGCACCACTCGCTCTCACCACTGGTGTCCCCCAGGGCTCTGTTCTAGGCCCTCTCCTATTCTCGCTATACACCAAGTCACTTGGCTCTGTCATATCCTCACATGGTCTCTCCTATCATTGCTATGCAGACGACACACAATTAATCTTCTCCTTTCCCCCTTCTGATAACCAGGCGGCGAATCGCATCTCTGCATGTCTGTCAGACATATCAGTGTGGATGACGGATCACCACCTCAAGCTGAACCTCGGCAAGACGGAGCTGCTCTTCCTCCCGGGGAAGGACTGCCCGTTCCATGATCTCGCCATCACGGTTGACAACTCCCTTGTGTCCTCCTCCCAGAGTGCTAAGAACCTTGGCGTGATCCTGGACAACACCCTGTCGTTCTCCACTAACATCAAGGCGGTGACCCGATCCTGTAGGTTCATGCTCTACAACATTCGCAGAGTGCGACCCTGCCTCACACAGGAAGCGGCGCAGGTCCTAATCCAGGCACTTGTTATCTCCCGTCTGGATTACTGCAACTCGCTGTTGGCTGGGCTCCCTGCCTGTGCCATTAAACCCCTACAACTCATCCAGAACGCCGCAGCCCGTCTGGTGTTCAACCTTCCCAAGTTCTCTCATGTCACCCCGCTCCTCCGCTCTCTCCACTGGCTTCCAGTTGAAGCTCGCATCCGCTATAAGACCATGGTGCTTGCCTACGGAGCTGTGAGGGGAACGGCACCTCCATACCTTCAGGCTCTGATCAGGCCCTACACCCAAACAAGGGCACTGCGTTCATCCACCTCTGGCCTGCTGGCCCCCCTACCTCTGAGGAAGCACAGTTCCCGCTCAGCCCAGTCAAAACTGTTCGCTGCTCTGGCACCCCAATGGTGGAACAAGCTCCCTCACGACGCCAGGACAGCGGAGTCAATCACCACCTTCCGGAGACACCTGAAACCCCACCTCTTTAAGGAATACCTGGGATAGGATAAAGTAATCCTTCTAACCCCCCCCCCCCCTTAAAAGATTTAGATGCACTATTGTAAAGTGGTTGTTCCACTGGATATCATAAGGTGAATGCACCAATTTGTAAGTCGCTCTGGATAAGAGCGTCTGCTAAATGACTTAAATGTAATGTAAATGTAACTGTGGGATCTTATATAGTCAGGTGTGTGCCTTTCCAAATCATGTCCAATCAATTGAATTTACCACAGGTGGACTCCAATCAAGTTGTAGAAACAACTCCAGGATGATCAATGGAAACAGGATGCACCTGAGCTCAATTAGAAGTCTCATAGCAAAGGGTCTGAATACTTATGTAAATAAGGTATCTGATTTTAATTTTTTTTGCAAAAATGTCTATAAACCTGTTTTCACTTTGTCATTATGGGGTATTGTGTGTAGATTGATGAGGAAATAAATGTAATTTCATTAATTTTAGAATAAGGCTATAACATAACAAAATGTGGAAAAAGTGAAGGGGTCTGAATACTTTCCCGAATGCACTGTGTATACACGGAGTACTAGTACCAACCAGATCAATGTGCAAAGGTACGAGGTATTTGAGGTAGATATGTACATGAAGGCAGGGTAAAGTGACTAGGCATCAAGATAGATAATAATGAGGTATTTGAGGTAGATATGTGCATTGCAGCAGGGTAAAGTGACTAGGCATCAGGATAGATAATAATGAGGTATTTGAGGTAGATATGTACATGAAGGCAGGGTAAAGTGACTAGGCATCAGGATAGATAATAATGAGGTATTTGAGGTAGATATGTGCATTGCAGCAGGGTAAAGTGACTATGCATCAGGATAGATAATAATGAGGTATTTGAGGTAGATATGTACATGAAGGCAGGGTAAATTGACTAGGCATCAGGATAGATAATAATGAGGTATTTGAGGTAGATATGTACATGAAGGCAGGGTAAAGTGAGAGGTATTCCTCTAGACAATGTGTCTAGCAGAGATAATAAATCTGTCAGAGAGAGAAAGAGAGAGAGAGAGAGGAAGAAAGAGACAGAGAGAGATAAAGAGAGAGAGAGAGAGATAGAGAGGGGAAGAGAGAGAGACAGAGAGAGACAGAGACAGAGAGCGAGAGAGAGCGAGAGAGGTCTACCTGAAACATATAAGCTTATATACAGTATATGAATGGAAAGTTTATTTTGGTGTAATGTTAACGTTGCTGTTTTCAGGAGGGCACGTATGGAGAACAGTGTCGAGAGCAGTGTGACTGTATCCATGCCGATGGCTGTGACCCTGTGAGAGGCGACTGTCGCTGTCTGGCTGGATGGACTGGTGAGTTAGACAGTAGTACTCTCTACAGTCCTGTGAGAGGTGACTGTCTGGCTGGATGGACTGGTGAGTTAGACAGTAGTACTCTCTACAGTCCTGTGAGAGGTGACTGTCTGGCTGGATGGACTGATGAGTTAGACAGTAGTACTCTCTACAGTCCTGTGGATGGACTGGTGAGTTAGACAGTAGTACTCTCTACAGTCCTGTGAGAGGTGACTGTCTGGCTGGATGGACTGATGAGTTAGACAGTAGTACTCTCTACAGTCCTGTGGATGGACTGGTGAGTTAGACAGTAGTACTCTCTACAGTCCTGTGGATGGACTGGTGAGTTAGACAGTAGTACTCTCTACAGTCCTGTGGATGGACTGGTGAGTTAGACAGTAGTACTCTCTACAGTCCTGTGGATGGACTGGTGAGTTAGACAGTAGTACTCTCTACAGTCCTGTGGATGGACTGGTGAGTTAGACAGTATTACTCTCTACAGTCTAGATAAAGTTGTGCTCTAATGACAACGTACACACATTGTCATATAACTTATCTTCATATTTACATGAATAAAGATGGTTTGAATTGAATCCACTAATGAACCATCTGTAGCTGAGAAAGTGGACTATGAGCAATAAGGAAATCTGATGAATATGGAAGTTGCTTCTTAATTCAGCGCTCGAGGGGGACATTACAGAGTCAGAACATCGAGACTAGTTTCACTACTTTCTAGAAACTTCACAGAGAGAAGATCGATACATTCATGATATCAAAGGACGAATGTTTATGCCAAAAAAATGTAAATACTTAACAAATGAATTATGCAATTTGGAGTAGTATTTGATTTGGCTGTTCTGCTGATCCATTAATTTCTCTTCAATGTAATTACTAAATATGTTTTAGAATATCAAGTAATGTACATGATTATTGTGATGCTTGTGGTTTTCGATATGATCTACCATAGCATTGGCTGCAGTCTCAGTTCTTTGTGGACTTCCACATAGAGCCTAAATATTTCACCTTGTGATGGGTGCAAAATGAGTTGTGAGAGCTACGTTGTTGATTATTTACAGTATCCACCACACATCCCTCCAGCTGCACAGCTTCAACCATTTTCCCAATTCACCCCACACACCAATTAGTAATGTTTTGTCATTTCATTAACCAAGGACAACTCTAATAACAACAACAATAATAATAACAATAATAATAGTAACAATAATAATATCAACAATAATAACACAAACAATAATAACACGAACAATAATAACTATAATAACACTAACAATAATAACAATAATAATACTAACAATAATAACAATAATAACACTAACTATAATAACACTAACAATAATAACAATAATAATACTAACAATAATAACAATAATAATAATACTGACAATAATGCTACTAACAATAATAATAATAACAATAATAATACTAACAACAAAAATAATAATAACAATAATAACAATAATAATACTAACAATAATAACACTTACAATAATAACAATAATAATACTAACAATAATAACAATAACAATAATAATACTAACAATAAAAACACTAACAATAATAACAATACTAACAATGATAATACCAACACTAATACCAATACTAACACCAATAATACTTACAATAATACTACTGACGATAATACTATTAACAACTATAACAGTAATAACAATAATAATACTATCAATAATATTATTAAGACTAACAATAATAATAATATCAATACTAATAATAATAATAATAATAATAATAATAATAATAATAATAATATAGCAATAACAATAATAGTAACAATAACAACAATAATAATAAAACAATAATAATAATAATAATAATAGCAATAACAATAATAATAACAATAATAAAACAATAATAATAATAATAATAATAATAACAATAGATGGCCATGAGTCTGAGTGTGAGCCGTCAGTCTGTCCATTGCATCATCATGATAATACTAACACTAATAATTAGTATTATTGTTGGAATTGAGCCTCCCTGTAGCTCAGTTGGTAGAGCATGGTGTTTGCAATGGTGTTTGCAACGCCAGGGTTGTGTGTTCGATTCCCACAGGGGGCCAGTACGGAAAAAAAATATAAAAAAAATGTATGAAATTAATTCAAATGTATGCATTCACTACTGTAAGTTGCTTTGGATGAGAGCTTCTGCTAAATGACGTAAATAACAATAATAATAATAATAATAAGACACTAACAATAATAATAACCATAATAATAACAACAATAATAATAACATTAATAATAATGATAATAATAATGTCCATTGCATCATCATGAGACTCTGCAGGGTTTTAGTCAGAGCCACAGTAATGAATGAGAATCATGGCTGCTCTGATGAGGCTGGTGGCTCTGATGTCAAAGTCACAGCATTTGAGGGTGAAGGAGGTTTAGGATCATTAGAAAGAGTATTATCTGCAGAATGACTAATGGATGGGGATGAGAGGATAGAAGAGGAGGTGGAGATGAGTGGAGAGGACAGAGGTGAAAATGAGAGGTAGGAGAGAGTAGGAGAGAGGAGCTCCCTGTCCTGCACAGTGCTGTGTGCTATTGGGACTGCATGGTATGTCACAGGGTCCCTGCTCCACACTGGTGCGTGCGTGCGTGCGATTCCCTGTCCCTCTCTACCATTAGGACTGCTGTATGGGGGGGACAGGGATGGATGTCAGAGGAAGGATCAGGATTGGGTCATCTCTGGACTGTTTAGAATCACAACGGGGAATGGCTGCAGTATAACCACAGACTGAGGTGAAGCCGTGACCCCAGGGCTGATTCATGCCTGGAATAACTGACAGGATGGTTCTCTTCTCTCCTCTGGATTTCATAAACACGCTGGGGTCCTGAGTGATGAGGGGCTGCCCAAAGATAATGCCTGAAGAGAGATCTAGTAGGGCTAGATGGGTACAGGACGATAACATTGTGGAGGAAGAAAGAGGAATTTTTGGATTGGATAACAAAGCTGTTTTAAAGGTAAATACTGCCTCCTCTGGTGAAATGCACTGTGCTTAGGTGTGACATTTCAAATGAATTAACATGAACATGTTTTTTGTTGTTGTCCCGCTGTGAGAAGCCATCAAGGTTTTCCAGTGGCAGACAGCAGAAACAAAATACAGCAGAAGATCACTGCCTCGTCTGTGAAAGAGCTCTCTGAGTTTCTGAGTACTGTCTTTATGAATGGTCTGTCTGAGTACTGTCATTATGAATGGTCTGTCTGAGTACTGTCATTATGAATGGTCTGTCTGAGTACTGTCATTATGAATGGTCTGTCTGAGTACTGTCTTTATGAATGGTCTGTCTGAGTACTGTCATTATGAATGGTCTGTCTGAGTACTGTCATTATGAATGGTCTGTCTGAGTACTGTCATTATGAATGGTCTGTCTGAGTACTGTCATTCTGCAGCTCTCTGGGAACAAACATAGAACTATCTCCTCTCAAGGTTTTGTCTTTCTAGGGATGTGTTCCTTTCTACTGTGCTTTTGTTTGCTGTTTGAGGCCGGGTTACTGTAAAGCATTTTAAAACTGTTCATGTAAAAAACTAAAAACTCACTTTGGTTGTATTGACAAGAAAGAGAGAGGAGACAAACAGTGATGAATTCTCTCTAACCTGTAGCTTACTGCTCTCCTCCAAAAGAGAGTTAGCAGAAGGGTCTCCATCAGTCTCCCTCCCTCTCTCTACCATCCCTCAATCTCTCTACCCATCCCTCTACCCATCCCTCTACCCATCCCTCTACCTATCCCTCTACCATCCCTCTACCCATCCCTCTACCCATCCCTCTACCTATCCCTCTACCATCCCTCTACCCCATCCCTCTACCCATCCCTCTACTTATCCCTCTACCTATCCCTCTACCCATCCCTCTACCCATCCCTCTACCCATCCCTCTACCTATCCCTCTACCATCCCTCTACCCATCCCTCTACCCATCCCTCTACCCATCCCTCTACCCATCCCTCTACTTATCCCTCTACCTATCCCTCTACCCATCCCTCTACCCATCCCTCTACCCATCCCTCTACCTATCCCTCTACCCATCCCTCTACCTATCTCTCTACCTATCCCTCTACCCATCCCTCTACCCATCCCTCTACCCATCCCTCTAACTATCCCTCTACCCATCCCTCTACACATCCCTCTACCCATCCCTCTACCCATCCCTCTACCTATCCCTCTACCCATCAATCTACCCATCCCTCTACCCATCCCTCTACCCATCCCTCTACCTATCCCTCTACCCATCCCTCTACCTATCCCTCTACCCACCCCTCTACCCATCCCTCTACCCCTCTACCCATCCCTCTACCCATCCCTCTACCCATCCCTCTACCCATCCCTCCATGCCTCTACCCATCCCTCCATCAGTCTACCCATACTTCTATCCCTCTACCCATCCTTCCATGCCTCTACCATCCCTCTACCCATCCTTCCATGCCTCTACCCATCCCTCCATCAGTCTACCCATCCCTCCATCCCTCTACCCATCCCTCCATCAGTCTACCCATCCCTCTACCCATCCCTCTACCCATCCCTCTACCCATCCCTCCATGCCTCTACCCATCCCTCCATCAGTCTACCCATACTTCTATCCCTCTACCCATCCTTCCATGCCTCTACCATCCCTCTACCCATCCTTCCATGCCTCTACCCATCCCTCCATCAGTCTACCCATCCCTCCATCCCTCTACCCATCCCTCCATCAGTCTACCCATCCCTCCATGCCTCTACCCGTCCCTCTACCCATCCCTCCATCAGTCTACCCATCCCTCCATCAGTCTACCCATTCCTCAATGCCTCTACCCGTCCCTCTACCCATCCCTCCATCAGTCTACCCATCCCTCCATCAGTCTACCCATCCCTCCATCCCTCTACCCATTCCTCTACCCATCCCTCCATCAGTCTACCCATCCCTCCATCAGTCTACCCATCCCTCCATCCTTCTACCCATCCCTCCATCAGTCTACCC